>NW_024609838.1:6583098-7132091 GCF_016920785.2 Ixodes scapularis | reverse complement strand
CTCCCTCACTCCCTCCCCCTCCCTCCCTCCCTCACTCCCTCCCTCCCTCCCTCCCTCCCTCCCTCCCTCCCTCCCTCCTCCCTCACTCCCTCCTCACTCCCTCACTCCCTCACTCCTCCCTCCCTCCCTCCCTCCCTCCACTCCCTCCCTCCCTCACTCCCTCCCTCCCTCACTCACTCACTCACTCACTCACTCACTCACTCACTCACTCACTCACTCACTCACTCACTCACTCACTCACTCACTCACTCACTCACTCACTCACTCACTCACTCACTCACTCACTCACTCACATCACTCACTCACTCACTCACTCACTCACTCACTCACTCACTCACTCACTCACTCACTCACTCTCACTCACTCACTCACTCACTCACTCACTCACTCACTCACTCACTCACTCACTCACTCACTCACTCACTCACTCACTCACTCACTCACTCACTCACTCACTCACTCACTCACTCACTCACTCACTCACTCACTCACTCACTCACTCACTCACTCACTCACTCACTCACTCACTCACTCACTCACTCACTCACTCACTCACTCACTCACTCACTCACTCACTCACTCACTCACTCACTCACTCACTCACTCACTCACTCACTCACTCACTCACTCACTCACTCACTCACTCACTCACTCACTCACTCACTCACTCACTCACTCACTCACTCACTCACACTCACTCACTCACTCACTCACTCACTCACTCACTCACTCACTCACTCACTCACTCACTCACTCACTCACTCACTCACTCACTCACTCACTCACTCACTCACTCACATCACTCACTCACTCACTCACTCACTCACTCACTCACTCACTCACTCACTCACTCACTCACTCACTCACTCACTCACTCACTCACTCACTCACTCACTCACTCACTCACTCACTCACTCACTCACTCACTCACTCACTCACTCACTCACTCACTCACTCACTCACTCACTCACTCACTCACTCACTCACTCACTCACTCACTCACTCACTCACTCACTCACTCACTCACTCACTCACTCACTCACTCACTCACTCACTCACTCACTCACTCACTCACTCACTCACTCACTCACTCACTCACTCACTCACTCACTCACTCACTCACTCACTCACTCACTCACTCACTCACTCACTCACTCACTCACTCACTCACTCACTCACTCACTCACTCACTCACTCACTCACTCACTCACTCACTCACTCACTCACTCACTCACTCACTCACTCACTCACTCACTCACTCACTCACTCACTCACTCACTCACTCACTCACTCACTCACTCACTCACTCACTCACTCACTCACTCACTCACTCACTCACTCACTCACTCACTCACTCACTCACTCACTCACTCACTCACTCACTCACTCACTCACTCACTCACTCACTCACTCACTCACTCACTCACTCACTCACTCACTCACTCACTCACTCACTCACTCACTCACTCACTCACTCACTCACTCACTCACTCACTCACTCACTCACTCACTCACTCACTCACTCACTCACTCACTCACTCACTCACTCACTCACTCACTCACTCACTCACTCACTCACTCACTCACTCACTCACTCACTCACTCACTCACTCACTCACTCACTCACTCACTCACTCACTCACTCACTCACTCACTCACTCACTCACTCACTCACTCACTCACTCACTCACTCACTCACTCACTCACTCACTCACTCACTCACTCACTCACTCACTCACTCACTCACTCACTCACTCACTCACTCACTCACTCACTCACTCACTCACTCACTCACTCACTCACTCACTCACTCACTCACTCACTCACTCACTCACTCACTCACTCACTCACTCACTCACTCACTCACTCACTCACTCACTCACTCACTCACTCACTCACTCACTCACTCACTCACTCACTCACTCACTCACTCACTCACTCACTCACTCACTCACTCACTCACTCACTCACTCACTCACTCACTCACTCACTCACTCACTCACTCACTCACTCACTCACTCACTCACTCACTCACTCACTCACTCACTCACTCACTCACTCACTCACTCACTCACTCACTCACTCACTCACTCACTCACTCACTCACTCACTCACTCACAGACCCACACACTCACACACACTCACACACACACACACACACACACACACACACACACATCGCCGGAGATGAGTTCGGTGTGTTCGATCTCTGACTGCTCTTTTAATGGGGAAATCAGCCGCGCATCGTCATGATTTATGGATTTCCCGAATGCCTAGAGCCCTCGCAGAGTGAGTTATCGCATATTCAGGCTATCTCATAAACCTCCCCGGGGCACCTTTAATGCGATCGTCGGAGGTGAATTTGCTAGTACGCAACTCGTTTTTTCCTTCTATGTCAGTACCTGACGAAGCTCGGACGTGGGAAGGGTTTAAAATTAACTAGGTTAGTCCAATTGCCACGCCAAAAGAGTGACAGTAGCCGAATCAAGAAAAATATCAAAAGGTGGTATATACATGAACTGGTCACAAACGACAACTCCGACATCGATCTTTTTTTAATCTTTTTTTTAGGACGAAATGAACGGAAATAATAAAAGTCAGAAGACCTACTTACAAGCTGCTTGTGCTAACAGGCAGCTTTCTACAAATAAACATAATTTCTTCCGGGGCCGCACGCTTAAAATTCTTGTTTTTACTTATTCTGCAGAACTGCCAGGGACTAGCGCGGGGACCAAATAAAAGTGGTCTTTTTGGTGGGCCCTCCAAAATACCGCCTCACCCGGCCGGGCTTTCGGGTAATTCCTAGACTGTGCTCTAATGAGCAGCGTGATTGCAGCGAAACACTACTCGCATTGGAGAGTGCGAAATAAAAGGACCCAATCCGAATAAAGTTCCTTTTTACAATGCCTTTTTTTTTTTTTTTTTTTCCATCTTACCGCGCCTTAGAAGGCAAAATCAGTCGTGACACGTTTCCTCATCTTTCCACTCGAAAACTAAATTAATAAAGAAAAGTACGAAGAATAAAAACCCCTACGAATGCGACGCCAGATTCGTCGAAAACTTTTATATACTGGCTGTTTGTCAGAAATCCAAACCCGGCTTTTCGCACCGCAAAAAAAAAAAAAAAAAAAAGACTAGGTATAGTGGAGAGCTCAAACTCCCGTCAGAACGTAACCCATAGCCGTTCGAGCAAGATGCCAAAGTTTCAGCAGCAACCGTTATCTTATTCTAAAGTTAGAAACGATTTTTCTCAAAAATTTTTAACGGAAAAATGGCGGCCGACGGAGCTGTCGCATACATGAAGCTCTTTGGCGCCAGAAACCGAAAGCGGGCGAAAATGGGCCCCATTTTCTCATTGCAAGTTTTAGAAAATCACTTATAACTTTGGAATGAGACACCGGTTGGTGCTAAAACTTTGGGATCTTGCTCAAACCACTGGGGCTACACACTGACGGAGTTTCAGCTCTCCATGATACCTAGTTAATTTTTTATTTATTTTTTTGCGGTGCGAAAAGCCGGGTTCGGATTTCTCACAAACACCCGGTAAATTCCAAAGACTGTCTACAGATCCTGCTTTTGCCGAAGTCTCGGCAATCGCTGGCTGTCCTACAATTAACCGGACTAAAGCAGCAAAAATTAACGTTAGAAAAAGAGAAATGTTGCCGAAAAGTGCCCGGAGACGCCCACATACACTGAACACCGAGATAAGGGCCTCATCGCATACTGGTTACGCACCACCAACTTGTGCGTTAGAAATGCGTAAACTTTCACAATTTCTTCTGTTTTCAAAACCTCATAACGAATAACTGGATAAAACATCGATCATGGATGAAGGAAGAATAAAACAATTAAAACAGGAACAACACAACCACATCTTTGTGAAAGATGTGGTTGTGTTGTCCCTGTTTTAATTGATTCATTCTTTTTTCGTCCATGACTTAAACCAACACGCTCTTCTCCCAAACTTCGATCAGATCTGAAATAAAACCTTTCGGGAAACGTACAGAGCGCGAATCACTTAATACAAACACGTGATTGCTCGATTTCTTTCTTTCTTTTATCTTTATTAACACAGAGGCAGACAGACGAAATAACCGAAAGGGCGGTCGTGTGGACAAGGGAAATCAAATAACGGAAACCCCAACATGTTCCCTGTCTCAGGGTTTAAATCATAAATCCTAACCAACTCGTCTGCACACTTGCTCTTCTTACAAAGCGCAGTTTACTGAGGATTTCCAAAAAATAAACGCGCACTTAAAAAAAAAAAAAAGTTTTTAGCAAGGTTTTTTAAACGTTTGTATACGTTCTCCTCCTTCAGGACGCTATGGCGCTGCACGTGTGTGTCGGCGATGCAGAAGAGGAAATAGAGGCAATCGCGGGTGTGGCCTCATAGACCCGGCCGTCCCCTTGCAAGCTCGAACATATTCCGCAAGAACGTCGATTGGGCAAGCCCAGTCACGTGGTACGTCCGACGATCGCGCATCCGGCCGGCATCGGCGCAATCGTCCAAATAAGCCTTTCGCAGAATTACCCAAGCATCAAAAAGAATGCCGGGAACGTATAGGTACACGAGCAGCGAGTGATGGCATCTTCAGCTCTAAATGTTCGAAAGCAAAAATCTAAAACAGATGGCACTTCACTCGCGCGTTCCACGGACGCTCTATTTTGGTTAGTTACTTGGAATCTTTTCTATGCGGAGCGTAGGTTCGTCTGCTTCCTTTGCAGGGGTTGTGGTGACGTGTCAGAAGCCCCGAGCTCTGATTGGTTCTGAATGAAGGATAGTGGGTAGACATCAAAGCAGCTTGCTTTTAGGTCTATCCACTCTCCTTCAATCAGAGCCAGTCAGAGCTCGGGGCTTCTGACACGTCACCACAACCCCTGCAAAGGAAGCAGACGACATGCACACCGCAGAGGCAAGGGGAGCACGTGCAGCGCGTGTACCTACATTCCCAACATCCTCTTTGATTCTTGGGTAATTTAGCGAAAAGTCTACTGGGGGCTGTAAAGCGCTGTGGCCGGCCACCTAACTGCGTGAGCAAAGCTGGACAAAGCCCGCGGATACTGTGCCGCGCGCGTGACCGAGAGACGCTGGTTACTGGGATCAGGCAAGCGCTCTCTTGGCTTCTCCCCTTGCGTGGGACGTTCCGACGGGACTTGACTTCCCGACAGTGCGGCGCAGCTCGTCAGAACGCGGCTTCGTTTCGAGCGACCGAGAAAATCGAATTCGGACGAGCATTCGGGAAGAAAGACAAGGCGCCCAGACGTCCGCTCCGAGTGGCCTATTAGGGGTCGGACATCCGAAGGCAAAGCCAAGAGACACCACGCACAAGAAACGGTCGATCGGCCTCGCTCAGAACTTGATAGGATACTCTTTCATCATGGGGCCCATCGGAGAAACGGCACGGCGCCGGCCCTGCATGCCGTCACGACGCCCCCGCAAACTCGATCCACTGACGAATCGTCGAATTCGAAACACCCCGGGGTGACACGCCGGGAGTGTGCGCCACGATGCCGGCCGGATGCGCGCCGCCAGTCCGCTTTCCACCGCACTCTCCGTTTCCCCGGTGGAAGGATCCGTGCCTCGTTGGACCAATTAGACGTCTGGCTTCAATCACGTGACCACGCTCCGGACCCGGACCAACCAGCCGAGAGCGACGTATAAAAGGGAAGCAGTGATTGGTCTGGCGAGCCCGTAGTTCCTGCCGCACTGTCAGCCAGGAGGGAACGGACTATAAGTCGGCGTAGTCATCGCGTCCTCATGACGATCGTGGCAAGTGGCCTACCGAGTAATTTTTATATTTTTCCGGGAGGAGTTACACGCATGCATATCATAGAGTCGTCGTCATTTCGCCCCATAAGCTCTCCCCCCACACACCACCCATCCTGGCGCCCAAAGTGGAGGGACGATAGGCCGCTCGCAAGGCCGAAGGAAAGTTGAGAGCGCGTACGCTCTGAAGGGCAAACAAGCGGAAACTGTGCGCGAATCCAGATGAGGCCAAGTCACTCATCGCAAAAGGCGGAGAGTAGCGTGAGGCTACCGCTTGCCCAATTGTGCAGCGAAAACCGACGAAATGCGGAACAGAGGAAAAGGGGATTCGATGCCCGCCGTTCGAACTGCGAATCCTCAGAGATCGCATCAACCTCTAGCGGACAGCGCGGACCATGAGCCGCCTATACTCTATTCGTAGATCGCGGGCTTTGAAGACGCAGCTTTTTTTCTCGGCGAAATGTTTCGAGGAACTCTTCCCCAGCGAGAAAAGCACCGGGACCAAGTCGGTCCCTCTGTCGCGGATGATAAAGAATACATTTAAAAATGCCGTACAAACGTATTAGGAACTGGACAAAAAAAAAATATGTTTAAGCCGTCTGACAGTCTTTAAAGGTACACACCAGCGGTGAACGAACAAAAATGAAACAAAAATTCTGTACACACGCAATCATATAAGACAGAATGCTATACTCCGTTTCACCTTAAGTTGTACCGCGTAGCCAAGGCTAGAAGCGCGAGCTGATAGCGGTGACAGCAGCCCTTAGTGCACGAGAGCTTGTGCCGCCGAGACGTGCCCTTGAGCAAGGAGCTCGCGCTTGTAGCCTTCCCTGCGGTACATCATAAAGTGAAACAGAGTATAGTGCTTGTTCGGGGAAAAGCGACGGAACCTCGCTGCTATCCCCAGCACGTGGTCCCGTCGCTCGCGAGGTAGGGGCGCGCACGTGGGCGCACATTGTGCCGCCACCGCCGCGTAAACACGGATGCACACGCCGTCGCGCTTCAGGCTCCCCGGACGCATCTCTTCCCGGTCCGTCGGGAACAACCAGACGGACTCGGTGCCGCTGACGAAGTTGACAAAGCAGAGCAAGCAAGGTATAGCTGGGCGTCTATGATTCGGGATGATCCCTGCGCCTAGGTTCCAAAGACGCCTAAGGGTTATCAAAGGTCCTGCGCTGGGTCCATACAAGGACCTACCTGCAGTACAGACAGAAACACATCAAGGGGCTTTAACCTGCAGCTCTAATCATGTCTGAGGAGTAGCATCTCAACCTGCCTGAATTGCGCGTCTCTGCGCTCAAAAAGAAACGTTGACGAGGGTGAACGGTTTTAAAAATGCAAGCCCGTTCACCTTTGTTGGTGTTAGCCCGGTGGTAGCTGAGAAAGCCCGTTTACCCTACTGACGTCTGGATCTTGGTTAGCTCAGTTGGTGGAGCGCTCCACTGGGAATGGAGAGGTGCCTGGCTCAATACCACGACCAGGAAGTTGTTTTGTTTTGTTTTTGTTTCGGTCGCGCAACAGTCATTCAGCTCTGTTTTTGAGATCTGTGTGTGTCATTTGTCCCCCTTGTTCCCCTTCTCCAGGGATTATTGTCGTCATGCCCGAGCCGCGGATAATTACGTCGTCATGCACGCAAAGACCGTGTTTTTTTTTTTGTTGTTGTTTTTTTTTTTTGGGGGGGGGGGGGGGGGGGACCATGTACCGATTTATTGATAGCATCCTCGATCATCCGCACCGGTGCGCACCGGGGCACTGAAGTTCGCCCCTTCATCTTCGATCAAGTGCACCGGTGCGCACCGTACGTCCTCGATCAACGAAGCGCACCCCCCCGGTGCGGCTTTTCGTTGCCCCAACGCGCACCAAGAAAATCGGCGGTGCGCCGGGGGGCAGTCCCATCAGGCCTTGCGGCCAGGAGCGGGAGTCGAGAAGATGGCGGGAGTAGCAGACGCGCAGACTATCGAGATGGCGATCTTGCAAAAACGAACACGTGTCGCAGCTGCACTAGATGATTTCCCCGGGTCTTCCGACGGCGAGACGACGAGCTTCTCACCATCGCCGCGATTACTGGCGACTGCTGCGGTGGCAAGGAGCGCCCGAAAAGCACGAACTTCGTGGAAAGTGGCGCGAGGCGTTTCGATGACAGCGAGGTACGGCTATTATCTGGTGTTTCGTTTTCTTGAACTAATAATGGATGGCCAACATATACATGTGGAATTGTCACCCGCTTCGTGACCCCATCGACAATCACGTCCACGATGTTTATTTCTGTGGGACCGTCAAATCCGCGAGTAAATAAATAGAAGAAATTGACAGCAGACGGGCACCGTGCGCTGATTTACGCAAAATAAACGAACAAAACGCGAAGTGACGGAAGGTGGAGCTCGCCGCGGTGCACTGGCGCGGCGCAGTTTGTCCTCGATGTTGCACCGACATCGCGCTGCACGACCGAGGAGCGCTGTGCACTGTGCTGGTTTCAGGGCGATTCCGGTGCGAGTTGATCGAAGATGCTATAAACCGATCTTTTCACAGGAGCGAACGCGTCGGAGGCATTTTGCGCGAACATTGCGCCAAGCAGAGCGGGCGCATGTGGCGGACGGACGCCGCGATCGCGGCGCAGAGTTGCGAAGCGACGGCCTGCGCAATAATCTCCGGGGGCCAGACGGCGGGCTGCGGAGCGGCGGCGCCGCCGACGCGAGATAAGAGCCGTTCGACCGACGCCCACCCGGCGGCCGCTCTCTGACTCACCTCACCACACCGAAAACCCCGACACAATTGCCAACCGCCCCCGCACGCGCTGACGCATCGGACGACGCGTACCTCCACTACGCACCCGCCCCTCATGGTACAAAATTAAAAAAAAAAAAAAAATAATAAATAAAAAAATAATAATAAATAAATAAAAAAAAAAGAAGGTATTTTGCACACGCTGTAATAAAGGGCACTGACCTCCACTTCGGAAGGGATTTTCTCGGAGCGGCTTCGCGGCGGGCAGCTTACTCATTACCCAAATAAAATGGCCGAGTTTTAACGACGTATATCGTGTTCTCCTAATCAGAGATAGCAGAGAGCGCGACCAAAATACCCCCCCCCCCCCCCCCCCCCCCGCCTAAAGAAAAACAAAAAATAAAAACACGCGCACATTGTGTTGCTGGTATGTGTTGCTGGTATGTGCTCGAAGTTGGAACGCCTCAAACGGGTCTCGCAGCTGTAGATGAGAAATGTAGCCGGCGCACCGCAACCGTTAACCCAAAGATTTATAAAGTGCACCACGCAGTATAGTGATCACACGCAGGAGGTTCTGCAGCGGAAACTTTCGCTCCGAGCCGAGACGCCCACTCGGCCACCGAGCCAGCGGTGGATCCTGCCATCCGCAGAGCGCAGACGGTATACACCTCGAGGCTCGAGCGATTTCTGCGCACGCGCAATGCACAGATCTGTTGTGGGCAACTTGGCTTCAATCATGTCCGCGATAAAGTCATTGAATCTGTTAATGGCGCAAAATACTTAGGTCTAACTATTAACATGAAACTTGGCTGGAACACGCACATAGACAATACTTGTGCCAAGGCCTACAAAAAACTTTTTTAAGGAGGAAATTGGGAGCGCCTATAAAGCCCTAGTTAGCCCAGTTATTGGATTATCCGTCAATCGTGTGGAACCCATATTTAAAGAAAGATATAGAAAAAGTGGAGAAAATTCAGCGACTAAGTGCACGATTTATTTTTTTCTGATTTTAGCCGCCTTTCCTCAGTTTCTGAAATGTTGAATAGATGCGGCTTAGAATCTCTCGTAGCCAGGCGGAAATTTGCAAGATTACGCTTATTATATATATATATATATATATATATATATATATATATAAACTTTATAATAACGAAACTGGCTTAAGTAAAGGCCTGTATAGTCAGCCACCTCCTCAGCGCTCAGCAAGGGTAAACCAATAAAAAAATATTAGACAATATGCTCCTCGAAATAATCTATTTAAGTACTCCTTTTTTGTACGAACCATCGAAGACTGGAACTCACTACCGTCAGACTGCGCAAATGCTTCAACATCCAATAGTTTTGACTCCTTTCTTATAAACATGTTGTAACCCTCTCCTGCCAAGATGTTGGAAAAACATCCGCAGTATTTCCTAATTAAAATCAAATAAAAATATACCGCCATTTTTCGGCTAAACGTTTTCTTCGCCGCACGTCCCCAGCATGACTCTGTTTTGTTAAAATGTTCGAGTAGGTATATAGTTTAAACAGATAGTTGCGACAACTGCGATAACGATACCCGACAACGGTACGATGCATGTACAAAGGCACTGCAGGCGGCTTCTAGCTCAGCCGGCGGTGGGTGCGGCCACCACCTCGCACAATTCGGGTTTTCTTTTCTCTCGGGCTAAACCCCAGATATCACAGCATGACAAAAAATAATCCCTGGGGAAGGGGAACAAGAGGGACAAATGACAAACACAAATCTCCAAAAACACAGCTGGTGCGGGACCGCGAAAATCCGCCTGGTCCGGGTATCGAACCCGGGACCTCTCCATTACAGGTGGAGCGCTCTACCAACTGAGCTAACCAGGGGTTAGACGTCACCAGAATAAACAAGTTTCATCAGCTGCCACCAGTCGAACACCAACAAGGGTGAAAGGCTTGCATTTTAAGGTTAAGATTTTAATACAATTAAATGCAGCTGATAAAACATGTTTGCTCTCTTGACGTCTAACCCCTAGTTAGCTCAATTGGTAAAGCGCTCCCCTAGAAATGGAGAGGTCCCGGGTTCGATACCCGGACCGGGCGGATCTTTTAGGTCGCGCACCAGTCGCCTAGCTGTGTTTGTCCTTTGTCCCTCTTGTTCCCCTTTTCCGGGGATTATTTTCGACATTCTTGTCCCGCTCGCTTGCATCTTTGCATTTAATTGCATTATACTGATATCGCAGCAGCCTCGAATTTAGATATGTTCGGAGTCCAGTGGAAGCAAGGTTCAGCGCCTGGGAGCAGCAAAGATGCCCCCTTGGAGCAACTCAGGAGCCACAAAAGTCAAGTTTTGTAGTAGCACGCGTAAATCTTGGAGATGGTCACCCAGGTCAAGCCTTGGCCCATAAGCGCAGAGGCGTTTCTCTAAATGCAAAAATATCACAACGAAAAAGCATCTCCATATGACGTTCCAGAACCATTTCCAAACATATCCCTTTCCTTAAATGCAACCCAGCCAAAGATGCAAACGGCGCAATTGCAATTTATATGTATGGAAGCTATTAAGAACTTTCCTGGTAGCAGGGTGGTTCCTCTTATGGATTTCCTATAGAAGGCACAGTCAGCAAAAGAAGCACTACTTAAGCCTCCTAAAAACAAAACGTTGTGCCAATTTAACAACCCGAATCATAACGTCCGGAAGTTGAAAACAAAACAATTTAAAGATGCCATATTATGGTATGAAATAAAGCCCAATAATTACTCACTTCTTTTCATTTTTAGGAAATACGTATGTTCCACGTCCATGTTTAGCAAGCATAAATGTGTTCTAATACTCAAGGTAACAGAGTTACTCTATCTATCTGATAAAGTACAAATGCAAAATATTGAAAACTTTGTGATATGTCATCCCTGCTCATACATACGCGCTTAAAGGGGCCCTGCAAGGACTTTACTGGTTTTTAATTTGCTCCGAGCCTGAGCGCGCTGAACGCAGTAACTTAACGAAACTTTTCTCGAATTTCGCTTTATTTTAAAAGTTATAGGCAAATTAAAATTACAAAAACAAGCAAAAAAATAACCTCCCTCCTGACGTCGTCGGTTGCTTGAGTGGCCGTGAACTAGAGGAGGGGTAGTGAGCTCAGCGAGCGCTCACGGCTGCCGCACTCCGTGTCGACGGCTCGAGAGGGCGCCACTAAAGCATGTGCTGGATAGGCTGGGTGAAGCGGGTAGTCAGGGCGGCTCGCATTGCATTTTCTGCGCGATTAAACACTAATTCGGCATGACACTTCATTGGGCACAAACGACAGCAAATACGGAGTAAAGATGAGTTCAGAACGGGAGCCACTTCGCGCTGCCATACCGCCAAAGGGCCAAACCGCGAGCCAAAGCTGCTCGCCGAAGGCCTCATCGGAACGCTCGGAACCGGTCGGATCCTCGACTGCAGCGCCGCCGCGTACATCCGGGACCTTTCTATGCTCGCCGCTCGTCGGTGCCTGATCCCAATACACCTTTCTAGTATGCGCCACCTTTTCCACCGCTTGGTGGCGGGTATGTCGAAGGGTCATTTCTTGTTTCCGTAAGTTCTAAAATGCATTTGTTTCTTTTCTGATCTAAAATACTAAACTAAAACTACTTCCATAGATAATTGAAACGGATTTCGACTAAAAAAGAAGGTTTTAGCGGCTCTGACCAGTAGAAAGGCAAGGACTTAAAATGTCGTCACATATTGCGCGCTTTCGCCACCGCGGGTCGCCCCCAAAAATATTGGTTAGGAAAAGACGGTGAGGGCGCAGGCGAGCTGGTGAAAGTTTAACATTTTGTTATAACTTTTGGTTGTTTCAAGATTTGCTCACGCAGTCTTATTAACAAAACTGTTAATACACCAAAAATGGGGGGGGGGGGGGGGGGTATTACAAGGTGCGTGAGACGGGAACTATTCGACATCAAAGTTTCCTTCTTTTTTTTTTCCTCACCGCAGTCTCGGGTTTTCAACATCATGATTAACTATCACCCGCTCGCCTGCGCACTCACAGATTGCACACTTCGAATTAGCTATAAACTCCCGTCACGGGTGCGGCAGCAGAAAGCGGACGCAGCGCATGCGCGCTCCACAGTGCGATAAACACGCAAGAGCCCGCTATACAAACTCGGATGTCAAGGAAACCGATATTGCGCCCTCCCCACCCCCCCCCCCCCCCCCCAAAAAAAAAAAAGGAGAAAAAAAAAAAAGATACACGCGGGAACGAGAGACGAGTTTGCATGTGACGGGAATGGATACGACAGATTGCCAACACTACAGATTCGCGTGTCACGGTGTGATAGGCGGATAAGGACGAGGGAACCCGCGGCGAACACGCTTGTCACACGTATTGATACCGCATATCGCACGGCCGATGCGATTCCCGCCAAACATCGCGTGATCGATATCCAGCGGAGGATGGGGGTCATCGTTTTGGAATTTTTATGCTATACTCAGCCCCCGAAAAACGGGTACGGGGTGATTTTTCGGGGGCGGGCACTCATACGAGACTTTACGGTATACACGATGTTATGCGTGCTCTATTTCAAATTCGCGCGGCCATGCTCAGCGCCTGTGCCAAAAAAAAAATAATAATAATAATAAATAAATAAAAATAAAATTAATAAGTAAGCGACGAATTCTTCTGACAAAGCCACCGATGCATGTCCCATTTTCGGAGATCAAACCCCCACACGCGGTTGCTCGCTGAGTGGTTGCACTGACGGCACAAAGCAACGCGCCCAAACAAGTGCTCCGAAGGCACTGGTATACGGGCAGGGATGGGCAGTATTTCATATACTTTGAGTATTTTGCATTTGTATTTAATTACAAATTGGGTAATGTATTTGACTTGTGTATTTAAATACTAAAACGTGGGTATTTTAAATACAATTGTAATTAAATACAATTTTGTGGGCGAAAATACATCCCTCAGGCTTATTGTCACTGTCCAGAGCAGGAAAAAAACTACGGTCTGTCTTGAATGCAGTGTCTCTCAATAAAGCACTAGCGTTTAGTGACTTTGTGATTACGGTGCTAGTCCAGGGCAGAATCGACGTTCACAGGCAGACTGGCTAAACAAGTGCCTGTGACAACTTGTGATGCTTTCCAGCCTGATTCCCATCCATATTTTGGCCTGGAACATTCTAAATGCAAGGGTCGTCCAGATTTTCATAACTGGTGCGAGTTGCAACAATAAAATATTCTCTAGCTATTGCTGCGCGTCTTGGTCGTCTCGGTTCTTTGTTGGTCTATACCAAAATGTAATCGACAAAAAAAACTGCTTGAAGCTCTGTACTTTTTTTCACCCCTAACGTCCAAGCTGATTGCATTTTTTTTTTTTAAGATTTTATTTCTATTACGTTACTAGAGCCTCGCACACTAACTCCCGAGTGTGCGATGCAAAATTAAAATGAGATACCCAGAAACCCGTTGCAGGTGCCCTGAAGTCGCTGACGCAAATTTTGAGGAATGTATTTGGAAAAGCATTTGGAGGAGACCAAGTACATTTTGTTGTATTTGTGTGTTGTACTTAAATGTTTTTTTGGAAATGTAATTAGATTTGTAATAAAATACATTTTTGACGAAGTATTTCGTATTTGTATTTCGATACATATTTGCATGTATCTTGCCCATCCCTGGGTATGGAGAACGGAAATAAGCACGCAACTTTCATTGCCTGTGGTTCACATTCGTCCAAACACGGTATGTTTCTGAACAACAATAAAAGCATTTACTTTTCCTCGCGTTCCCGAAACGGACGACTTAAAACAGAACAACTCGCGCGGTTCTCCCTCGAGCTGCTGGCGCTTAAGAGCTGATCAACATGAGACTGAAACGAAAGCGAACGCTGCCTATCTACCTGGTCCAGAATAAACCATTATGATTCTCGTTAAATTAAAAAAAGAAATATGTTTACAAATCTCTGTAACGCAAAATTAGATCGCAGCTCTTGAGGAGGAGGAGGGAAGGATACGCAGGGGAGGGTATGTCCCTCCTCCTCCTTTAAATCCTCGCGTCCTCCCGTCCTCCTTCGTCTCAGTTTCCCCACTAAATTTAGCTGAAAAATTGACGCCACATGACGTCAACAGCAGTTGAATTCCCCGCTAAATTTAGCGGGGCACTCCATTGCTGTTGGGGTCACGGGACGTCAATTTTTCCGCTAAATCTTTTGGAGAAACAAACTTTTTTTCATAGAACATAAGCGGGCGAGTCGAGAAGCCGCTTCAAAATGTTTCGTTTTGTTTGTATCCTTTTTCATCGATCACAGGAAAAGGAAAAAAGAGCTCAGTTCCTTGCAGATGCGGCCCAAGTTGCCGGCATGACTGGAGCTTATCTTGACGGGCGAGTGCGTTGAAGGTCAGAGAGGTGTTTCCCGTTCGAAAACGACTCGTACGACGGGGACACAGAAGAAAGAGAAGGCAAGACGCAAGTTCGGGACCCTGACAACGAGACAAGCACCTTTCCACCATCGCTCCGAGCTGTGGGCCCGCTGTGCCATGTTTCGCGCAAGAGGGCGACTGCGCATGCTCATAACGCAGTTTACAGTCCACAAAGATGGCAACGCGCAGAAGCACTGCGTGCGCGTCAAAGTTGATACCCAGAGGCTAGCAGCCACGTTCCATGTGCCCGTACCTGTCAACGCTCGCTGAACAACGCCTCTCTCGATTTACGATGTGTATACCGGTGGAAGCTGGTGCAAGTAGTAAATTCAACGACCCCAGTGGCACTGGCTGCTCGAACGTCCGACGTCAGTTGTATTCTTATAAATTATGTCTAGAAATCGCCTCCTGGTGTTGATTAAAAGATAAACGTTTGTTGTCTTTTACAGGTAAGCCTGTTATGTGCTAGGATCTAGAAAACAATGCGTCCATAAATGTTATATAAGAAAAAAAACAAAAAAACTGCCGGCTAAACGGCGCTGGATCCTTCGTTCCGACTGGTCGTTGCAAATATAAATTAAAAAAAAGAGGGGCAACCCGCGTGAGTCAGCCTTCCTCGGCATTATTAGATAGTGACGTCCTGATTCCTTGTTATCATCTACGGTCACCGACTTATCTCGGCTAAGGGTGCGTCGTGAAGAGGCTGAGGGCAGAACCCTTCAATCAAACCTTCTTTTCTTTCGCTTCCGCGATGCTGATAAAAAGATTTGGGCTCAATCGGAAAAACTGCCCACGACGTGTGCCTGGAAACAAATTAGGTTTAAAACTTGCCCCATGAGTGACCATAAGGCAATGTTCACTTTAGTCACTAAGAACTAAATAAAGACAATTAAACAACGAAGTCGTGTACGTGTCTTCATTGCAATAATATGTCAATCGTATATATGTCGTAAAGTTGTCGTAAAGATAACAGCTTCGATGGACCTCCATCTTCACGTGAAGTAGATGGGCTGTACAATTTTTTTTTTTTTTTTTTCTTTAGCACCAGTGCACTTTCGCTCTGTGTAAAAGCGTCGCCTCTTTCCCGGGCAAATAGCACGTTGGCGGCGGCACTCGCAGTTACCGGTTCGACTTATCCACTGAGAACAGAAAAGAAACGGGTTATCCTCACAAAAAAGGTCTGGTTCTCGACCCAGTGGATCGTGGTCTCCTGCACACCTGACCAGGGGTGCTATGTTGCGCTTTTTGGACTCCCAGGAGACTTGGAAGAGGGAAGTGACGTCAACGACCAGAGCAAACGCAGATTGGATGTTGACAGAAGAAAACGAAATCAACACCCAATCTGCGTTTGCTGTGTCGTTGACGTCACTTCCCTCTCCCTAGTCTCCTGGGAGTGCAAAAAGCGCAACATAGCCCCCCAGGATCCTCGCACCAGATTTGAAGCGCCCGAGAGCCGAAAGCAGCTCGATTTGGTTCGTTGGCGGTGGCGATGGTATCGACAAAGGTGGAGTATGAGCCCGAGCGAAATTCAGCTTGGAGAGCTCGAGTGCCCTCTCGACGCTCCTGCTCTCATCGCAGCCGGCGGGCTCTGGACGGCTTGGCTCATAACAGCGTGGCCATACGTCCGCAAGAGTGGGTCGGCGACGCTCACTCTAGCTGGTCCGAGCGCTGGACGCAACCGGGCTACCGTCGTCTGCCGCGCAATTCGCCCAGCGAGTTCCGCCGATCCAAGGACGTCTCCCGGAGAACATATTCGGATGGTATCGCGCGGAAACCACGTGCACGAAGCCGCCGCTGCAACGCCAAGGACGGAGCTTCGAACAGAACAAGCTACCATCGGCCGCTGCATGCAGAACCATATATATATACATTTCTTTCGTTTTACTCGGCTCGTACTGCGAGGGAGGTGCTCGAGGCAGAGCATGGAAGCATGGCCGAGCGACTCCGCCGACGACAGAACTCCAGAAGCAGGATCGGGGACGTGTCGCATGAAGCACCGCGTTTTTCCGCCTCGCAGAGCTCGCGTCCGCCTCGGCGTCCACCGGCGCAAAGGCTTCTTTCTCAAGCGCCGGCTCAACTGCCAACACAGACCGGTATATATAAAAATGGAGTACCAGCAGCACACCTTGTCAGTGACACCTGACGGATACCTGCTGTGCTACATATGCAGCAGCTTCGAAGAACGCATATGATGTCTGGTTTTGCCACCTAAAACAAAACATTTAACGCGCTAGATAAGAACTATATAGGCTTTCGAGGTATATCCTATGAACTTTTTCCTCAAGACTGTCTGTCGGGAGGTCGTCATTGGGGGATTTTAGATCATAATTTGCGCGGCATTGAGGGACTACCCATTTTTCCGCGCGACGAGCGCTAACGTTCGGAGTTGGTTGCGGGAAAAAGGTCTCTTCGGGGGGAAAGAAAAAGTAACAAAAAAATATCAGCTCCTCTATCACTGGCGACGTTATTTCTCGAGGTCTTTGCGCTCGTTTTTCTCCGCGAGGGCCTTGTCCCGCAAGGGCGGCAAGCAGTCGCCGAACCCCGCCAAGTCCACCTCTTTCCACGCCTGAGCATCACCAGCTTATTTAAATACCTCAATCGAGGGCCCGTACATATACGATGAAGATTGCAAATTAGCAAAATATAAAGCATCAGAAAAACACACAAACAGGGTCACGCCAAACACAACCAAATAGAAGACTGGTACAATACCTGGTACAAATTGTATGCCATCATTTGACATTGAATCTGACATTAGAGGTATAACCACACGAAGGGTGTGTCGTTTTGTCCGTCCTAGTGTGAATAACGTCAAAGATGTTATCATGTTACAACTTAACCCGAGATTGGAGTATGAAATAGAAACTTAAACGTATAAGGGACAGAAAACAGGGAAGAAGAGGGTGTTCTCTTTTTCCGTTTTCTGTTCCCTCCACGTTTATGTTTCTATTTCATACCTGTCTCGGGTTAAGTTGCAACGTGGTAAACACCCACCAGCTCGCCTGTACTCTAACCGTTCCTTTCATTACGGTGTTATGGTCTGTCGTGAGAGCAATTTCGCTTCTCATTCCAATCGGCCGTAGCCTGTACTAACGGGCTTCGGCCCGTTGACACAGGCATGCCACAAGGAAAGAACGTTTGAAAACCATCGAGGAAGATTACTCATGGTCGTTTCTGCCTGCTCGAGCTCGGGTCAAGGCTATGAGCTCGCAGTATTGGCCTCGGGTCAGGAAACGGCGGGCCACCCGTCGACAACTCGAGGCAGCTTGCAGCAAGTCGCTCGGGCCCTGCACGCCTCTCGAATCCTCGACGCAGACTTGGCCTTGGTGGCCAGTTGCCGTCGCCGCCTGACGACGGGCTCTTCGAGGGGAAAGTCCGGCGGAAACAGATCGTTCGATGCTTTGCCATTTTCCTTTTTCCCTCTGTATTTTTTATTTTTTTTTCTGCGAACGTTACGTCATTTGCTCGGGCACAAGGTTCGAATAATCCGAGAGATTTCTCCTCCAGAAAATTTAGCCATTCTCGTCGACGGAAAAGACAAGCCGGGCGAAAACCGGTCGACCCAGTCCCGAGGAAAGCGCAAATCGAACGCCGATCCACCGCGGAGCACGATTCGCGGGAATTAATGGGACGCAAACCAACAGCAGTAATTCGGGCAAACAGACTGCTGTCTTGATAGGGGGTATGTGCGGCAAAAAGATGAAGTGATACAAACTATGTAAGCCCATACTTATTCTGGCGACTGCACCAACTGCTGTTTTGATCAGCGAACCCCTCGGCAGAAAAGAAGTTCGTTGAAAAGAAAGCAAAAAAGAACTTTACAGATAAATACTAATATTTACGCTCGTCAAGTAAATATATAGTCCCTGAACACAAATAGACATAAATGTACAAAATATTTACGCAGTTCGTACCAGACGTGCAAGCTACATTTTTCCGAACGCGATGAGAGCACATTGGCTGGTTTCCGTTCATTGATGACGGGATTCGAGTTTGGTACGTCTGTGTGAGCCGGTTTCAGCCGATCCGTTGATACCGTTTCGTGGCGGCCACCCATGTCAATGACAAAGTACCTCAGCTTCCTGTACATGACCTTGAACGGGTGTAGCACGACTGCACCGCGTGTAGAATCCCTTTCGCAAAAGTCCCGCGTGCAGAATCCCCGTCCTCGCTGCCCTTTCGCGCTTACACCCTAATTTGGTGAAAGTCTACAAAGGGTGTTTTAAGGTAAAGGAACAACAAAATAAGGTTAACTTAAACCGCAGAAAAACTTAGAATGACGCACAAGTGGTCGATTTCATGAATCTGCATGAACAGGGATGCACTTTTCTGCCGTAGAGGTAAGCTTAGACGTAGAATTATAGTTCTAGCTAGATGGATACAAATATATTTAGAACGACGTAAAGGCGCGTTCACACTCTTGCAACCGAGTACGACCGAGAAAGACTTCTTGGGACCGGATGCACTGAGCGGAGCTGGTCCTAAAGGCCCGTTCACACTCTTGCAACCGAGTGCGACCGAGAGAGACCAAACCGGTTTTTAAGCCTCTTGCGATCTCTTAGGACCAGCTCCGCTCAGTGCATCCGGTCCCGAGAAGTCTTTCTCGGTCGTAGTCGGTTGCAAGAGTGTGAACGCGCCTTAAGAGATCAAGAGGCTTAAAAACCGGTTTGATCTCTCTCGGTCGCACTCGGTTGCAAGAGTGTGAACGGGCCTTAAGATGAAGGGAACTTGTGTTCTGTGCTGTACGTAATAGCTACAGCCCCATGAGTAGGGTGACCACCCGTCCCGCGACTCGCGGGACTGTCCCGCACTGACGGTATGTGTCCCGCGTCCCGCAAGATATTCCAAAAATGTTCAAAATGTCCCGCATTTCACGCTGTCGTAAAATTCACAATTTATCTCATGGCGCTGCCGAACAAAGGGGCGCGGGGAAGCGTGGAGGCCGCTTGTAATCGTGTGAATTGCGATGGTGCGCTATTTACTATCCTAGCATTACGGGAAGCGACCGTCGTTCTTACAGGAGATAGACGCGCAGGTGCTGTTGTGCTCCTCCCCCAAAAGTACTGCAAGAGGAAATTGCTAGCCAAGATATGAAATATAAATTATTGTAATTATATTCAAATCCAACTGTGTCAATGCGAAAGTGTTGATGTGAACTATTTTTAGAGAAAAGCTATCGCCAGTCCTGTCGTCTTTGTGTATTTATTGTCTTCGTTTTGTTCACGCTTTTAACTTTTTAATTCAGTGTGGGCCAACTCGCCCACACCCAAGTTTAAAAAAAAAAGAAACAAAAAAACATCGCGTTCTAAATTGGAGTAAGAGTATGTTGGTAAGAGCATATCGACCGGAAACCATAAGCCGAAAAAAGGTTTATTGTTTCTTCTTTACTTTTGATGCATTGAGTTCTGTTGCAGTCAATTTTGATGTTTTAAACTTAGATACATTTAATACCTTACTTGTCATTGAAATTAATATATATATATATATATATATATATATATATATATATATATATATATATATATATATATATATATATATATATATATATATATATATATATATATATATATATATATGAGCCAGGATATGTTCATATCCTGGCTCCGCCAATTTTTGGCTTTCGGCGGGTTCCTGAAAAACTTCGATTCTTTAATTCATTGGATTAAGTACGGTTCATTCATCTGCACATATTCGTTCATATCCTCCTCGGAGACCACGTACGATGACGTGAAGTGCCCGTGTTGTATATTCAATAACGTGGCTCTTGATTCTCGCAGATGATGATGATACCGTGTCTCTAAAGCTCATAAACAAAGAATACTACTACATGTACACGGGGCGAGACAAACAGTGGGAGGATTTCTGGAGCACAAACGAGCACGTACCACGTGACACTAAACGTCGTACCGCGTTCCACGCGGCGGCGTGTGTTTCCAGAACACCTCCGATTGGATACATTTCGTTTCTTGTGCATTAATAAGACAGGTAGGAACCGCCAGAAAGCCAAGGTGGAGTGGTGTAGTGGTTAGCACACCCGACCGGACATTGGGAGGCCCAGAGTTCAAATCCTGGCTCCGCCAATTTTTGGCTTTCGGCGGGTTCCTGAAAAACTTCGATTCTTTAATTCATTGGATTAAGTACGGTTCATTCATCTGCACATATTCGTTCATATCCTCCTCGGAGACCACGTACGATGACGTGAAGTGCCCGTGTTGTATATTCAATAACGTGGCTCTTGATTCTCGCAGATGATGATGATACCGTGTCTCTAAAGCTCATAAACAAAGAATACTACTACATGTACACGGGGCGAGACAAACAGTGGGAGGATTTCTGGAGCACAAACGAGCACGTACCACGTGACACTAAACGTCGTACCGCGTTCCACGCGGCGGCGTGTGTTTCCAGAACACCTCCGATTGGATACATTTCGTTTCTTGTGCATTAATAAGACAGGTAGGAACCGCCAGAAAGCCAAGGTGGAGTGGTGTAGTGGTTAGCACACCCGACCGGACATTGGGAGGCCCAGAGTTCAAATCCTGGCTCCGCCAATTTTTGGCTTTCGGCGGGTTCCTGAAAAACTTCGATTCTTTAATTCATTGGATTAAGTACGGTTCATTCATCTGCACATATTCGTTCATATCCTCCTCGGAGACCACGTACGATGACGTGAAGTGCCCGTGTTGTATATTCAATAACGTGGCTCTTGATTCTCGCAGATGATGATGATACCGTGTCTCTAAAGCTCATAAACAAAGAATACTACTACATGTACACGGGGCGAGACAAACAGTGGGAGGATTTCTGGAGCACAAACGAGCACGTACCACGTGACACTAAACGTCGTACCGCGTTCCACGCGGCGGCGTGTGTTTCCAGAACACCTCCGATTGGATACATTTCGTTTCTTGTGCATTAATAAGACAGGTAGGAACCGCCAGAAAGCCAAGGTGGAGTGGTGTAGTGGTTAGCACACCCGACCGGACATTGGGAGGCCCAGAGTTCAAATCCTGGCTCCGCCAATTTTTGGCTTTCGGCGGGTTCCTGAAAAACTTCGATTCTTTAATTCATTGGATTAAGTACGGTTCATTCATCTGCACATATTCGTTCATATCCTCCTCGGAGACCACGTACGATGACGTGAAGTGCCCGTGTTGTATATTCAATAACGTGGCTCTTGATTCTCGCAGATGATGATGATACCGTGTCTCTAAAGCTCATAAACAAAGAATACTACTACATGTACACGGGGCGAGACAAACAGTGGGAGGATTTCTGGAGCACAAACGAGCACGTACCACGTGACACTAAACGTCGTACCGCGTTCCACGCGGCGGCGTGTGTTTCCAGAACACCTCCGATTGGATACATTTCGTTTCTTGTGCATTAATAAGACAGGTAGGAACCGCCAGAAAGCCAAGGTGGAGTGGTGTAGTGGTTAGCACACCCGACCGGACATTGGGAGGCCCAGAGTTCAAATCCTGGCTCCGCCAATTTTTGGCTTTCGGCGGGTTCCTGAAAAACTTCGATTCTTTAATTCATTGGATTAAGTACGGTTCATTCATCTGCACATATTCGTTCATATCCTCCTCGGAGACCACGTACGATGACGTGAAGTGCCCGTGTTGTATATTCAATAACGTGGCTCTTGATTCTCGCAGATGATGATGATACCGTGTCTCTAAAGCTCATAAACAAAGAATACTACTACATGTACACGGGGCGAGACAAACAGTGGGAGGATTTCTGGAGCACAAACGAGCACGTACCACGTGACACTAAACGTCGTACCGCGTTCCACGCGGCGGCGTGTGTTTCCAGAACACCTCCGATTGGATACATTTCGTTTCTTGTGCATTAATAAGACAGGTAGGAACCGCCAGAAAGCCAAGGTGGAGTGGTGTAGTGGTTAGCACACCCGACCGGACATTGGGAGGCCCAGAGTTCAAATCCTGGCTCCGCCAATTTTTGGCTTTCGGCGGGTTCCTGAAAAACTTCGATTCTTTAATTCATTGGATTAAGTACGGTTCATTCATCTGCACATATTCGTTCATATATATATATATATACTCAACACAATATTAGCCCTTAAGGCTGCGGTCCCACGGCGGCCATGACATATGACGCTTTCAGCACGTTTTCGAAATGCGATCGTGGCGTGTTCAAGCTTGCTAAAATTATGTGTTATATATCATCTTGTAGTGTACAACATTATCTTTTATCTGATGTAGGATTTGTTTTCCTAGTGCAAAAAGCTAATTCAGAGGGCACCCGCGAACATTGACCTTTTCGGCAAAACATGGTTTCGTAGTACAGTGGTACAGGGTGCACTATTGGAGCAATTTCTTTCTAATTTTAGAATGTTATAGAAGAAGAGTGCGTTCATTGTCAACGGAGGCCCTTTTTTCGTTTTTTATTTTATTTTAACAGATATTTACTTTAGAAAAATTGACTTTGCGGAAGCACTTCAGTCGCGAAGTTTTGGGCGCCTACTCGGTCATTTTATTTGAAACTTTTTACATCAGTTTGTAATTATGGTCGAAAGAGTTACGCTAAATTTCATTGTAATATGGCTTAAACTTTTTTCGGAATGCTCACGTGAAAAGTGACAAAAACCGTTAATTTTGGCAAACTTCATTTGGTAGTACAGTGGTACAGCGCTTAGGGATTGGCACACATGAATAAAATTGTAGGCCCGCAAAGAAAAACATATTCTGCTTTGCAAAGCGAGGCCCTTTTTCTAAATTTCACTTTTGATTTTCCATAAACAAAGTTTGAATATAGGTGAAATCACGTATTTGTTGATAGTCAAAAACGAGTATTTTGACCCCTTTTGGCAGACATTTAGGCCGATATTTTTAGTATTAAATGGAGATTACTGTTCCAGGTCCTGATTATTAGCCCACATTTTCACTAATCGAGCCTATTTATTAAAAAGAATCATAAAACACACAGAAAACACAAATTGGATGTCTGGTTGCGCCCTCTATGTGGCAGTGGCTGAAATGTGACTACGCGAGGTTCAGGAAACTGCCGAGGATGGCGCTGATTCCAGCTGTGGTTGCCAGCTTCGGAAACTGGTTGTACACTTGGCTTCTTCCGTTTCTTGCAAAATAACGTGCTGGAAAACTTGGTCGAAACTCGTGAGGTCCTTTATAACACGGTACTTTCTGCTAATATAGCTTTTAGGAAGAATTTCAGTCGCTTTCATATTGTTAAACGATTTTTTTTTTTCTGCGAGGCTCCACCGGTTCAGTTTGCTGAATAAATTGTTCACGGAATCGATATCGAAGTTTCAAATTACCGAAATGCCAAAATCGCCAGTTCTGCGTAGATACGCAGCGTGACGAACGTGCTTCTGGTGCGTGTGCACGTACGTGTTTGCTGCGTAGTTCTTCGGTTGCTGCGAGTTTTCGCGTATTTATTGTGCACTGCTTACCTCCGTCTGCGCACGCATCTCATCCTTGTAACTACCCCTGCTCTGTTTGCCTAGAGTGAAGTTTGTGTCTGTCTTTTCGTTCGCTGACTAAGCTCGTGTCGGTGTCCTTCCTACTGGCTGCTGTTCGTGTTTGCGTACCGTGTGTGTCGCTTTGATTACTAGGTCCCCTGCTTATGGGGTGGAGCAAGCGGTGGGCGTCGCGCCAGGGGTGGGTCGTGATTGGGGAAACAGCTTAGCAGCCGACGCCGACTTCGGCGCGTTTCTTCTGCGCACGCGCGTACTGTCATTGATATCGCTACTTCGCGCCGTGACGATGCGCTGATCTACAGGCCGGTCGGCGCTCGCGTGATATTGTTGAAAATTCTCGAGCGTGTATTTACGTTTCGAAAGCCATAATAGAATTAAAGTGGGCATTTGGCCGGCAGCCGGCATACCGTGGCTCTGAAAACAGATTGGTAGGAGTGCCCTCTCATTCGCTGGTTCCACGCTGGGTGCGCGCAGTCCGTGCTTCTGGCCTCCCCAGCCGCCCAAATGCGTTTTTCTGATGCTTGTTTTGTTTTCAGTAAACAGACAATAGATTCCTGCTGATATTCTCCTTTATAATCTTCACTCTTGACAACTCTTTAGTGTTGGAAGGAACTCCGTCAAATTTGACGATAATGCATGTGTAAGTACAACTGGAACCTCATAGTTGCAAGAATACTTTTCCTGGATTGTCTGCATTAGAGTGCCTCCATGTGCGCTTCGCGCACATGAAGGCTCCCTAGTCTGCACCTTTCTGATAATATGATCGGTCTCCATAAATTGCACTTCCCCACTTCGGGAGCACGGCCAGTGGTGGTTCTCTGTCGGTCATCGAACCTCACACACGTGAAGCGTTGTCAAAGCTGTGATATACCGGGCGTTTTATTATTCTGTTTTGTTTTGTTTTGTTTTTTTTGCTGAAAGAAATTATACTTTTAGTATTCCCGGGGATAACATTATCGGCTGCGGCGGACGTAAAGGAACGAGCGTAAATTGACAGTTAGTGGCCTAATAAACTAATATTTGCCATTTGCGAACGCTGGAGAGGGGGCGACCTCCTCTCCCCCGTTCGCTCCGCTGAAGTGGAACAGGGTGGGAGGAGCTCCCACTTCGTTCTTGACCTGTCACCGACTACAGTTGCGAATTCCACTTGTCATTTTGGAGCGATGACGAGATAGAGCTGAGTCATGTATTGCGTTCTCTGAGATGAAGAACGCAATGCGCGCGGAGTTGCTCCACGTATGCACCAGCCACCAGTAAAAACGACCTGTCCTCCGAGGAGGTCGAGCGAGACGCCGGCTGACATGAGGGTCGGTCACCTCACCGTCACCACCGTCTACCGTGCCTTCAAAAACACGGGGCGCAATATGTTTCTGCAGTATAACAAAAAATTGAACAAACAAGGTGCAAACTTTCATTTTTTTCCTAAGTGTGGTTTGCAGGGCTGAACCGAATACAAAAACGATACGCCGTGCTGGGATGACGTTGACTACAATGGTACACGATCATAACAAGAGCACAAATCCTGCCACGTTATTTTGCTACAGTGATAAGAGCATATATATCTTTGTCCGCGATGCGGCAACAGAGACATTATTTCCAAATTAGAGTTCGAAGTTAGCCTTCGATGCTAGCACTGACCAACTCACTTCACTCACAGGGTGAAAACGTGAAACTTTGTATCATTCGGACAGAGATCGAAAAATAACACGCACCGCTTCAACTTGGACACCCCAAAATAATTAACTGTAGTGGATCGCACGCAAAAGCTTCGCGTACGCAATAAAATTGCCGGTCAGAAATACGGTTCCGCAAACAAAATCAACATATGAGTCATCAAATTATGAAGAAAAACCAGGAGTGAGCGTGCCAAAAATATTCGACAATTATTGTTGTCAATATTTGTTTTTCTATCCACGTGCTTATGTCGCAGTGGAAAGCCGTGAAACTCCCTATAAAATTATTTTGGGCAGTGTTTCCGACGGTGCTCGCTCGATCGTAAAATGTCGCTTTGTTGCTACTTCGGCGAATCAAACAAAGAAGCCACGTTCACCTACAATGCCCTGTCCACAAGAAAGGAAATCGAAATTTTCGCTTCGTTTTCTTTTTTTTTTTATATTCTTCTCTTCTGCACGATATAGGGTATGAATTATTATCCTTCCCTGTACTCTCGCTGCGACGAACAGTCCGATAAACGAGTCACCCTATGACAAAGATGGGGGTCCCGAAAATCTCCTAAAATCGTGTTTGTTCTCAGAGACACATCCGTGTGTAAGAAAAACCGCGGCCCTCTCCACGAAGTACGGACATATTTGATAAATAGCGTTGACTTGAGGTTGAACTTTTCATTTGCTTTGTAAACACAAGCGTGACGTCACGTGCGCATCCCACGCGACCCGACTGAAGTCTGAACTGGTGTACTATGTGTGGACAATAGGGCATTATTTTGACTTCCCGGCGGCGACGACCTTGGCGAGGGAGGACAGATGGGGGTCCCGAAAATCCTAGAATCGTGGTTTGTTCGCAGGGACACACACATCCGTGTGTAACAAAAAACGCGGCCCCCTCCACGAAGCTTACACAGGCATTGTTTAGTGACTACTGAAGATGCCTCCCGCAAGGGAGGCGAAACTGGTCAGAACTTCAGCTTGGGCGAGTTGGTTATTCATGATTCATGGAGGCGTTTATTCATGGAGGCGAAACGTCTAGTGAAATTGTTTTTTTCCTGTTCTGTGAAGTCGGTGCTTTTATATTAATTATGTTACCAGTCGGCCTGTGTACCAGTGCTCATTTGAAGAATCGCCTTTGTCTTTTTTGAACCCTAACAAAAACACCCTCATAACATTTTTTTTTACTGTTCGGCTACGTTGGCATAGCCTATAATCGACATAATTTTTGCGAAAGCCTACTTTTATTTTATAATTATCTGTAACCATTTCTAATTGAAGAAGTGACAAGTATAATAATTATATTATGATTTCATATCAAAATTCGACGAACCGGGAGATGCGAAATTCGGTGAAACAGCTTTTCAAAAAAACATCCGGTGCCCGAAACTTGCTTATATTAAAATGTCTAACATGTGTATGTGTACTAATACAGAAGATGAGTGCAATGTGGAAACTGAATGGCCTCACAAACAATTGTCAACGAGTTGGAATTTTTGATGAATTACCCTTTGTCGAGTCATCCTACTACCGATTGGCCTCTTCAATCAATTGCCCGTCGACAAATATTGTTGTTGGTTTATTTGCCATCTGCTGTAAGGGGAAGGTGTGGGGCTCGTCAAGCCGACATCTGCCAGCATTTTCATCACGCCTCCAGCGCCTGTACCGACTGACGCCGACGAGTTGGCCTAGAAATAAATACCCACGGACTATACTATAGCCGCTAAATATCTCTACGCGAACATGATTTGTTTTCAAAGGGGCACCGGCCTGTCGGTGCTTCTTTGAATTATACATACGTCACGGTCAAAACGTTCCGCAGCTAATGAGTGAAGGCCGACCAACCTATTTTGTCCAAATATCCGTGTATGGGAGATGAGAATGCCACTGCGTCAAAGGCAAGACGTGTGCGAGCGTCGCTAAAAATAGATACCACTATCGATGTTTTAGTATACATGGTTTCATTCTTAGTCAGAGCGCAAACAGAGGTTAGATGTCACGAAAACACATACACAAAGACAAAAAGCACTTTATCACGGCGCATTGTATGAGTTGTTATATTAGTGGGTGGAATCACCCAAACAAAGATAGTGAACGCCGTGGCGTTTGGGTGTTGAGCTGTTGGTGATGCTTGATCGGCGCAATGTGTCAGTCGAGCTCCAACTGAGGGTGATATGAGGCAGGGCAGCTCTGTGGTTTTACTTGTTGTGTTGCATAGTTAGTTTCGGCCGTCAGCAAATAGTGAAAAATATCTATCTACCTATCTCTCTCTCTCTCTCTCTCTCTCTATATATATATATATATATATATATATATATATATATATATATATATATATATACAAAGGCAAAAATGCGTACTGTCAGAGTTACTAATTCGAAGTTTACTACGACGTTTCGAGCGGGGACCACTCTTCATCACCTAATGAAGAACGGTCCCCGCTCGAAACGTCGGAATAAACTTCGAATTAATAACTCCGACAGTACGCATTTTTGACTTTTTATATATATATATATATATATATATATATATATATATATATATATATATATATATATATACGTATATATATATACATTTTACTAATACAATGTCTGGACATTTACACTTACCAAGTAACCATTTTCAGCTGTGATTTGAGACTGTGTTGCGCTTATCCCGCTCTTATTTATTTATTTTTTGTTTCTCTTGTTTCTGGCCTTTTTAGTATAGGCTTCCACCAGCTCGCTTGCGCGTGAACTCTAATTTCAAGTGAAACAAGTTTGGAAATTAGGGCGACACTATATAGGTTTGAAATCCTATACCAATTTTATTGCCATTTGGTGAGCCACGTACGAATTTTGAAATATATCTTTTCATCCAAATAATCGATTAGTAAATCGAATAGCGATTCGGACGAATTTACTACGGCGGGAAGAACGAATTTGCAAATCTCGTGGCAATTAGGAAATTTCAGCCATCCTTGGTTTCCGATTGGTCGCGCTCAGTAGCGGCTCCCTCCGCACAGAGTAGCCTCGAGTCATAATTCGCGGAGTCTCTACTGAACGGCCAAAAAAGTGCGGCGCTTCAACTGCTCCCGCCCAAACGACTTGATGTATTTGTATACGCCCATGACATCGGCCGCGATCGGCGATTGAGGTTCCGTTAGCCGACGCAAGCGTCAGCGGACGTCTCATATTTCCATACTCTCATTTAACTACAGAAACAAAAACAACAACAAAAAAATCATCCAGTTCATGCTCACTATGTTCACCACTGACAAGATAGTCGGTAGTTTACGAGTTTCCGTGCAAAGCCGATCAAAACGAGGCACCAGATCAACTTTTACGGCTGCCATCAGGAAAGATCTGGCTTGTCGCGTTCCCTCAACGTCACTCCGAATATTGTTTGTGCCCCACGCACCATCCTCTTGTAGCAATATTTTTATTGGCCCCATGTGATTTCTTTTTTATGTTCTTACTGGTGTTTGATCATAATTCGGTCATTGAAATAGTTTTTGCTGCCGACCCTACCATTATTTTGACCCTCTGGCAGCAAAGGAATCTTATGCCGGCATTACACACGAAATAAGAATGTAGACACTCCGTCCCATATCTCAAATTACATCACAACGTGTTTACACAACTGTAGTGCAGAGGTACGATGAGCAGGGTCTGAGCAAATATTAGTTTCAGTATTTTCAAAAGAGCGACGAAACAAAATAAAGAAAGGACCGCCAATCGGCAGCGCGTGCAAGCAGAGGCAGTAGTTACAGGAAGCGCGATGGGTGTCTTTCGTACGGCCGGCATCAACTCACGCACTGTCCGAAGATGTACTCTGTTTTACTCGTAGGATTGCAACGCTGCGGAATGTAGGCGTGTGATTTCAGAAAGCGCGTCCTACCATTTCTACGTGCGAGTGCTCCTCCTCGCGCCCGTGCCTTGGCCAGCCCCGTACACAACGTATGCAGTATCGAAAAGGCATAGTTCAAAATTGACGGTCCCACTTTTCCATACCGCTTCAAAACCCCATCTCGCTCAAATCACTTGGCAGCCGGACAATTTTGGCAGGGGGCCTCAAGTTGGGGATTATCCGGTACATTGTCCTCCCAACAATGAACGTGGGCGCGACGCGCATGAGGGTGAACACGTGAAAGGAGGGGCGTAAGAGTGGAGAAGGAAACTCAAGGTCGCAAGCGACGGGAAAAAGGGTTTCGAAATTGGCGCGCAGGTTTTGCAGCATTTGCTCATACGGACAGCCAACGCCGCCCTGGTGGTTCAACTAATGTTTTGTTCAAGATGGCCGCCGTGGTACCGCAGCCTTAAAGGAGTTAGCCGAGGAGGTTGCCAAAAAAGAGATCAGTGAAACGTTTCGGGCCTGGTAGGCTCTTCGTCAGTCAAGTGAGAAGACTTCGTTCTCCTTTTCTTTCAATCAAAGAAAAAACGGCCGGAAAAAAGAAGAAGTTAATTGGAAAAATGCTTACCGTTTAGCGGGTGCCTACTCAACTAAATTCTCGCTTAAAAGTTTAATATATCCCGATATTAATGTAATAAATACTATGGAAATAATTAAATATAATATTATTACTGCCATTCTTATCATAAAACCAGTTTTTGGGACATGTGGTTGGGTATAACCCAACTATACCTGGTGTCATGTGAAGCCAATGAGAGGCCCAATGTTACGCGTTTGCTCGTGTCACATTAAACGATGAAGCGAGAAAAAAAAAAAAAAAGCAACAGTGCCGTACCGATTAGAAGATCTCAATTAAATGTCCATAAAAAAAGAGGGCAATGATCCTTTCGAACTGTTAAGGCCCTTCGGTTCTAAAGTATTAAATCTATAGATAAATTCAGATTCTTTATTTTTTCGATCTCTGGTGGTTCGAAAGCCCCCCTGGAGTATAATAAAATTAAAATCAGAAAGTCCGTTATGTCCTGCGGAGTTTAAGTGACGGGAAACCGGTCCGGCAACGTGTTTACGTACATGACTTTTATGTAGATTCATGCGTTTTCTTATGCTTGTTTTAGTTTCTCCTATGTATTGAATTTGGCATTTTCTACATTGAATTAAATAAATAACATTTTCCGAATTACAGTATATATATATACATATATATATATATATATATATACATATATACTGTATATGTATATATATATACATCACTGGGTGTGAAAATTATTTGAGCTTAATGGCCGTAATACAGTGGGCAGGTGTATAATATGCTTTCAGCCACATTTCGTGGTGTGGGTGGTAACATATGTCCTCTTATCTTATCCTTCTTAGATGCCGCAGTTGTAATAACACTGACCCCCCCCCCCCCCCCCCCCCCCCCGGTCACCGTGTCCCGCATTTCTCTATCAGGAAGGTGGTCACCCTACCCATGAGCTGCGGGTTAACAGTTTTAACACAACCCACTTCGACAGAACTACGGTTTTTTTGGTCAATCTATCTATACAAACAAAAACATAGGTGCAGGTGTGAAGTTCGGGGCTTATAAAAAAACGTTCAGAATTGATCTCCCGCAGGGAACGTGGGCGAAGCTGTCTGAAATGTTTCAGAGGCGGTGAGCATAGTTTGTGAAATCCTGGATCAGTGGCGTCACTAGGGTCAGCGCCCCTAGTGAATACGGGGCGCTGACGAGTGGGCCAGGTGGGTTAACGCGAATGTTAACCCACGTGGCCCACCCGTACACAACGTTTCGCGGCGGTTAAATTCACTAAAGCGTCTTGCGATGAACAATTCGGGGCGGGGGGGATTTCGGCTGCTAAATCGTCTTCGACCAACTGAGTGCCACCCTTTCAAGGTAGACCGCAAGAGAGTGTAATTTTTGAAGGGGCCATATAAAGTACCTGGACGTTTTTCTCTCCGATTTTCCAGACTACCTGGGAACACCCTAACCACTTCTGTCAGCTGGCCATGTGAGGGTCCAACGTCCTCCACAAACGCAGCCTGTAGAGTCGTGACAGGTTCTTAATAACTGGGGAGGTGTGGAAGGAGGTGATTGTAGCGGGGCTGACTTTCGCCAACGCGACTGTGTGCGTCCTTGGTGACAAGCTAGACGTCACGGAGTGACAACGACGTGAGGTGGGTCGGCAGGCACTGGGGCTGTCATGGGAGCGTTGCCAACGAGGCCGTCCAGACGGACATGGGATGGTCTCGAAGTCCGAAAGGCTTCCAGCAGGCTCGGGTACGACGGACGACTAATCGGTGCCGGTGGGTCAGGAGGCTATTCGACTACACCCATACAAGTGGACTACAGACATGGTGCCACAGGCGTCTCTACCACCTTGAGAGCAAGTACCACTTCTTCGCAGAGCCCGTGGAGGCAAAAACAGCGCAGAAGTGGGAAGCTAAGTTCGAAGAAGAATATGTGAGAGTGGCTCAAAGCGGCTCAAGGAAAATCAACCTTATGATCATACAGGGAAAATAAACAAGCGATAGCGGCAGAAACCAAACTGTATGACAACAGTTTGGGCAGCCGACTGATTTTCGAGGCGAGGGCAAGGCGAGGGCAACACTGGACTACCGGAAACAATTAGACTCCAAGGTAGAATCTACACTGTGTGTCGGGCGTGCGGGGATTGTGCTGGGACGGTAGAGCATTTGGTGCTTTCCTGTGAGTGCCTTTTACCACCTGTGATGGACCATCATAATCCTCACCCCGATATGACCTTAACGGATGCTCTGGGGTTCACTTTGTCTCCAGGTGCCAACAATACAGAAAAGGGGGAAGTAGGTGGAGCCAGTGTTGCCACAGCAAACACTGCGATAGAAAATAATTGTTTTATGTGTCCTTTTTTTTTTCACTATTTATTTTGGCTATGGCACGAAATGTTTTTCGAGCTCGCCCGCTGCAAAGGGAAAAGTCGCAGAAACATCGTCATCCTCTATAATTGTGTGCTTCACAATTATTGTATACACCTTTTCCACAAGGGTCCAGCCATCAAGAATTTTGGCACTTCTGGTATATGTCAAAACATTGTTCCGATATCTCCACGCCGCTGGAAGGTGTTCACGAAAATGCGTGATTGTCACACACTCTTGTGGTGCCTCACCTATATTTCCTCGCATATTCCAGGTTGAAACGCTTTATTTTTTTTTTTCGTCCCGCATACCAGTCATAAACAAGGACCCACGGAAGCATGCGGTACCTGGCGTCGAACAGTATGCTTATAGGCTTTTTTTTTTCCCCTCTCGTTCTCGGTTACGTGGGTTGCCCACGTAACCAAGAACGAGAAGGAAAAAAAAAAGCCTATAAGCATACTGTTCGACGCCAGGTACCGCATGCTTCCGTGGGTCCTTGTTTATGACTGCAATAAACAAAATAAATTAAAAAATCCATCTTGGCCCTGTTCTTGCGAACCATGAGCTAAGTAGGCATCATCTTTGACAGCTCATCGCTTCCTCCGTTGCTCTCCGCCAGTCAAGAGCTATCTGTCATATCGAGTTCAATGAATTGCGTTTCGTCATCGAGCATCTTGTTTCGATCATCACGGGCTCTCGTATTGACAATGACACGTCTCTGTCTCATCACCGACTGACTGTGCAGTTCTTGAAAGTGCCGCCTACCATGTTCATGATGGCTGTCACATCAATTCATTTCGAATTAAAACGAAAGGTACACCCTCATTTAAATGCTTAGGCATCGAGTTCTTGGAATACTCTCGAAAGGACTAATTTGCACCGCTGTCTCAACTTAAAAATCTGCGTTGACATCTTTTTTTTTTTTTTTTTTAGCACTACGGGTGTTTAAAACCAGTAAGCGTGATGACAATGTGCGTCTATTCTTTTTTTTTTTTTTTTTTTCAGCAATGCAAGGTGGAAGCATCGGAAATGTTCAAGATGTGCTCGAAAATTAAGGTTGTCTGGATTACAAGCATTTTAGACGTAGATTCTACTTTTCGTTTTCCTTTAAGCATCACCTCAGGCTGTAAATACAGAGAAAGGGAGAATGTTATCTGATCGATCCGTGGCAAGTGTAAAACGTGCGCTTAATATTATTGAAGAGCAAGTCAACGACCGAGATAATATCCACCGCTCCAGTTTGCCTATCTGTTCACGCTTAGACTCCGCGAAGTGTCAGGTGTTCACATCCACGAACGTCTGCTCGTTGTTACCCCCTCTTATCGCGCCAGGCCAGACCTGCCGACGCCGACAGAACTCGCTTGCAATCCGCCTGTTTGTTTGTGTTCCGCAGTCCTTTTCGGATGACTTCAGCGACACCACCTGCGAAGCCTGTTTACACAAGCGATGACGTCACGAGCCCGATCCCCCGTCGGAGCTCGACGCGACGGAAGAAAGTATATTCACTCGGTCCTTGGTCACGGTCGATTTGGTCGCGTAACGAGCCAGCTGAAAAACAGGCCGCGGCGGGTGAGCCGTTTCGTAAGGCTGGTAAGGCACGCATGCCCTTTTATTTACGTAATGAACCGAGAGCGCCCCGACGCCGTTCTCCGTTCGAACCTCGGAGGGCTCGGGCCGGAGCAAGCGACCTCTTCCCAAAGCCGACAAACAAGTTTGCAATCGTAGATTGGCTATAAAACGCACGACGCAGCTCCAACAACCAAGCAACTAAAAAAGAGACGAAAAAGCGGATGCGAACACTTTCGCTGCAACCTCTCTCTCCCCCGTGACCTCCTTCCTTTTCTCTTTGGGGCAGAGTTCTTTGTGCGCGTGCGACGGATCGGCGACTCGCATTCTAATAAAAAAGCGTTAATGAACACCTCGGCACACAGCCAAACAATGCTCACCTGTTGACAGCTAAAGTCCGGGACATCGGGGCCATTGCTCGGGTGCGATCACAACAACGCCGTTCGCAGCCTCGGCGGCGGAGCCGAGGACAGGCGTCGAAGCACGTTCGGTGCGATTTCACGGCACAGACGTCGCGCTAAGTCCGCAAACCGAAGTATTTACGACGCACTCGAACACCACGGGAGCCGTCGGTCGGCGTCGCCCACATGTCCGCATGGCCTACGCTGTTCTGCCAGAGACCACCGACGCTGCTCTCCGAACACGAACTCCTAGGTGCAGGCGTCAGCTGTTGGCCGATGCACGGTCGTTTTGACGCTTCGTAACGTACGCACGCGGCAAGAATTAGGTTCGCGACGCTGAAAAGCAAAGACGGCCAGTGAGCGCAAGCGACAGCAGCACGGTCTCTCCGTTTAGTCAGTCATCCGCACACAGTTCTTTCGTGCTCCTGGCTGCCCCTGAAAACTGAATGCCTGAATGGCGCGCGCGCTGCATCTTGGGTCTTGGGTAAGTGCTCTTCTCTCTTTCCTGAAGAGCTAGCTCCTTGGAAGTGGGTGGCGACTTGCGCCACCTGGCCACGGTGGAAGACTGACACACCCACCCTGTCGCTCTTCAAGCAACGCTACATCAATAGCTTTCAGCAAAAAAAAAAAGAATAGCTTATTGCATACTTTCGAATGCGCCAAGAAGCTGAGGGAGCGTGTTCATTTTCGTACAAAAAGTACTTGTCACGTCTCGTTAATATAGACCCCGTTATATGGATACCCTGCAATATGGACGAAACTTTTTGCCACCGGCAAGTCGCCATGCAATCCTGGTGCGTTAATATAAAAACCTGCAGTCTGGAATATGGATAGCTACTTCAGGAACGAACTGGGAAAATACACGAGTTTTTGTCTCGTGATTATGAACACCAGCTTTCAAAAAGAGGCATCAAAACGTAAAATATATTACTGAATACAAGAAGTCACGGTGTACACCCCATTGGTTGCCGGTCTCCAGACAAGACCCTGCACGCCTTACAAAATCCTAAACCTTGCGAATTTGTCGCTATATAAAGTGTGATGCTCTCGAAACCTGAGCTTGCTAAACAATATTTCTGGTTTTGACCTTGATTCATTTTTATGTACGACAATTCTGAGGACCGGAGGCGTTCATGTTAACAAGACACGACCTTACAAGAAAAACACTCGACATTTTATGCCAAAGGGCAATATTTGGTAGAGAGAAGTCAAACACTGCTTCCCCGCTTCGATGAGAGGTGCCTTCTGCAACGTACAGGATCATGCAGACTGACCATTCAACAATCTTCAGGAACTAAATAATTACCACAGCTAGAAACCAACATGCAGTACAGGATCATGCAGACTGACCATTCAACAATCTTCAGGAACTAAATAATTACCACTGGTTGAAACCAACATGCAGCTCTAATCAATCTCGTGCACACACTGCAGCCTGCAGAAAGACCCACGACCATGCACGGAATGAATCCGTAGCTGGGCATACACAAAATTTTATTCTCGAGGAAAGGTACAGCCACAACAGCAGACGGTTATAAATAAACATTTGTCGGAACACGAAAAATGGCGGCACAGTGCTGGTCAAACGGGGTCTCGGCTCCCGCAGAAACTCTCGAGACGTGACCAACCACAAATGTTCCCAGTTATGAGAAATGAAATCTGCATGGGTAACTTTGTACAAATGGATGGTTTTCTTTTGTCTGGAACTTGCACGAAACACTAAGATTGCTTGGCAAAAAACATTCGCGACAAACCTACAGAATGCTACGCTTCGGCTAGCATCCTTCACGACGAGAAGGGACGGGCCCGTACAAGCCATTGCACCGAACGGCTTCCCGCAAAACCAGGCCTCCAACACAGTTCCTCTCAAGAAGCTTACATCATTTGATGATTCCAGAATGAGGTGTGGCCTGGCGAGATTTTACGTCAAGGAGGGAAAACAAGTGAGCTAAGAAGTGGGAAAGTCTCGCATGTTTTCACAAGGATGTTCGGCGAAGATTGACGGCCCCTGCGACGCGCGAGCGCCCTGGAACTAAGTCACGGGTCTGGAGCGGCCTTTGCACGCCGTTCAACTTGTCGTATAGCACAGCCGGTGTCGGTCACGCCGAGCACAAGTCACGCAAAGTACGGCTTGCAACGTTGCCGCGTCAATCCGAGTGTCGCCCGCGGGAAACACAAGCGGCTGCCACGCCGCGCGACGAGATGTTCAATCTACACGGTTCGACGATTTGCTCTAGCGGACGAGCGTCATCGTGACGCGACACAGTCCTCCCTCCTCAGGTACAGTGGAGGGCAGCGTGGCGGTGCGTCTGGCGAGGTGGCCGCACCCACCGCACTTGACGTCGCCTCACAGGAGCACGATGTCGTCTGTGTGGTAGCGGGCGGTGCCGACACGCTTGCGACGACCTTCCACCGGCAGCTCTTTGAACAGGTCCGTGTGCTGTCCTTCGGTTGCCGAAGACTGTAGCCCAGAGGGAAAAGAAAGGGACGCCCGATGACATCTCGGCCACGCCTGCAAGCGCTCATCTCCACACAGGTGCGAGGGCAGGCAAGCAGCCCCGAGTGCTAGGCTTAAGAAATAGAGGCCCCCGCAAGAAAACGAGAGTTGACCTACATCACAGTAAACACATTGCCCGTGTTTCCCTACAACCGCCTTTTAAACTGCAATACCACAATGATCGCAAGCGGGCACGAGCTTCGACCTCCAAAATCCGCCGCGGGAGAGAGGCAGGAGACGCCCCCCACGTGGGCTCCCCTCCGTGCCAGGACCCGGGAAAGAAGAGGGGGCCAACGGGGCGCTAGGGGGCCTGCCCGGGGGGTCGCCGGTGGGGGGGGCCTCGTTCACAGTACGTACCAACCTAGACTTGACTCGCTTGGGCAGCTCCTCCCCCTCCGCGTAGATGGCCTCCCGCTTGGAGTTGCGCTCCGACTCGTCCTCAAAGACTACCTGCGTCCAGAGCACATCCCCGATCGACGGTCGTCGAGCCAGTTGCTCGAGCGGGTGGTTGCAGGGTTCGAAACTCGTCTCCGACCGGCGTCCTCAAAAATGGTCCTTCAATCTCTCCCCGATAACGTCGCACAGGTCTCGCGTTGCTGCCCGCCACTTCTCCGACCCCCCCGCAAAGGGCACCACAATCAACGGCATAACAGACCGGCTCGTGCGACGTCATTTGTTGCCGATGAGCGGGACGTTAAACATGCCGGTCGGAGACGCGTTCCCGGCACCATGGTTGCGCGCTCCTTCCGGAGTAGTCGGGCGACATTCGTATGGACATGGCGTGAGTGGAGGTCCGAGACACCCACCGTGTACAAGGTGGTCGAGGTGCAGCTCTTGAAGATCGATTGGTACAGCTTGCCGTCGGTCCAGCGCACGGACACCAGCTCTCCCGGGCTGGGGGGACCCAGCAGCACGCAGTCCCGGCTCTGCGCACCATCGCAAGCGGTCGGAAAATGCGGCGCCGAAACCGCACCTCACGAAATCATTCAGAAACGTTTTACGTCCATGGCAGACTGGGAACGACCGGCTCCGTGGAAATCGAAGATGCCGAGACTCCTAGTTTCGAGGTAGCGAAGGCCGCAACACCCAGGCTTGAGTCTAATGGTGAATTCCACTAGCACATTTGGAGTGTACAAAAGGTGCCCCTTTTAGGGCGTGCATCTTCCGCTGGCAGATCGGGCTCAAGGTACTCATCTTCGATTCGCGGATTAATGGCAGTGCCAGCTCCGTGGCGCACTTCCGACTGCGCCACGGTTAGGCATGATTGTTTTGTCGCAACTAATTGTTTACCTTTATACACTGCACGCTGCTGCTGTTTGTAAGTATGTTGGCATTTACTGCCCTCGCGCATGCAGCAACCGCTGGTGATTGCTGCACGTGCCCTGCCATTCCGGGGAGGCCGAAATGTATGAGAAGGTGGAAAAGGTGGACCTACTCCTTTGTATCTGTGACATGGACTCCATTTTTGGAATAATAGAGAGCTTTAGGAAACCGCTTTTGCACATCCGATAGGGTACGACGGGCCCTCCGGTAAGAACTGCGCATGTGCAAGTCTACTGCATTAGCACATGTGCAGTTCGTACTGGAGAGCCCATTGTAGCATATCGAACGTGCAAAATCAGTTCCCTAAAACTCTCCAATGTGCTCGACCTGTGTCAAGTCTTTCTTCTACTAGTGGACAGAGGCAGTACCGACTGGTCGTCACAAATTTCATTTCAAACTCAAGCTCGGGCAGGTTCGACCAATGACCATTTTGAACGACAGGCTGTCTCCGGCAAGTCGCTCCAAAAATGTGAGTCCATCTTCCGTTTGTCGATTTGGAGCGGAAGCCACGGAGCGGTTTTGCCCCTCCCTCGAGGATTTGAGATACCGATCCGAACCTACCGGTGGAATTCGCCAGAAGATTCCCCACGGAAAAACTCACGACAGGCACTGAGGTGTCTACGCACACCTAGAGAGTCAATTGCTGGCATCCACTGGCACTTTACCAGCCCCTCCTCACAAAAAAAACTTCTGGTCAAGCAAGCTAGCACAGAGTATTATAGCCACTGATCAAAACAGTGGAGGGGAGCTTCAGTTATCGTTTCCTACCTTCAAAAACGCTTGAATGTCTCGTGCAGCCAAGGCAAGGCGGAAAGTGCTGGATGTCGGGCGTTCCAGACATGCCCTGTGATTCTCAGCAGGCTCGTTCGATTCCTTTTGCACTTCCTGCACCAGCGCTGAGTGCAGGGCAGTGTACTTGCGGCCGTATCTCAATAGGCACATCCAAAGTACACTGCCCCACACTTTTCCGCACAGCTGCAGGAGGTGCGGGCGAATCGAACGAGCCCACTGACGATACACCTCGCAGAACACTGCCGCATTTCAATCCAGAGTTGTGCGCAACCGGCTCCGACTAACGTTCTCGCTTGCAAGCGGTGCTCGGCACGACGCGAGATCTCAAAGTCCCTCCCACGCTCGGGAGCCGGAGCAGCCGGTCGCGGTGGCCGCGGGAGCACTTCCGACGGCCTCTGGGGGCGGTTTCCCAGAAAGGGTGAGCGAGAGAGACAGCACAGAGACTCACAACAATGTCCTCGGGCAGCAGGTTGTTGCTGGACGAGTGATCCTCGAAGTCCACCGAGTACAGGTCCTGCGAGTGGGTGCTGCGCACCCGGCCCCAGTAGTAGCGGCCGTTCTTGTGCTTGGCCACCACCCGAGAGCCCACCGCCACGGGGGGCAGCTCCCCCGCCAGATCCCGCTGCGCAGGTAAAGGGTCGCCCCTGACGCAACGCGGTCCGTCGGACGATCCCCTTTCGTTCGACCAAAACAGCTCTTGCACGATTGTGGGTACGGCCACGCTTGCTCGGCCTTCAGGCCTAAGCTATCGTTCGGGCGGCGTGTGGACGATGCCTGTTACAGCACGACCGAGTTTGTGAGTGCAGCGCCGGTGTTCCGTACCAGCCATATCTGCCCGCACGGTGGCCAAGATCACACACGACTCGCAAGCAAAGCTACGATAAGGCGAGACAAAGGCGACGCACGGATGCTTGGCGGCCAAGAACCAAGCCATGAGGTAGCCAAAGACATGTTTCACTTCGTTAGTGTCTAAATGAATGTTGCTTCCCATTCTCGAAACCATTATCTAACGCACTGCTCCACCGGGTTGGGTATGCAGCGAGCCAAACTGAATGCAAGTTCCACTTAAAACAAGCTTAAAGTAGGGGCAAAAAACGTCTCGGTGGTTCAGGACTTGCTCTCTACAAGCTGAGACTGGCAATAGCCTCCTCACATAATACTAGATCTCAATAAAATTGAAATAAAAAATATCAGTAGCTCAATTGCCCACATGAGAATAAAAGCTTTGCCCGTGTCTGCACCAGTCCAAAGAAAGCTAGCAATGGCCAACCGAGGTAACTCAAATGATCGATATATTTTTCCTCCATGTTGCCCCAAAGACCAGAGACAAAGTGCAGGCATAGGCCGAAGGGAGAGCTTGCCTTTTGGTTGGGCGAGTTGGCGTGCTTGGTGCAGGTCACAAAGATGGGCAGGGGCCAGTCGTAGGTCTCAAAAGAGACACCTGCAGCATGGGCGCACGTTACGTGGAACGCCGTGGTGCAGCGGCCAAAGGTGCACTGGATGCAGGCGCCCGTCTCCGAGGGACGCCCCAGCAGGTCGCGCAGCTTGTGGCAGTACCAGCAGCGCTGGGAGGTGAACACACACACCTCACTCCCATCCATCATATCGGCCCAAAGCTACCGCCCTATCGAGGCAATCGAGGTACCGGAGTGCAACCTTCTCGTGGAGCACGCTTTACCCCGCAGCTCTCGCTGGCTCCCGTGAGCCCTAGCATTCACCCTTTGTCAAGTTATGCCAAAACCAAACACAGTCGCCGACCGATTTTTCAGACGCCTATTATCCGGACAATTACACCAAACCGTAACTCACCCCATAAAGTTAATATGTAACACTGACCAAAATTTCGGATACCATAAAGCTTACTGCTCGATATTTCGGACATACTTTGCACGATTTCCTCAGTTAATAGCCACAAGACAACTGCCGCAAAAGCGCCGCGAGCTTAGTCGCTGCCATTTTGGTTGCTTTGGTTTTGTCCTGTAGCATCGATACCATATCCTACGCGATAAACAAGCTGGGTTGAGTCTATAGTCAGGTTTTCCGGTTCCACTATAGCCAAGATGGCTGCCGTCTGCAGATTCTTATGGTTCTTCCAGTTCTTCCTGTGGTCTACGTTTTTCGAGTGCGACTGCGTGAACAGCAGCTGTCTGCCGTTCTTGTGGTCTGTGAGCGTGAAAAACTCTTGCCGGCAGGCTTATTGAAGAGAGCTTGGTGGACTAATTGTTGTCTCCAAATAGTCCCGAATGGCGCCAATTTCAACTTCGCTGTTTGTGCCAACGAAGGTGCTGACAAAGTGCAGCACCGTGATCAAACAGATCAACAAACAAGTGAAAAGTGAACAATATAAAGCAGAAGTTGCCCGAGAACTTAATATTGGCATCAAGCAAGTGGAAAGTGGCCAATATGCAGCGGAATATGTGCAGAAATTATACGTTTAGGCCAAAATCTATTCTTCAGACCACTTTTTTATTCTGACAATATCTGAGTCCCATCCGAGTGTGAACAATCGGTCGGCGACTGTATAGACCAATCTCCACGGTCAAAATGCAGGAAACCCCAAAAAATGGCGCGGCAACTGGCACAGCCCAGAACTCTATTTGTGAAACAGAAGGGGACTAAATACGCATCACAAGAGCTGCAAATCGCGACAAAGGTAAAAGAGGTTGGTGGGTGCCACCCGTCGCGGGTAGACCGTCTCTCGTCAGAGACGTACGGAACGGACCCTGGTCCTCTGGGGTCAGACCAAACTCGATGGGTTCGCTTCCCGAGTTGTGCGCATGGGGGCCGCGACCGAGACGGAGACCACCTCGAGGTCGAGCGACCCCTACGATTCGGCCTTTGGTCATCACTCCCCGACACTCCGGAAACCCGAAAAAGGACTTCCGCACATTGCCGGTTCTTACGCTTCTCGCAACCACTGCATCCAACCCTGATGAAACGAGAATCCCCCACTCCTCCACCATGTTGGAACTACAGTCTATAGGGCATTGGAGTTGCAAAACAATTAGCGAAAGGTTACTAACGCAATCGAAGCTCCGCTTTCGGCACGAGCTTTCCACTTTCGATTGCGACTCGTCGTCGCGGGAGCGTGCGCAGCCAGAGCACGACTCCAAGCGAACAGCACGTGCTATAGCTGGAGCTTTTACCGCGTTCTACTCCGGCCACCTAGCCACGCGAACGCCAGTTAGACGACGCTGTGGAGATCCGACGGCGAGCGGGGAAACGGCACTGACCAGGCGTGCCCTCTGTGGGGTGATGTGTCGCACGTCCACGGGGGACCGCGTGGGGCCCTCCCCCACGTGCACCTCGGGCACCAGCAGGGCACACAGCAGGTGCGCCCAGCGTCCTTCTACCGTCTGCTTCAGTGCCCCGCCTCGCAGGGTGCACAGGCAGCAGTCCTGCGGGAAACAAAATTCAGCCTCTCCAGACAGTGCTTAGGCCCCACGACTGGGAGCAACTGCGGCAGCCTGTCCCGCAACTTCTCCAAACCGAGACTTATCCCCTTTGTTCGAATCTGAAAGCACCTGATTCCACATCAATGTTGTTCATGCCACACACTTTTATGGGCTAGAGTTTGCAAATCCAAACAGGACGCGAGACTTCCCACATTATGGAGTTGCACAATAAAGTATGCATTTTTAGTGCATGCTAGCGCTAAATTTTGCGATTGCTATATCTCTCTACAACCAGAGTAACATTTTAGATTCGTTTAGTATAAATCTGAGAATGCGACGCAAGTAGTCAACTGGTTGTGTCCGCTTGCATCGCCGCCTCGGCAAGAGAGGCCTCGTGCACTGACCTTCGCACACGTACCCGACGCACGTTTGCCAAAAAATGTTTGCGCGTCGCAAACGGCAAGTTGCCAGTAATTGTTGCCCACCTCGCTGGGTCTTCCAAAATGTGTCTGTGACATGCATCTCCCGTGGAAGTGCAATGTCGTCCTGTACTGAAAATTGCACTACCAAGGATCCCGACGACAACTTACTCGCTACGACCATGAAACCGCAGTCCTGAAAGACATTGTTTTCTAACTGTGCTCGTCTTGGCTTTAGACAACTTCTCACGCATCGTGAATCCTCCTTGGAAAAGTACAAAGACTGTGTAGGCGTGCAAATTCGGAAAAATAGCGTACGCTAAAATAGCGCATCCAAAGTGAAAAACGTGGTTAGCTTTCTCGGCGCATGCGCAGTGGCAATGACGCTATCTAACAATTCCTATTGTACAAGTGCTGGATCTCACCAAAAGTGCCGAACCATGTACAAACAAACCGTTAGCCGGTTCTGTTTTGCTGGACTACACTGCTTCACAAATACCAGTTCCCCATAAATATTATTGATTTCGTCACTTATGAGACAGCGAATAAAATGCAGAGGAAAGAAAGTCACGGCAAGTACACATGCAAGTGGGTGTATGCAACACACACGAGATCTGAAACTTAAGAAAAAATTTAGCAGTCCCGTGTCAATCCACACTAGCCACAGTGATAGCTGCAAAACATCACTCTGAAGTCAATGGGCATCGGTGATCATGCACAAAAGGAGTTGGAACAGAAATAGACATCCGACAATTTCATACCCAACGCTCGCTTCTGTTTGTTTCGGGACGTGCAGAACCGCGTCTCCTATCACAAGCTCTTGGCACTGATAGTGCTCCGATGGAATTTTGTTATCGGGCATTTTCTTTTCCAGAGAGTGTGGGCATTTGGTACTTGAAATATCTTAAGCATAGGGTGGGTTGTTAACGCTGTTGCGTGGCTCAGTGGCAACGCCTCCGCTTTGCAAGCAGCGGACCCAGGTTTGATCCCTGCGTGCTATCTCTTTCAAGTATCTGGCATCAGCGACGATGGACGCCCTACAACACCAACCACTACATCAACAACGGACAACACTTCCGGTGGTGGGAAGGGCCTATAACAGCTATCGCTGTGAAAACCAAAGAGGTGGATCGGGTACCTGCATTGATCCCTGCTATCATTTCTAGCCCAACCAAACCCTTTTCAAGTTTCTCAGGACTAAGGATAATTCATTAGTGGCAGGAATTACCCATATGGCCTCTTGCACTCCCAAAGGGTACAGTCGAATCTTGTCAATTCAAACTTGCAGATAATTCACAAACAAACGTGCAGTCTTTATGGGAGGAAACTCCCGGTAATTCAAATGAATTCTCGGTCCCCCTAGAGTTTGAATTAACGAGATTCGACTACAAGCATGCTCGAGCCCGACACGGGGTCTTCTTCCCCACTGGACCCCGTTTTAGAGAGAGATGGGCTCACCACGCTGGCGGCCTGCTGGGCACAGCGGTCACACTTCCAGGGCTCCGTGGTGGACACCGGCTGTTCGACGCCGTAGCAATCTGCAACGACCAGGATTGCACCTAGGGCGCTCAAATAATGCGTGCAACAGGCTCGCAGCTGCACCGATTGCAGGTTGCCCTTGCAAAGCGGCTCACTCTTTCACGACGACAAACTACCAGAGTGTGCACATTCTCGTGAACTGTGTCCACGAAGCTGCGAGGTCTGGACCAAAGCACGCTAAAAGCACCTCGAAATGCCGGAGAAAAAGCTTTCTGGGAACTGCACGCAGGGTGTACAGTGCGCAACAGAAATAGCTCCGCTGCAACGTTAGCCGTTTACATTTTGCTCGAATTAAATGCGACCAAACGTGGCATTATGCTCCAATCCAAAGGTTTACGAAAAAAGAGGGACCATGTATGGTAGCGTTTTTCGTAAATAAAAACGGCAATACACGCCCAATTTAGGCAACAGTGTAGTACCACCGCAAGTTTGCGATTTTTAACGCGCATCATGCAGTATTGACTGCACGTTGGTACGATGCACGTCCAGAGGAAAACGGGCGGGTAAGCGCACCGAGCTGCAGTGCGTCGACACGCTCGGCCACCGATTAAGAGAAAATATTGCCCGCTCGTGCGCTTCACACCAGAGCCGCGTATAGAGAGTTTAGTCAATGGAGACGCGGAGGTCGGAGGCGCAGGCAGAGCCAGGACGTGCGCCCGGCGCAGAAAGAGGGCTTGACACGCACTCTTGGCCACCCAGAAGCCGAAAAGAATCCCTTAGCGGTGGAAGCGAAAAACAGTTTTAAAGATAGGTAGTATATGGTTTTAATAAGCGCATAAGAGTTAAATGTAGTAACTCTTCCTGGTGGAAATTAGGGTGCACGGGATGTTTTGATCGTGATCATGCAGAAAAAAATAAACGAATGTGCCGCTCGAATTCTGTTTTGCTAGTACAGAGCGTGACCGCTCAGACGGAAAATTCACGGCCCTTGGCGCCTGGCGCACGGATTGCGTCGATCGTTCTGCTAGTCGCGCTCTTCCACAATGATCTTGGATGACCCTATTGAAACATCACGCACACCATATTTTCAGTCGCCGAAAGTTACTCTGACACACTTATTAGTATTGTTTCTCACAACCACCTCCAGCGTATTATTTCTGGCTCCTGGTTGGCCACATTTGAATTTTTGAAGACACCTTGGAACACGCCCAGCCCACTCTCGGCCAATGGGGCCTCCTCATTTGTCTCCTATACTTCCCAATTAATGGCCAAGCTCTCTACATATACGGCTTGGATGACACCTAAATGGACAAGCCGGTTTCACTCGTGTCCCTCGAGGGCTCCATGCCCAACAACGCCCTCTCTCCTTGTCGCGTTGCACCTCTTCGGCGCTCCCCACCGACGGGAACTCCCCGACGCGGACCGAGTAATGCCGGTGCTGGTACGGTGCCCGAAATGCATCCCCTACCGATGTGTTTAGCGTCCCATTCCACCCATGCATTCAAAGTGGTCACTGAGTGGCAACGACCTACGTCCCAGGAAATGGCATGTCATGCTGTCAGATGTCACAATCCCGCGAGCTGGTGCTAGAAGCTCCAAAAAGAGCGAGAGAAAACGCAAGTGCCACCATCCTCGCCTAGGGAGTGACCGAACACTCCGTAGGCCGTCGGGCTGCGGAGTGACCAGCAGTAGGATGGGCATTTGCCAAAATTAGCGCCGCGACGTCGTTGTAGCGGATATCGAGATTTAGAAAGCAGCAGGGTGCGGGCGACACTCACGTGCGTGGACGCAGACGGAACACTCTGAGCAGACGAGCAGGGGGCTGGAAGCCACCTCCGACATCTCGGGCAGCCCCCGGGGGTTCCCCGGGTCCACGGCCCCGTTGGCCAGGCACAGGGCGGGCATCCATACCGCGCTGGACTCCGGCACCTGGGGGGGCTCCCTTGGGGCACTTTCCAGCGAGTACTGCGTCCCAACACGCACCCTCTTGCCAGTTCCGTCTCCAACACGCCCACCGTACTGGGACGCAGTCCGGCAAACCACAATTTAAGTGGCGAGATAGAACACAAATGTCAAACTGCAGTAACAAACGGGACGAGCGGGGAGGAGTTTCAGTAGTGCACGCATTTTCCATGTCCTCTGCACCTCGAGCGTTTATGCGCAGCCGGGGTGACTCCCCCACGTTCTGCCCTGCACTCCAGCCGCACCTCTCACTACTGCCGCGTCACACCCAACCAAACGGGCATCAATTTTCTACGAGGATCTCCGTGGCATGGGTCGGTTCCCATGCGACCGTCCAGAATAAAGCACTCGCACGTACGATCCTCCTTTATAGTCCATTGCAACTCAAGAACGTAAGGCAAGGGTAAGATGGGCCAGGGAGGAGGAGGCAGATGGAACGCTAAAGAAAAAAGGAGGTTTCCCTTTCTCTTCTTCTGTGTGGAAACGAAGAAAGCTAGAAAGGATCTAGCTTTCTTCGTTTCCCCTTTTGTTACTGTAATCGTCCAGACACCCCTTTCACCCCCCGACGGATGGAGTATCTTGAAGCATCAGTGGCCGAGAGCTAGCGGACTATAGCGCCACCGCTTAAAACTCCCCCGGGGAAAGTTGTGCCTCACCTTGAGGGGTCGGAAAAGGATGCAGAGGGCGCAGTGGGGCTCCAGGGTGGAGCAGTAGCGGTTGAACTGGCGCTCCGCATACAGGCTGGTGGGCCGAAAGCTCCACAGGTCCATGTAGGGGGACGCCCAGGCCGCCACCCCGGGCTCTCTCGCCCCGAGCCCTGGGGGGGGGCCACGCAAGTCAGCTTGCTGCGCTATCCTTTCGCTCCAGATGCTTCACAAGTGCTCGTTGTCATCTACTTCCTTTCCTATGTACATTGCATCATACTTCCTATCTGCACAAAACTTCACCTTGCCTCTTTGATGGTATGAGCCAACGCACACCAGTTTCCCTATTGGACGTACTACCATCAAATACCACACAAGTGGACACGTAAAACCGCAAGATTAATCCACCAGCTTTGCAATGGAAGAAACGCCGCTACAGCTCATTTGTACGTACTCAGCATAGGAAAAAACATTTACCCATTGACAGTCGAGTCGTTTTCCCTAAAGATGTTTCCCAGTGGTCAAGTTTTCCAAAGGAATGGTACAAGGAAAGAGTTGATGCGCATGCTTTTTCATAATTATGCGACGGGAGCACGCACAGTGCTCGGACGGCAAGCTCTCATTTTGATTTCCATTTCGAGAGGCGTTAAAAGCCTGAATCGAAAGAGCTGGTGCTCCAATTGCCGCTAGTGGGCACTTTCAAATGTGAGGTCGTCCCTGTAAATGTGCGGTGACAACCAAATAAATGTTAATGAGTGCAAAAAGAAAACGAAACACAGGTTTGACCATGCTGACAAAATCCAGGAAGCATAAAATGTGTTTCGGACAAACCACACTCCATGTGTCGTTTTGAAAGATTTTTTCATCTTTTTGGATCAATTTTTGTATCTATTTTTGCTCTATTATCCTATTTTTTATTCTATTTATTATTGATTTTGACCCAGGTTCAAACTTTATATACAATCTTAAGGGGGGACACTGGCTAGAGGTTGAACTTTTGAACTACTCAAGTGATCGGAATGAAATTAGCAGAGGAGATTTAACTTCAGATGTAGGTGTACTGTGCAAACTTTCAGCTCTCTACGACAACTTTACATACCTGCATAATAAGATGTGTCACTCCTCGTTAAGAAATCTATGATATGCAAAGGAAGCTATTTGGCACCATTTTAAGTGCTTGAGTATAAAGTGGAAGATGTGGGACTTTGGGCTATCTAGTTTTTATAACTTAAATGTAGATATTTCAGGAAGAGTGATTACCTCAAAATATGAGATGCATATCTGTCCTATGTCAATTTTTGAAAACATAGTTTTTTCTTAATGAGGGCTTTAATGTAAAACAGAATAAAGTAGATAGCCCGATTCCCCAGTAAATTTCAGTTCAGAAACATCTTGATTGTAGTATCAAAATAATTTTACCTTCAAACAAAAGATTCCTTAGTATGAAATTTGCAGCAAAAAGTGGAACTGAGAAAAATGCATTCAAACATTGAACTCCTTTACTTTGTTAGTGCCTCACAATGTGTTGAAAATATTTTATATCAATGTAACTATTTGGTGCATGGTTATGAAATTTAGTGTAAGGGTGTATTATTAGTTTCTAAAACTGAAAACCTCAAAATTGAAAAATGAATTTTTTCAAAAAATTTTGAAGCTCAGACCCATGTCCCCCCTTAATGTGCGTAACGCTTGTTCGGGACAACATAAAGAAAGCCAACCAAGCTGGAGCAGGTGCAAGCATTAAGGGGGGACATGGGCCTAAATTTAAAATTTTTTTGAAAAAATTCATTTTTTAATTTTGAGGTTTTCAGTTTTACACCAAATTTGATAACCATATGCCAAATAGTTACGTTGATATAAAATATTTTCAACACATTGTGAGGCAGTAACAAAGTAAAGGAGTTCAATGTTTGAATGCATTTTTCTCAGTTCCATTTTTTGCTGCAAATTTCATACGAAGGAATCTTTTGTTTAAAGGTGAAAGCATTCTGATACCACAATCAAGATGTTTCTGAACTGAGATTTACTCAGGATTCGGGCTATCTACTTTATTTTGTTTTAAGTTGAAGTCCTCAGTGATAAAAAACTAAGTTTTCAAAAATTGACAGAGGACAGATATGCATATCTCATAGTTTGAGGTAACAACTCTTCCTGAAATATTCACATTTAAGTTATTAAAACTAGATAGCCCGAGGGTCCATATCCCCTACTTTATATTCAAGCAGTCAAAATGATGCTTAACAGCTTGATTTGCATATCATAGATTTCTTAATGAAAAGTGACACATCATCTTATGCAAGTATGCAAATTTGTCCTAGAGAGCTGAAAGTTTGCACAGTACACCTACATCTGAAGCTCAATCTCCCCTGCAAATTTCATTCCGATCACTTGAGTAGTTCAAAAGTTTGACCTCTAGCCAGTGTCCCCCCTTAAGGTATGTAGGTTGTTGCAGGGCGCACTCACCGTCGTCGCTGTCTGCTCCGCTGCCCGTCTGGGGGGCCCTGGGACGTTTGGGGGCCGGGTGCAAGGGCTGGCGACGCACCGCCGTCCCCATGCACAGCCGACGCCCTACATTCACCTGCCGAGCACGGGGACGCAAATCCCATACACCACCAGAGACACCAAACAAGAGCTCCAACCCATCAAAGACGCTTTTACTACTCCCAATTTACCAAAATAAAAACCATCTGGCGATCTATCCATTGCACATCCGAATGTGGTAGGATAGAGGTACTTTCTCAAACAAATATCAACTTTGAAATTCTATCACAGTCAGTTGTTACCTTCGAATACCGGAAAACGGGTTGGAAGGACATCCCAAACGTGTGCAGAGACATGGCGTCAATGGACAAAAAGCCATTGCAGGAAACATCGGCACGATACAAAACAATGCACGAAGGCAGCTGGTCCAAAAGATGCGAGAATAAGCATGCCGGAAGACCCTCGAATAACGGCCATAGTTTTTCACGGATGAAGCCGTCCAATGAAACGTCAGTATCCGGGGGATCCCAGAGGCTGTTCAGACTCCTAGAAAAAGGAACGTGCCGCGGTGGACCACATACTATGCCAGTCCGAATTTCAGAGGGGCATCATCCAATTGAAAAAGCGTCGACCACGTGTTGCACTAATCGCGTAGCGCGGTAACGGTGACCAAAGTTGGGAACAACTACTCTGACCTTGCACACCCCCATCCCAGTTTCATAAACACCCTACGGCAACCGGGCTACGGTAGGGAAGACAGGCTCGACTGAAGATGCTCTAAAGGATAGTCCCAGTGATGTTAGCTGTCCTTGGGCATAACCCAAGGTGTGAATCAAAGGTGAGTCTCACCTCCGTGGGAAGCACCTCCTTCTCCTCCTTGGGGGTCTCTTGGAGGAGAGTCCTTGCCGGGGCAGACAGGTTCAGGGGACACTCCAGGGGGGTCTCCAGGGCCCAGGGCTGCCCGACCAGAACCTTGGTGGGGCTCTCCAGCGTCCAGGGCTCCCCGACCGACTTGACCGGGCTCACGGGAACCCAGGGCTCCCCGACCGACTTGACCGGGCTTTCGGGAGCCCAGGGCTCCTCCTTCGGCTTGGGGGGGCTCGGGCTCTGCGCAGATGGCCACGTTGCTTTTTTCCCAGCTCCCGTTTGAGGCCGCACAACGCTGCACCTCAAACGACTCCGCTCAAGGTCCACCTCAGGGTGCTTCCAAGAGCTAGTCAAAAATTCTTAAAAATAAACCGCTCACCCTAGTGCAATGAAACTTTTAGCAAGGCTGTCGCTTGAGATGGTGGATTTACCATGCTCAAAAGGCGTAAATGGGGTTTTCAAAAAAACAAAACTTTAAGCCAAAATTTCTTTATGCACGGAGAGGAAAACGGTAAAAACCGTCTGGTCGACGGTGCCACTCACACACGGCTCGGCATAAAGCAAAAACATGAAAGCTTCTTTAACCCAGACACCCAATGACAGATTCGGCAGATCCAAGCGCGTGTGCGGTACCATCTGCAAGTTCATCGAGACAGTTTTGAGCATTTTCTTTCCCGTGTTTTGAGGCTTAAATCTCTTTCCAGAAACCCACGCTCGTGAAATTTGATGCCAGATGCCTAAAAAGACCTGTGCAAAAAGTTTCAATGCTCTTTGGTTTATGCATAGAAATTCCTTTACTCCCCAACAGCGATCGGAAACGCCCCGCAGAGTCGTCACAACAGCACGTCTCAGATTAACTCAGTTTTGATATCCTAACGCCACAATTAGACTGGTAATGCATATCAGCTGCTTTACAAGCAAGCATGGGAGAAAAAGGTGCCCTCGTCTACTCATGGCGTCCAGGCTGCGAAGAAGACCCGTTGACACGGCACGACAGTCCACTATGACAACGAGTGATTGTCGAGTTGCCAACAATCTCTCTGCGTTTTGCTAATTCAGCAGAAGCATAAGGTCTGAATAGTCCGGCAAGTGCAACAAAATATGCCCAGCTTTGAAAGTTGCTACCCGCCACACTTTTCAAGATGGGAGACATGGTAGGGAGTGGGGGTGGGTAGGCACGTTTATGGACGTGCCTACCCACCCCCAGAGCAAGATTGAGTACACCTTGTAGCTGCGATACTGAGTCCCATTCCCTAATCCTGCGCAACAAGGTCCAAACCGTAGAGTTAACACAACAACATAGAGGGAAAGGTCCTGCGCATCACGGCTGCTTCGAAAGAGCAGGGCACAGATGCGAACATTGGCAGTCCTAGTGGGCCCCAATCACTGGCGACACCTTAGTAGACACAAAGATGCAGCACATCACCTGTAAGGATTGTACTAGTGTCACTACTGTCGAGACCAGTTGTAACAAAGTTGGTTATAACGAAATAGCGGCTACAGCGAAGCGACCACAATTTCCCATTCCCGTTTGCACTTTTTAAATGCATTTGTGTCAGTTTTTGGCGAAGGAAATTGAGTGGCTGCTAGGGATATAGCGAAGAGAAATATTGTGATAACTAAAAAAAAAAAAAAATTTCGGAACGATTATTGAGTCTTGGACCGCCACGCTTTGCTGCAGCGGCCAAGCAGCCACCCAGAAAAGGCTGCAGAAGATGCTGGAAAGGCACCGGCGGCACTCTCTGCAACGTCGTCTGCTTTCCGCTCCTCATCTAGGAAGCGGCTTCACGGCATCGCACGCGGAGAAGCCGTCATGGCACGCCGATAGGGGCGTTCGGAGCGCTAGCCAGAACGTACTGACGGGAGATGACGGTGAGAGCCTAGATTTAAGAGAGGGAGCAGTAAGAACGCCGGCATTTGATTGTTGCGTGACCAGTGTGGTGAGGAAACTGCGTGGAGAGGTGGACATGTTTGCATAAGGTGAACGCTTTTGAGTTTTACTCCTTGCATGCTGCAGCTTGTTTTGCAAATCTGACCCACAAGCCACGTGACCCTGATCGAGCAGTTGCCCCATCTCTTAGGCTCTCTATACCGACAAAAACAACAAGCTCGGTGACGTGCACGCTTGCGCGAAAGTCTACTTTGCTGAAGCACCGATTCGGCGAATCATCGCCACTCAACGATGGAGAGTCCCCACATTGCCGACACCTCGATGGGGAAGACGAAGGCAATCTCCTTGAATTCAAAGTGTGCCATCCTCGACGGAGTGCGTGTAAATGCAAAGAACGCCATCCACCGCCAGCGTCCTTCGCGGGGCCGTCGCAGCTGTCAACATGGTCCATACGTAGCAAGATCTTTTTTTCAATCGGAGCTTCTCGCAGCTGGCGAGAAGCGGCTCCGATCTAGCAGAGGACGTGTGCTAGGAAGGCTCAACCACTTTCTGCAGGCTCGATAAACATGTGCCCGTGACAACCGGTGTTACCCATTCTTTTTTTGTCATTTGTAAGAGTTCATATATAACGAAGAAGCGGATACTATAGCGAAGCGACGTCCGATTCCAGTTGACTTTGTTATAACTGGTCTCGACAGTACTTTTCAAATGAATATCACACACAGCAAACAAACTTCTGCTTGCAATGGCAGTTCGTTACAATGAGGTTCGACTATACTACGCAAGGGTCAAAAAAGGTGGTACGGATATGCGTGCGCAGCTTGGTAGCTTTGCTACTCTGGAAACCTATTCAGTGGCTGTAGTGTGCACCTAGCTCTTTTCTAGCTTACTTTGCAGAAAAACATTGGCATTGTGCATCGAATAAAAAAAAAACTGACGACCACACGAACTTCAACTCGCTACGGCAAAACGAACGCGCCCAACCTATCGTCTGCTTTCTATTTTCGTCCTTCCATCGCTCTTTCCCTCATTCTTTCTCTTGCTCCCGTCTTCACCCCCTCACCGCTAAACAGAATGGCTAAACAGAGCGGCAGTGGCCCCTCACCCGTGCAGGTGGCTGCTCCTCGAGGCGCTGCTCCAGCCGGAGCACGGTGTCCGAGAGGGGTGAGGGTGCCGGGGTCACCACCGGGGGCACCGCCAGGAGCTCCAGGCCGGGAGCCGCATCCAGGGGTTCCACCTTTACGCTCAGCTCCTGCAACAAGGCAGCCTGTCGGCCAACATTGTCAGCACTCGCCCGGCGCAACGGTGGCAGGAACGCGTCTCCGGCGTCTCATTCCACCCGTGCATCCCAAGTACCGATAAAAGCCTTGCAATAGCTACAGTGCCGCGCTCGAGGATGTCCTGGCGATTGGCCGCACAAGTTCTAAAACAAAACATGATGCAAGCGTTGCTGTCTGGTTGTCCCAACTCCCCGAATGCCGAAGCCTCCGTGAACTGTCAAGCTGAAGAACGACCTGCACCAGACGGGCGTCTGCCACGTACGCCACCACAGCTGCGACGTCGACGGGGTCGTGGCCAAAAACAACGGCGCAACATTGGGCAGAAATCGAGACAGCCCTTTTGGACGCGGTAAATACCGTATTTACTCGCATAATGAACGAGTCCCCCACAACGGGCATCAATATTTGAACTTTTTTCTTTTTCTCGCGTAATGAACGCACTTTTCATTTTCGGCTCTCCGAGTCTTCAAGCAAATTTTTTTTTGGCCGGCCAGGCCAAGCCGAGCTGTTCTCGTAATGGTTGCAATTGCGCGGTAGCAAAAATGATCGATCGTGAAACCGAACGGCACGCACACCTAATGAAGTTGGGGTCGAGGAATTGCCCAGCCCCAGACGTGCTTCGCCCATCGGATGCATTGATGTCAACGAACACGCCATCGTCTGTGACCCGCTTTTGGACAGTGATATTGCGAAAGTGGTTAGGCCTATGAGCGGTCACATCGTTCTCTGTGAGCTTCGTAAGGCACTTTTTCTTCGGCCAAAGGCATGCCAAAAGCGCCCTAAAAAAGGTCCGCAATTCGTAGAGCTTGGTTACTGTGGCACGCCCATGACCAGCTATGGGAGCGCCTCTGTCAGTGGAGACGTGCCACAGTACCCTGCCATGTCATATTTGCACTTTAAGTGACATTCGCGCAAAGTGTGTAAATGCAAAAATTTTACCCCGCGTAACGAACGCACCCCCCTAAATATGTGTAAATTTTTCGGGAAAAAAGTGTGTTCACTACGCGAGTAAATACAGTAAATGCAACGGTCGGAGATGCTTTCAAGGCACTGGCACCGAGCAAACGTGGCACAAGGGCGACAAGGCAAGAGCAGAGCCAGGAGTTGAGTTGGAACGCGGGGCACGGCACCGACGCTTTAGAAATGGTCGACTGCAGAAAGATGCCAAGGAAAACGAGTGTTCCTGAGAAGGCGTCCAGCATGAGCTGCCTTTCCCCGGAGACGTGTTTGCGGACAATGTGTGTGCGGGGTAACAGAGTGGCTCTCCGTTAATTCTGCTAGGAGCCATTGAACTAAAATGATCTGGTAGACAGGACAAATCAGCGCTTGTCCTGTCTACGTGTTTTACCTGTCCTTTGCACTGCAGTGTGCACTAGGAGCCATTGATTGCTTCCCCCAGGTGCACGGTGCAAAAGCGATAGTGACGGTGCTCTCGAGTCCCACTAGAGTGACAGACGGTACACACCAAAGAGCCTCAAGATGGTGCACACAAAGGTATCTTTTGCAGGCTCTCTCGCGCTTACTACACGAGCATCGAGAGAGCCCGCCAAAGCTACCTCGGCGTGCACCTGCCCAGGCTCGTTGGTGTCGGCAGTTTGTCGCTTTAGTGGGACGTGGGCATTACCGAGAACGTAATCTAACTTAGCTCGACAAGGGAGTGTGCTGCCTAGCACGCTCGTGTAATCAACTGAGGTCCCCCCCCCCCCCTTTCTACTCCGACACGTCGAGCAAATCCCCCCCAATGCACAAACCATCATCGTTCTGCACCGCAAATGTTGCAAAAGGGCAACGAGCCTCAGCGACCAGTCACCGAACGGTGAGCAACTCACTCGCGCCTTTCCCCCATCTCTCCCGTTCTACTGAGCTCTCCAAGCATTTTTTCGAAATTCTATTCGAGACTGGTACAGGCCATCCAATGACGTAGTGCAAATTCCAACTGTCCAAGCTGTTTTCTTTTTTTTTTTTAAGGTATGAGTATATACGTAACTTTTCTTTATCCGTTTCCCAACTGGAATGTTTCTATTTCTAAAATCCTTATATTTCAACTATGATTATTTTAGTGTGCATCTTCTTATATATCGGCCATCCCTACTGTAATGCCTCTCAAGACGATGCAGGTATTCCAATCAATTGAATAACTAATCAATGAATAAAACGAGCAGGCGTGGTCCCCACCTGCATCGGGCGCTCCTTCTCCCGAACCGGCTTGGGTTTAGCCTGGTTCCTGGGCTTGCGGGGAGGCTTCTTGAGGGCGCCTCCGTTGGGGGCCCTGCCGGCCCCCGCAGCCCTGGGACGCCTGGGCTGGGCGGGGACCTTGGCCTGGCGCTTCCGCTTGGGCGCCCGGTCCTCGCTCGACTCCTCCGGGTCGTAGATCTCCGTGCCGTCCGTGTCCCCGTCCTCCTCGGCCGGACACTCGCCCGCGGGGGCCACCGGGTGCCGCTTGGACTTGGGCTTCACCCTGCACACCCGGACGGGGCCAAATGAGGGAGGATACCCGGCTCTTGGCAGCCCCCCCCCCCCCCCCTACCTCCAGTCCTGCTTTTAAGATGGAAGCGTTGTCGCGGGGTACGTGCCGTCACCACACTTGGCTGCATTCGCTCCATACCAGTTAACTTGCTACTCTCGACAGACAATAAGTCACTTCATGCAAAGCTTTCCGGCACACTACACTCGCTCCCGTCTTCATTTTTTTGGTGGCAAACCAGCCCCGAACTAAGCCAAGTTGTGCCAGATACAGGCACGAGAAAAAACAAAGTCCCTTCCAACCCCTGTTCCTCTCAATCACAGACTAGTACCGACAAGCAGCAAACACCACTCTGACAGTAACTGAACAACAATGAAGGAGCCCGACACAGTCACCTACCTACTCAATTCGGTGAGAAGCTGGGTGCCACAAAGGCCACCACCATATGCCGCTCGTTTGCGTCACCAGCTACATGGGCCCGTCGGGACCAACGCGAAGCGGGTGCGAGGGACCTCTAGATCAAGCCACTCACATGCGCGCCAGCATGGCCATCTCGAGGTAGGTGGGCGGCGGTGCGGCCGACACCCGGGTGGGGTCCTCCGGGTGGCTGCCCACGTCTTTCCCCGCCAGCCACAGCTCGTACTTTTCCGGTTGCAACTTCTTCACAAACACATCCATGCTGATCTTGACACAGTCCTGGCGGCACATGCACTGCACACACCCAAAAAGGGGGGGGATGTCACGTTCGAGCCTCTTTCACCCAGAGACGCCTGACATTTTCATCGGGGCTGTCTGAACAGGACACCACACATGCCAAAAACACAAGAGCCACACTTCTCAAAAGACGTGCAAGTTCCGTAACGCACGTATGTGTCCAGCAAGGACAGGCACCACGCAAACAGCTTGGCTTTCTTCCTCTGCCCCTATCTTGTTTTCGGAAGATTGGGCAGTGACAACAAAAGTGGAGGCCTTGACAACAGCCAGCAGAACATGCGAGTGGCTGACGAGCACACTCCAAGCCCCTGTCCAAGGATAGATTCTGTCCTTAGAGACAAAAACAGAGGGCAGCTTCCCCCCTCCCCGGTGAAAAAAAAGTGTCCTGGAGGGATCGGAACCAGAGGAAAACCTCCTCTTTTAGTACAGCTTATGCGGTGCAATGTTACCGGAGCCGTTCGGGTAAGGCGCAAAAAAGTTGCAATAAACTATAGACGGTGATGGGTGAAGACTTCAGGGAAAGCTCCTCCCTGCTCTTTAGCAGAGCAAATGCTGAAAAGGAGGAAACTCTGCTAAAGAGGTGGGAGGAGCTTCTCCTAAACTCTTAACCCGCAAACTGTTGATGTGACCCTGTAAAAGTGGGGCTGGCAGCAAGCGCGAGAGAGGAAGAGTCCGAGCGGGTGGCTCACCTGGGAGGCTCTCTTGCCGTACTCCACCCAGCGGGGCAGGGCGAAGTTGGTGGATTCGGCGCAGTTGAAGCCGTGGTTGAAGCCAGCATGGTAACCGTACGGGAATGTGATCATGAACTCGCCTGGCTCCTGTGTGATCTGCAACCCCCACAAGTCACATGTCCGAAACCCCTTAAAATGAAAAAAACTTGCCACCGTCTGGTGTAGTAGAATCTCTAACATACAGCAAAACTCAAAACGTTTCAGTTTCTAATAGAAAAAAAGGGGGGGGGGGGGGGACTCAACACGCACCTTGTTGAAGGGAATCGAGTACTGCCGCAAGATCTGTGGGGAGATGACGGTCATCTTGTGGCGCAGAAATGCTGAGCACTCCTGCGCAGTGGTGTGGAAGAACCCTGTGGACAAGCGCAGTCCAGTCTTAGACGTGCCCCACCAAGGCAGGCCTCCGGACAACAAACAGCAGCGCCAGTGACCGAGCAGTTTTGAACAACCCCCCCACTTTCAAGAAGTTGGCAGTAAACTCGTTCCAAAGTGAGCGGGGAGCCTGATATTTCAAAATCGTGACCAATGCCAGAGAGTGCCACGACACTAAAGTCTGCGGATGTTAAACACTAAATTCACCGCGCATTTTTAGAAGAAAGATCACCTCAAAGCAGCTTCTGGAAGCAAATGCAGCCTAAATATAAACGTTACGTAGATGACTAAAAGAGAAATAAAGAAATCGCTAGTGCGTACTGGCTAACTATCTCGTAAGCCTGGCCACTGTCAGATGCGCTGGATGCCAGTCATAGGTGTTTGTTTACATTTCTTGAGGGTGCATGCAATGCTGTCCCTCCAGTTTTGTCGAACGCCCTAAACATGAAGCCCACTTTTTTCCAATAAAATTTCTGTCTTCCTTGCCATGGGGGTGAATGCCACGTGTTTCACAGACTGAGAAGAGACTAAAGCAGGCACACCTGTTTCCCTCTTCAAGTATGGATTTCCGTCAGGAAGCCTCCTCGGTGTTTTTCCAACGATGCCACTTGGTTGAGTGGCAGTTTAAGACGACGCAGTCAAGTATGCGAGTGCCTGCTTGTTATCCCGACCAATACTCTACAAGCGCGAACACGTAGTAGGTACGCTCGAGGCATGCAGCCTTTTTCCATAGCTCCAACTTCATCCGTAGCTAAAGAGGAACTTAGCACGCAAAACATTTGGTTACTCCGCTTGTCAATCTGTTTTTGACAAGTTAATGTGGATGTCACGCAAGAGCGGAAAAGGCAAGAAGAAAGGGTCGCACCTGCGGCCAGGCGCTCCAGCCGCCTGCCGTGCTCCGGCGGGATGCAGTACCAGGACTTTGGTGCCCCAAAGTGCAGGTAGTTGATGGAGTAGAGGTCCATGTCCTCCGTGTGCCAGGCAAAGGTGGTCTTCCACATGCCAAAGTAAAGGTAGGCCGTGTTCACCCCCTCAATCTTGATGCCGTAGTCCCGGCCGACCAGGTCCAGGATTGTGTTCAGGTGGTTGATGTTGAACTCCTGCACAAATCCACCAGGGGGTACCCTCTTCCAGTGTTCCTCCAAATGAACAAACAGAGGCTTCCCACGCATAGCCTCCAGAAGAGTAGAAGAGCGCGAAAGCTGGGCGCACCCACATTTCCTTACAATATGTCGGTCAGGTGCGGACATTCTACAAACATCTATGGTAGCCCTGACGTGGACATGCGAGACAAATCGGATTAAGGCGGCCGCCTTCCAGGAAATGTCACGCAACAACAAACTGTCTCCAGCGGACAGCCAGGAAAATGAAACAGTTCCGCATCTACATATCCCGCCCACTTGGATACCTATTTTAACACGTTGAAATCCTCCAGTTATGGATTCATATCCGAGATTTAGCTCAAAAGCGCTGAATGACTGCAAGAATCTTATGCATGGGTCGCACTCCCACTGCCCCCTCCCAAAGAGAGGGTTTCTCACCTTGACACCAGGGTCGTAGAGGGAGCCAGACACGTCGGCACCATAGATGGGCGGATTGTAAGCCACGTTCTTCCAGTACTTGCGCTCCAGGTCCTCATAGTCAAAGTGCACGGGGGTCCGGTACCTGGAGGGAAAAGCCCGGCAACCGTCACTCTTCGTGCGGGAAAACATGCGCCTCTGAACAAACGCAGTGTTTGGCTCGGGCTACCCCGGAACACGGGCCAGAGGTGCGGTGCGCTTGACCGACATGAAGCAAGCATCCCATACGTACAAACACCCCAGCGCAAGCCCTCAGGTAGGCTGATGAGGACGTGCGTCTTGCTCCTTCACTACCTGCTGTCTCCGGTGCTCCCCATACTTCGTTTCAGCTCAAGTCCAGACGCGGCCGATGCTACGAGCGCTAGCATCTGGCCCTGAGCAGTGCTTGCACTGCACGAGCTTGGCAGGGACGCCGAAAGCGCTTGTAGCATCAGCTGCGTCTGGACTTAGGCTGAAACAAAGTATAGTAAAGGCCCGTTACCTGCGTTTTCTTAGGACCAAGTTGTTGCAAACTCTTACGAGAGAATGCGCACTGGCACCATCGCTGGAACGGCATGTCTCTAGAGCGAAGGTTTTGCGGTATTTCCAAGATCAAACATAATGCTACCTACGAGGTTGTTCAGCAACTTCTCTCGTTGTGCGAGAAGAGGGGTGGTAAGCAAGTGTGTGCCTCCACTCATGTTGCCAGGTGTGACGCACCTGTCGCTCTCGGCAAGGCGCTTGAAGTCCTTGACGGTCATGGCCTTCTTCTGGATGTTGTACTGCTGGTAGAGGCCCTGCCTCCCCGTCACCACTTGGGAGATGGGCGACGGGATCATCATGTGGATGTCCTCGTAGCCACTCTTGCGCGGGATCCACTCGCGGGGCGGAATAATCTGCAATGGGAGAGTTGCCCCCTGCCTCGTTCAAAGTGCCCACTGAAAGCAGAGGCCCTCCAGCTAAGGCTAACTCCGTCCGTAAAGCTAAGAGAAAAACAGTCGACCATCTGGCTACGCTTTAGTAGCAACGCAAGTCAACACGGCAACGCCCAAGTTCCACAAAGACCGGCTTCGAGACGCTTCCTACGTACTCCCAAGCAGGACTTGTTAAGGCCTTGCCTAGGAGGAGTTGGTCATAGCTGAAACTACAGTTTACTGCAGCGTTGCGGCACACGCTTGTTGCCTTCTGCCGCGTACGGCTGCGCATGCGCCTAAGGAACAACCTCTACAGCAGATCTTACATTGCGAAAAGCTATACAGCCATTCAATGTGCCCGAGCCACCGTACTGCCCAGCCAGGGCCAAAGACGATCGCTCGACCGATCGACCCACGGCAGACACTTCAGGACGGGATGCCCTCAAAATGACTTTCAACCGCGAGGACACCCACCTTGGCCAGCCCGGCTTTGTGAGCCCCCTGGGACTCCATGTGCTCGAGGTACTGGGAAAAGTCGTTCATCTCGGCCAGGGTGGGGCGGAACACCATGATCTTCGGGATGCCCGACGACGAGCCCACCCCGCATGCCGGCCGCTTCTCCATGGTCGGCCCAATCAGTCTCTCTTACTACCGGTCACGTGCTGGTCTCCACGGTGCGGGTGGTCCGCCAGGCGCCGGTCCCTGCAGCCGCTCCCATCAGAGCCCGAGCACTCGAGGGTCCCGGCCAGGACCAGGCGTCCCCTGGTCAGTGAGACGAGGCGTGAACCCGTGGCACAAGGTCTGTTGGTACGAGGGAATAGTCGAGAGGCAGGCCAGACACTAGAATGAAGAGTATTTGGTACTTCATCTTTGGATTTCTTTCATGTTACCACTGTGAAACTAAATTATGAGAATGACAGGGAGTCCTTTTAAGATGCTCCAGCGTGTGCTCGTTGCATTACGCCATGCACTGGTTGCCCGTGCACATTCAAAGCCTAAGAGATGCCAAAGTGTCATCATAGGTGCATTGCAGGCAGGACAACTCCTCCCTGTGAGTGACTACATTGAGAACCTCCAAGATGTCAGCACCTATGTTCTGTGAACATGTGCCTTTCATACGATACACTGCAATTTCCGCATACCCACTCGACGCTGAGCATTGCAGGCTTAACGACTGACTATACACACCCCATTTCCCAGGGATTCAGACAGACAACACGCAAGTGTGCAAATGCACTGGGGGAAGCACTCTGCCAGCATTGTACAATATCCCATCCTACTACACTTCCACGCGCGAGTTAGGAGACTAAAGAGGTAGACGCGACGTTAAGCGTCGCCCGCACGTAGCACCGTGCATCTCGCAAGAAATTAGGTCACGCCATGCATCTGTTCAGTCCTGCATGCAAGCGTAAACGCACAGCTGACGAGCGAAGCCTCGCGATGGCCGAAATAATTACCGAACAAGCATATTTTCAGTCCCATCTCGTTTACGAACGGCGCTTTAGCTGGTAGCGTTGTCTTTGATGGGCAGTTGTTGCAGCGTTCGTCACTCTCGAGACGCTCGTCGCCGCCAGCTTTTCCGGAACGCGTCACTTTCAACGCGTTTCGCTCCGACGGCGCGACCTCTTTTCGGTAGGGAAAAGTTCGGCCCAACCTCCGAACAAAATCAGATTCCCTCCGCTTTCTTTATGGAAGAGAAAATAGACGCGACTGTTAAATAGCGGAAAGCCAACAAGCACGTAAACGCGCTGGGGAAAAAAAAAAAAAAATGGAGGTCGTGTATTTGTTTGGTATTTTTTTTTTTCCCCTCTTATCAAAAACAACAAGTCGAAACGTGCTTTTCATTAGCACGCAAAAAGACCTGAAAGAAGATTAGAAGGGGAGATCGCGCGCAGCGTGCTGTTCAGAGGAAGGAAGTCACGACCGGTCAATGGATCGAAGGCGTCCCAAGAGATGCGCGAAAGGGTTCCACGATTATCTTCTACACGGACAATGAAGCTCTTCACATGGCAAAAAGAAAGCTCTCGTAATCAGATACTAATTGCCTAAAATGAACTTCCCCGTAATGCGCGACACAGCGCTAGAGATTAAGTAATAAAAGAAAAACGACTAAATTACGGATCTTTGCCCTATCGCGATGCCTACTGTCGCCGAATTTTATAGATTACATTGGACACCCTTATCGGCACCTTTAAAGCGTAAAGACCGGCGTAAACGGTGTGTCATAGCGCAACTATTGCACCGCCTACTTCGTTTCTAGCGTTTCGTTCACGAACGTCTCTGCGTGGTTTTACAATATGAAAACGCTTGCTCTACCAGAAGCGTTTACATCGGGAACGCTAGGCCTAAATAGTGCGATGCGTTACTGGACCAGAACGCTAAGGAAGAGCGAAAAAAGCTGAAACTATGCGCTTACCTCTTCAGCAGAACTTCAAGTGCCCGAAAAAATTCAGCGAACGCAGGTGTCTTCGATGATCCTACGTGTAACTTTCGAACATTCGAAGCTTCTTGGGAAGCGTCCGTAGCGTCCACCGCATACCACCATGATGTGACTACTCACACCCTCAAAACATTGCGCTTATCAAGAAAGAGGACTCCGATTATCGCAACAATTAATAAAAAATAGGGCAAAATCCTTCTGAGTCTCGCATTAAAATAACTTTAATTGTTCAGGGCTTTACTTTTCACTTATTATAAATGAATAGTACAAACTTTACGAGTCCGTTTAGTGAGAGCGCGGAGTGATACACAAGCTCCTGTTTCAGCGTGAAGAACGCTACCGCTGTTAACGCAAAGCAGACGGTGCGTGAGCCAGCTGATTGCCGATTCCAATGGCTGATCCACCGTTATTTGTAAAAATTGATTAGTATCTGGTCGGCCCTATTACTGACATAAAACATTGGTTCGCGATTAATTATACAATGATATTAGAACAGCAGAATTACAGCATGGTATTTTCCGCATTTAGCGAAGTAGCAGACGAAATCGCGCAGCTATTGAAAAAAAAAAAAAAAAAAAAGGCCGGGCATACGGGTTTAATTAGTTTTGACGCGCAATTAACACAGACACACACACACAAAAAAAAAAACTATTCTAAGTGCAATTTACACAGGCAGGTGCGTTTGTTCAAAACTCCAAAGCAGACAATTCTGTTTATTTACTTGTATAGACCACCGAAATTGAATTTGTTACAAACTCTTGACCTTACTCTCCTGCCCTAACGATTTCCACAACAAAAAGCAGTAGCGAGTCCACTATACTCCGTTTCACCCCCAAGTGGAAGTAAAGAAGAAACTACAAGAACGCGCGCAACGTTCTGTGCGCGCCTGCCGAAGTAAAAGCGCCGTTCAAGACGACCATCCCCGTTTCATATCTCCGCCGCTAGGCTCCGTTAGTTTTCACAAAGGGGGCCAGGGGGTTTCATAGCCTCACTTTCTTTGCACTGCGGAGTGAATATAGATTTCACATTTAAATAGTCTAAGCTTAAATGGTAAAACAAAATGGCTAGGTGGCGTAAGCTACCGCCCGATCCAAAGGGCTCAGCCGTATTGATCCATCCATCCATCCGGAAGCAAAGCGGTAACTCCCCCGCTCGCTACCCGCGTCTCTTCACGCAAGTTCGTATGCTTCTTGCGCAGGGGTCGCAATGACGTCAGAAAGCCGAGCTCCGATTGACTCTGATGGAGGGATAGTGGCTAGACCTCAATGCTAGCTGCCCTTAGGTCTACCCACTATCCTTCCAATCGAAGCACCTCAACTCCTGCTCATGAAGCAGACGAATTTGCGCTCCGCATACCCTAGCACATCACAGTGCTAGGGAGCAAAATCAAATACCAAAATATTTATTTTAAATTAAACAAACAATACAGAAAGTTGTGCAAGAGCAAAAAGATTTATGTGTGCTTCTAAAAGAAAAAGAAATTAAGTTAGATTTGAGTACACACCAGCCTAGAAGCTTCCCCAGCTGCTTCAATGAGTATATATGTACTTTGCATAATGGTTCTCGGTTTATCTTACACATTCAGATAATCTGCAAGCTGCCAAACCAGCTCAGCAAAGATAGTTTAGTGCCCGTTCATAGCTAAAAATAAAGTATGACACTAGCAGATCTAACTTGTATGTACAAAACTTGCCTTGTGTTGTTGAAGACTCGGCATACCTTCCCTGACAATGCTCGGTCAATCCAACAGCACACATCAACAGTGAAAACTCAACAAAAGTAAACACTGTAGAAGGCTCGTACATATAAGAGCACCACCAGAAGAACATTCACGTTTAGTTGGACAGGAATGTTGCATGGCAAAACGACCAAACAACTAAGTACGAGACACACTCAAAGCTCCAGACTAGAGCAACCGGCGCACGAAGCTGCAACGCTCGGTTCATTCCATAGTTCTACAACGGTAAGCTACCAGAGGAAGGTAATGAGTTCTGAGCTGCCATGCCAACTCCACAAACCTAGCTGGCAGCCCGTGGTTATGGCAATACCATGCAATGTCCAGCTAGCTCTCACAAACATTTGCAGAGCCAAATCATCCCTCACAAGAAAGAAAATGGCTCAATTTGTACCTTGCTTGAAACATCTCTTTGCAGATATGGGGACCTACGAAGCATAATCAGGAACGGGAATGCTTTGCTGCATCCCCAGGCTATAGGAACGTCCAAACAACACAGAAAGATAACTCAGATAAGGCCATGACGATAGAAAAGAAGCTACTTGTGGCACTACTAATCTCGCATATTTATAAGCGACACTACGCCACAATCCTATATCCAATCTGCATGACTTTCTCTAATTTATAAACATGCATACATTCTTAGTATAGGTGCTAGCACGTTCTGAAAGAAACCAAGCCTTCAAAAAAAGAAGGGTTGTACTTGTTAGCCGATCACGAGGCCACCGTTGACAAAAAAGGTAAAAATAATCTTAGATGTTGAGCTTGCGCAACAAAGCAAAGGGAAAGTTGTCTGGGAATTCCACGACACACACAGCAGACAAAACAGACAGAAATCAGAAAAATAGGCTCCCAGCAAAAATCATCGTGACCTGCAAAACAAAATGCCAACTGCCGATATCTACATTTCGAACATGGCAGAAATTGAGAAAATATCCTAGAGACGGCACAAAATTCAGCAAACTAAATTAGCCGCAAATCGTAACTTGGCAAGCCCAGCCCGGCCAAACCAAGAGGGGATGTTTCCAACAGCCGACAAAGCGCACATTGCACGCCCTCGTCGAAGAGATTGAAGACTCCACGTGGCGGGGGCCCCCATCACCGGCTGTACTTGTGCAGGTAGTTGCCCGGCACGTAGCCTTGGTTGCCGTGTCTGTCCTGCACGAACCACCACTCTGGGTTCCCGTGCAGGTCGCACTGGTGCACCACCAACAGAACTTGGCCTTGGGCGATGCTCAGCTGGTGTGGACCGCAGGCAGAGAAGGGGTAGAGGGCGTAGTGGTACTGCGAGACAAGAGAGGGCACCACAGTGCTCCGTCCGTAAACTTAGTCTACTTAGCACTCGTCTCTTTCGCATATTTTTTTTTTTAAATTATCTCAGCTGCTACATAGATTGTCCACAGGATATTTGCGGTACATGGGACGCCTCAAAGATACCTGTATAACCACGCCTGCGGCGAAGAATGTACTACCGCTGGCTCCAAAACATTGTGCATTTGTGTCCTTTTTCCGTAATAACCTTCCAGCTTGCGACAATTTGGTTAGTTACTACTATTGAGACCGGTTATAACGAAGTCTGTTATAATGAAATAGCGGCTACAGCGAAGCGATCACGATTTCCCATTCTCTTTTGCACTTCGTTAACCGAAGTCAGTTATAACAAAATAGAGGATATAGTGGAATGATTTCCAATTCCCACTGACTTTGTTATCACCAGGCTCGAAAGTACTTTTTTAAGGGTAGCAACTGCCACTGTCCACCAAAAATGAGCACACGGTAGCTGTGTTTTCAGTTCGCTACTAGTTCAAGACAGCAGAGCAATGGGTAGCTGCAAACTTGACTTCCCGATAAAGACGTCATTTCAGTTCAAAATCTGGGTCCCTCTCCCTGTGACGAAGACTCCCAACAAACCCCAGCAAATACAGCACAGTGACGACAGAGAGGAAAGCTGCAGTTAGCAAACAAGCAGATGTTGCGCGAGAATTTAATACTTAGCTAAAATCGTGCTCTCTGAACTGCTAAGTTATTCCGACTTTTGCACAGTTCCCCTGTTCAGCAAACGAATGGCGTTCTGCTCATTCTGCGTCCTTGACCCTCTTCTCTCTCCCTCAACCATATATGGTTTCTAGGAACTCCACGCACAGCCGCGATGAACTCTGGGCCAGACCATATCGGTGCCTTGACTCCAACTGGCGTCTTTACCGTGTCCAAAACAGTGGTCCCTCGGTTTCCGCGCCATCATGTTATAGAAGTGTCACGCCGTCGCCGTTCCGTGATGAACATGGCAGATGCCTGTTCTGCTGCAGGTTGCTCTCCAGCCCAAGGACGCTTCGGCAGCCGGGAGTCCGAATGCCGTGACAAGGGAAACACTCGTATTGCCTCAAGCTTTCCGACGGAACTTCTACAACCAACTGCCAAGATCGCGACACTTTTGAGAGGTCATTTGTTGCCCTTTGGGGACAACTTTTGCTGCGTGGGTGGAACAGGACGCTAAACGCACCAGTCGGAGATCCGGAAGCGTAACACTGGCGACATGGAGGTCGGTTGCTAAGAGTTTTAGCCGTAGTGAAGACACCCCTCACCTCGTTAACGACGGGAGGTGCAGCAACAGGTGCGGCAGCAAGCGGCGTCGGTTCCGGACCCAGGTTTCCGTAGAGCGCACCTCCAACCCCCGGTACGAAGTCCGTCCCGTCGGGAACCAGGTTTCCGTAACGCGCGCCGACGGGCGCCGATCCAAAGGGCGCCACACCCGTCTCCTGAGCCCTCGGCTTGGCGTCGACCTCTTCCGAGTTTCGCAGATCCGTCGGAGCAAGCGGATCGAACTCCAAGTTCGCGTACCGCGACGCTGCCGGAGGCGGCGGCTCTTTGACGGGCGATCCGATGGATGGACCTTTCTCTCCGTCCGGAATCTCTTCGTAAGCGTGCCGCTCCATCGTCGATTGGTGGCCGAACGAGTAGTTGTAGACGGACACTTCGTCTCCTGTCGCAGGCTTCTCGGGGACGGGGGAATTGGTGGGCTTGGAGGCCTCTGGGGACGCGGAGGGGGACTTGCCCCGACCCACGAAGGCGGGGTTGAAGCTGGGGTTGAGGGCCTGGCCGGGAGGCGGGTTCGGGGTGGCGGGCCGCAGGGGGTCCGTAGCGCTGTACGGCGGAGGGGGGTCGTGGTCCGTGAGGGCCGGCTGCGGAGACACGCGAGGAGAGACGGCCGGTGCGGTTGCACCCGGAACGACGGGCCGCAAGAGTGCCGCGGCGACGAACCCTTTCGATGCTGCAAGAGAAAATAATTCCGACGACTGCATCAAGTTTGTGGCTTCGTTTGGTCGATTGATTCATCTGTTTCTATTTGTAACATCTATGTCAAGTTAGTGAATTGATACACCTAACTGATACGTCTGTTTCCAATTTTAATTGTTTATGTCCCGCACGTTTGCATTGCGCGGTAGGGGCTATAACGAGGAAGCTATAGTCACTCAGAGAGTCAGGACGTCAGGTCTTTCGAACACCTCGAGCACGCGCTTGTTGCCTGTGCACCTGTGCTTTGGCTGCGCACACAAACTTGAGGCTCAGAAGACGCCGTCATCCAAGGTAGGAAGGTCGCACCAGGACAACTGGAACTCATCCCGTCTGTCAGTGACTATAGTATTTGAGGTTCAAAACTGCCAAACTGAAATTCGTCAAATGTTTCAAGTCGAATCTCGAAAAAGAATGAAACATTCTAATCATTTCAGATTTGAGCCGCCAAAGGTTTGCCAAACTCCCATTTTGTTGACCAAGTTTTGAAAGAATGGCCAGTGCCACGAAACAACTCACTTCCGTCGTCCACGAACCACCTGCCGGGGTTCCCCATGGGGTCCATCCTCTTGACCACCCCGACCACGTCGCCCGCCCTGAGGCCGATGTCCAAGATGTCTGCGGAGACGTAGTCCTGCGACACCGTGAACAAGCATTCCACCGGGTAGCTGGACTTGAGGAACACCCGCTGCATGTCCGTCTGCAAGGCCATGCATAGTTGGAGGTGATGTTAAAAGGCACTTCTGAGGAAGAAAACGTGCTTCGACTTTGCGCACATAGTTTCTCGGGGCGCTTGTAGGGAGATACAAATCCCTGGGCTCGATCAAAAATTCATCGTAAAAACGGTACCTGCACGCAACCTCAAATTTTCATCAATGCCATATTTTAATGGCGCATTATACTTACGAAATGTCAGGACGTAACTTTGTGCTTAAAACAAGAAAACCCTCAACATTCTCGACTGCAGACTCCGACATGGATGAACAACTTAACCGAGGATTGTACTCGTGGCGCCATCTCACGATAGGCACAATAAGCAGATGACGGCACTCGGTCGAAAGGAGATGACATCGTCATTTGCTTTGGAGTCCTTTGTCACGGCCAAGCAAGCACAGAGATCATCGAGGTACCGCGCTGCAATGGTCGTCGCTCTTGATTGTTGCCAGCGTCGTTCGATTCATTCGAACAAGTTTTGCGAGGTTTCTCCGACAAATCGAAATGTGCTTAGGCTACAAAGCAGCCAGAAGGAAACGGGAGGTGCGCCAACCTGCGCGGGTGCGGTGCCCAGGCTGAGCCTGGCGGTGGCCCTGGCGCCCGTGGCGCGCGACAGGCTCGTGGCGTCCGCCTTGGAGAGCAGCGCCGCAAACGGGTTGTGCTCGCTGGCGCACGGCTGCTCCGCCAGGCCACGCAGGAGCACGCTCTGCCGGATGCGGAAGTTCTCCAGCACGTCGCTGTTGCCCCGGGCGCCATGCATGGCCGGAAGCTGCAAGCCGGGGGAGGACACCAGGAGTGAGCGACCACATTTCAGTCGGTTCCTTCTCGGCAATGTTCCTGCAGTCTCCCCGAATGCAAGTGTTGCGTGTGAAGAGTGCTCGCGTGAATATCTCGTGAGGCATACTATTAAATGCGCAGCATTTACAGACCTTTCTGATGTCACGCTTCTGCAGAGGCGCTGCTGTCGGCACGGCGCGTGCGCAGACGTTTCACTTCACCCAGATGTGCCCACACATAGTGTGGGCATAAGCGGACTTGTTTGTGAACAGCGGGTTGGCCTATAGGGCCAGCTGATAGCAGTTTTGTGTTTCACCGATTGATCTGGGTGCAATCGGCTTTTGGAGCGGAGACTTTTTTTCCCGTGTGTGCTCGGGCACAGAGCTGGAATCTTTCCAGCACATGCTATGAAGGCTCCTGCTTGTGGCTTTTGTGTACCACCAAGGCAATCCCCGGGCAACGGTGGCGGGCACGGCAAGACGAAGAAAGAAGGGCGAGGGATGCAAGAGAATACAGCGGGGCCCGACAGAATGCCGGTCGAGCAGCAGCCAACCAGCGGTCCCAGCGCCAGTTCATTATTTGTTCGGTGTGTACCGTGTGCAAGAGACTGTGGTTTTGGGTGAGGGGGGACGTCGCAGGAAGCAATTTTAATGCCACGCATTTCTCTTCCCTCCTGTGTAGACCAGAAGATTCGCAACATTTGAATTATAGATATAAATAAAAGGTTGAATTTTTAATGCAGAATGCATTTTCATAAAAGTGAAGTTGCAATTTGAGTAGCATCCTGTCACCGTTACCACCGCCCCTTCCCATTGGCGCTTCTCTGCCCGGTCTATATTCACCCACTGTGCGTCGAGTAAAGGCATGGCGGCGCTCGCCTCAGGTGCCTCCTAACTGGCAGACGACACTGCATCTTCACAAATTGCGTCATAATCATCAACGAGAAGAGTTTTTGCGGTACCGTAGCCGCATGAGCGTCGTGACTGGCGACAGCATTAAGGATTGCAATTTTAAGCGGGCGTAACAATCGTCTTTGAATTGTGCCCATATGTGCACATCTACTTATGGGACAAGGAAGTGCCTTTTGCGTTTCCCTTTAGGAATAAGAACTTTCTCCCCCTTTTTAGTCAGAACTATAGTAACACCCCCTATAACCCAGTTTTTATTTTCTTACAAACTCCATGTGGCAATTACCACTAAAGCAAACCAAAAAGAAATAAGCAACATTACGCGGATTACTTTTGCATAAAACAGTAACCCTCGTGAGGGTAACTCTCGTGACCCTCGTGAGGGTAACTCTCGTGACCCTCGTGAGGGTAACTCTCATAACCCTCGTGACCCTCGTGAGGGTAACCCTCGTGAAGGTAACCCTTTTGAGGGTTACTAACCCTCGTAACCCTCGTGAGGGTTACGAGGGTAAGTAACCCTCGTGAGGGTAACCCTCGTGAAGGTAACCCTTTTGAGGGTTACTTACCCTCGTAACCCTCACGAGGGTTACGAGGGTTAGTTACCCTCAAAAGGGTTACCTTCACGAGGGTTACCCTCAGGGTTACGAGGGTAAGTAACCCTCAAAAGGGTTACCTTCACGAGGGTTACCCTCATGAGGGTTACTTACCCTCGTAACCCTCACGAGGGTTAGTAACCCTCGTGAGGGTAACCCTCGTGAAGGTAACCCTTTTGAGGGTAATGAACCCTCGTAACCCTCGTGAGGGTTACAAGGGTAAGTAACCCTCGTGGCCCTCGTGATCCTCGTGAGGGTAACCCTCATGAGATTAACCCTCGTAACCCTCGTAACCCTCACGAGGGTTACGAGGGTTGCGGTTACGCCGACGCCGACGGCGACGCCGCTCAAGCCGGGAACGGGCCCCTAAGAGCTGCGCTCTAAAACTGCGTTAAACACGGGAAAAGAGTTAGCTAGGTCGACACAGTCTGTCGGTCGGTACTAGGCTGGATTAAACGCACGGACAGACGAGATGTGCCAGACGAGGCCGCGCGAGGGGAACTGCGCAAGGCACCTCCATGAGGGTGAGCAGCTCCCGGGTGGCCCTTCCCACGAAGGTCTTGCGAGCCCTGAGGAACTCCTGGACGCACGACTGGAGGATCTCCGCCGACAGTGAGCACAGCTTGGGAAGCTCGTCCAGCAGCTGCGAGTTTAGGGCCCCGTACACGTTCCTGGCCACCTGCTGCTCGTCCGCCAGCTGTAAAACATTGGGCCGTTGTCATCCACCGTAGCACGCTGCCTGGAGCTTCCATCGGTGTCTATCCCACCCATACGTCAAAAAGGGAGAGGCAACAGCCGCGGGAGCAATGCGGAGAACAAGTCATCTGCTCCTTTTGCAGGGGCTGTAGTGACGTCAGAATGCCAAGCTCTGATTGGCTCTGCTTGAAGGATAGTCGGAAAACCTCAAGGCAGCTTGCTTTGAGGACTACCTGCTGTCCTTCAACCGGAGCCAATCATATCTCTGCGTCGCTGCAGTCCCTCACCGGCTTGTGCCTGGTGACGTCTCGGTTCCTGTCGACGCGTGCCTTGCAGGCGGCGTAGTCGAGCAGCTTGTGCTGTCGCTTGGTGATCAGCTTGCCCGGGCCACCGAACATCTGGAGCAGCTGCTTCAGCACCGACTCCACGTCACGCTCCACCGACGTCGCCTGCAGAACCACACAACCGCGGCTGTGAGCTCAACTCCGACAGGAAACCCAACTCGTGAGAAGAACCCCATTGACACGAGTTTGAACCTTCTTGAAACCTTCTTGAAATCATTTTTAATCATTCTTAAATCAGCCAAATGAGGCCTTTGTCGGGGCGCACGCAAAGCAGGTGAGCTGTCAGGCTCAAGTTGAGAAGCGAGTATAAACTCCATACCAAATTCTAATGCAGTCGTGCGAAACCACGACCTGTAAATGCGAGCCTTCATGTTTTGTAACTCCTCAATGCCCTTTCCCTTGCCTCTAAGTTGACCAAATGCTATTGCTACCACAAAACAGAAGCCTAGCGACGCAAAAATAGGCAGACCTAAAATGGGGCACCCGCAGTACCGTCACAGACGCTAGAGGTCTCCGAAATTTGGGTCTTGACCACAAAACTTTTTACGTAGAATAAATTTGCCGAGAAAGTGTCTTTTAACGTCCGGAAGTCGAAAACTTTACGAATGATGCAATTCTTTTCCAAGATTAGGTGCCAAGAAAAAAAAACTATGTAAGATCCCCACAGAGTTGGCAAATTCAGTAGGGCTACCTTTCCTAAAACCAAGGTAACAAAGCTACGGTAGGTGGCGCACACGCAGCGTGGTCTAAGCACACCAAAACCGGAGCGAGCAATTCCGCTGTTATGCTGAAAGAGTCTCGCAGCTGCGATGCAACTCACAAACTCCTGCCAGTGCTGGGCACAGATGGCGTGCTGGACACTCCGGTACCTGTCCACCTCGGGGACAGGGCTCCGGTCTCGGTAGAAGAGGACCAGATCTTCGGACAGCTGCAGGGACACCTGCACACTCTCCTGAACACAAGGAGCGCCGCCACATCAATGCACAGACTCTCTTCAGTACGTATTACAAAGTCGCTGAACAATCGTAAGCACCAAGGACTCTTAGGTCCAGGGCCCACAACGCCAAGGACCAGAGATTGCAAAAAGACGCAACCAAGTAAACTAAAGGTCCAGGCTCGTAAGCGTGCCACGCTACGAGGGTTGTAGACCCCAGCCTGAGAAAACCCCAGCCCATCGTAACCCCGAGGCTTCAGGATTATAGACCATGTGAGGCAGGAATAGGTTGTCAAGACAATAGACTTCAAAAACTAAGAATTGTGTTAGAAGATAGACTTGAACTTAAAAAAAAAACAGCCTACCAATTGGAACACTGTTCTACAAAATAGTGCGTGGTAGAAGCTCTAAAAGTCGGCCGCGATTAGGGAGACCTTAAAAGTGTCACTGAAGACCACCCAAGGAGTGTGAAATCTAGAAACCCAAGGTAGACAGGAGCCCTTGGGTCCATCCACTCACCTTCATCTGGTCGCAGAAAACACCGAGGTTCTTGAGGAAGAGCTTGAGGGCCTTCTCCAGTAGTCTGAACTCTCGCTCCGTCCGCTCAAACTGCTCGTCCTTCTCCTGCGTCCCCGGGAACCAGAGATGAGGTCTTGTGCGCCCATCTTCGTGCCCGAGGCGGCCACGAAAAAACGGTCCGCCCGTTCACTCACCACGGCGGTCAGTCCAAAAGTGGACGAAAGGCGGACGCCGAACCGGGACGACTTCTTCAGCACCGAATGCAGGTTCAGCTTCGCCAGCCTCCTAGAGAGCGTCGACTCCGAAGGGTCCTTGCGGTACTTGGACACTGCGGAGAAACCCGAGCCTACTGACCACGCGCTAGACTGTACTGTCGAGACCGGCTATAATGAAGTTAACGGGATTCGGAAATCACTTCGCTATATCCGCCATTTCGTTATAACCGACTTCGGTTATAACGAAGTGCAAAAGGAAATGGGAAATCGTGATCGCTTCGCTGTAGCCGCTATTTCGTTATAACCAACTTCGTTATAACCAACTTCATTATAACCGGTCTCTGCAGTATTTGCCAACAGCTTTCCCGGCTCCTGTTCCCCCAATATTAATAATGTCAGAACCATAGCAGGATATTCAATCACCTTCAATTGACATGTTTATGCCTTTAAAAGCTGTTTTAACTTAGTAATGTCAAAAGTATAATAAGGTATATATTTGATATTATTGTTTGGTATCTTTGTGCATACAATATTAGCATTTGATGTGTGTGTTTCTTTTTCGTTTGTGTTGCGATGCAGTTTGTGGGCATCAAAAAGTGAACATAAACAGTCTGAACGGGCAAGGCACTGACCGAGGTCCTTCCTCCTCTTGAACTCGTTGATGGAGGTTGCCACGTCCGACATCTTCTCCATGGCCTGGGCCAGCATCACCTTGTCCGGATGGCCCTCTTCTGTTGACTGAAAGCATTTGGACAGACGTCGCGGAAAAGCTCTTCCACGGAAGGAGCTAGTTGTTGGGAAAGTTGCAACAAATGCCAAAGCGGGGAATGCAAGCACGGTCAAGTTTGTCTGGGTGGCCCTTTTCCGTCGACTGAAAGCGTTCGGACAGACGTCACAGAAAAGCTCTTCCATGGAAGGAGCTTGTTGTCGGGAAAGGTACGGCAAATGCCAAAGCATGGAACGCAAGCAGAGTCAAGCATACCCACTCGGCATTATTCCCAAGCTTGAGCTGTGTTACTTCTGCTAAACTGAACAATATTTTGAAAACAATACGCCGTTTGTGCCTCTTAAATACATCGCACCCAATGAACGCCAAGGCTAATCTTAGACCGAGCAAAATTTGAATTCTGAAAGGGATATGCCCGATACCCAAAACAATACATTCCTCAAAAACTCTGTATATAGAACAGACAAATTGCCATAGCATATCGAATCGGAAATATTCACTGGCAGTCACGGCTGTGTGCTTACAGCAAACGGTCACCAGATTCTTTCAAACCGTCATTACTATTTCATTAAAAGAACACTGACAGGGTATTTAAGCTTGCCGAGCTGTTTACAAACCGTTTGTGAAGCTGTTTACAAACCGTTCAGGACGAGTATAGCTTGTCTGTTTTCTCTGGTTCATGCGCTCAACCATTTTGGACGGACCAGGCTCGCTCATGGCTTAGTTTGCGGCTCTGCCAACAGATGGCAACAATGAATTTTTTTTTAATTTTGCTCCCTTTCTGTTTGTGGCTAGAGGTTTAATATGGATACCTTGCTATATAGTCACCATTTTCCGGGACAAACCGGGTAAACACACGCCTTTTCTCTCGTTATTATGGACACTTTTTGGGGGAGCAAAGGTGCCTATATTAACGAGACATCACCGTATATGACCCCATAATGAAAATGTAGAGCCCTTCCACTTCACGTGAAGATGAAAGACCAGCGAAGCTGTTATCTTTACGACGTCTAGGACAATGCCTAGAGGACGACGTCTAAGTTGACCTCAAGGACAACTTCTAGGACGACCTTGAGGACAATGTTTAGGACGACCTAAAGTATGACTTCTAGGACGACCTCGAGGATGACATCTAGGACGGCCTCAAGGATGACTTCTAGGACGGCCTCAAGGATGACTTCTAGGACGACCTCAAGGACGATGTCTAGGACGAACTGAAGGACGACGTCTAGGACGACCTCAAGGACGGTGTCTAGGACGACCTCAAGTATGACTTTTAGGACCACGCCTAGAGAAATTCAGCCTTTCCACTCTGGTGAAAACCTGAGTGGAAAGGTTGCTGCCATTTATGAACAACGGCGGCACCAAACAACTGGCAAGCCGATTGTCTGGTTGCCACTGTCGCTCATAGATGGCGGTAGCTGTCCAGAGTTTTGTTTCGACATCTGTTTGCCCGCGGACATGATACTGGGAAAACTAGCCCTTAACAACTCCGCTGTAAAAGCCTGAGACAAAAATGAATTGGGGGGTAAAGATGGGACCAGAACGCGGCAAATCCTGGGCTCTGACGTCAGCGGTCCAGAAAGAGAGAGAGCGAAAAAAGAGCAGCGAAAGAAAGCAGATGAAAGGTTAGGCCTATTGGTTTTGCCGAGACAAGTTGAAGTTGCTCGAACACTTGTAAATGTAATTTAGATTTCTACAATGTGCAATTCCGGTGTTTTCCTGCAAAGTAACCTAGAAAAGAATAAGATACACACCTTACAGGTCATGTTTTACTGCTTCTTTGTGAACATTAAGGTGTCACCAGCGACATGGGCCCATTGGCACCACCAATGTCTGTGCCTATGCCCCGCCGTTCTGAAGTGGCACGAATACATGGGACCTTTCCCTCTAGATTATTATATTAACTACATGAAAAAAAATTAACAAGCACACATACCACCCCCAAAGTCCTTATAAAGTTAGTTCAACGGCTTGCCCGCATTCTTTCACGTTCATCAATGTATATGAATAGCTTCTATAGAACAACGAGGGAGCGAAGGGAAGGGCGCACTCCATACGGGACGACCACGCTGAAAAAGAGTAAAAGACATAGTACAACGACGCTCTGTCTGCCGCCAGACACGCTGTGTGGAATCACCTTGTTGAGCTCGTTAAGGAGGAGGGGGTACTTGAGGATGCGCTGCACAGGGCGAATGAGCACCGAGGGAAGGTCGAAGCAGTTGGTTTCTCGCTGCATGCGCTCCACCCCTGCTTGCAGGAACTGGGCCGCTGCGGGACTGGCCATGTACTGCGCCCATGGAAAGAGAGATGGCATTACTAGCATGGTCCCTTCAACCTTTGAACAGAAAAAGCTAATGGGAAGAAAAGTCACATTCATCCCTCAATCAAGCTTCGAGGAAAGCTCGTCGCCCCTTCACCGGCCCTCACATCCTACGATGGCCAGGTGACGCCTGAATCGAGCTGCGATCTGACAAGGCCGTTCGTGGCAGTCAAAGCTACGGTCCTCCAGCAGCCGCCGTGCCCAATGGTAGGCTGGTCATTCCGGGCTGCTGTTTCTTTTAACCCCAGTACTGTGAATACCATTTTCGTCGCGTATTTCCAAAGTTACCTCCACGGCTTCGTCTTAACCGCCAGGCACAGCCAATGTCTATGTGCTCGAGAAGGCCGGCGAGCAAGCCTGCAGGCACAGCTTTCTGTTCTAGCCACTAAGTGCCGTCGATTTCGCCCAAGTCACGAATAGGATGGAATCATGGCTTTACGTTACAAGAAAAATCAAAACAACCACAAGGACAACCCAATGTGGCCATGGGTTGTCCTTGTGCTGACGGTGCCCTGCGCCTGCTATGTAGCATGGGTTACGAATGTATTCAATTCACAAATGGCATCACAATGGACTGGCAGCGGGAAGCGAAGAAGAGTCGCCTGCATTTTTGTATGGGGTTTTGGCGCCTCTAGTAGCAATTATGTGAAGCAGACGCAACGACGACGAAGCATAGGGAAGCCAGCCACTGGGCAGGCATTATCAGTATAAAGCTTCACTTGCTCATGGTAAAGCAGAGACGAGAGAGGAGGAAACGAAGCACAGCCATACCTTGGTCCAGAGGCCGCTGACGTCGTCGTGGTTGCGGCAGTAGTGGCCGTACACCTCCTTGAGCTCCTCGGCCACGCTCACAAAGCACTTCCCTGGGAAAAGAAGGAGGCCAATCAGTCAAGCGTCTTTCTCACTTTGTGTTCACCGAAGAGACAGGAACATTGTCCACCAGCACAAACGCCGAGACCAGAGCCCCTGCTACGCTCTGAGCATCCACACTCCTTTCCCCGGTTACCTTGCGAGTGTCGCTATTTTAGTGCTTAGCAGGTGTGATTGGTGATCGCTATGATTAAAAATGAGACTTTCCGAGCTTTCGACACAATGTCGGGAATCCCGGGCGATATGGGTTTGCTCTGTCGTGGACTGTTTCATTGAGTTTAGAAACAAAAAAGCATTTCGTGCTATTTCAGACGAAGATTAAAATAATGGGTAACAATGATTTAGGCAACGAGATGGCTCAAGCATCGTTGCTCTCGAGCTTCAGTGGCTGTAATCAAGACGAAAACAACTAATGTTTGTTGCGGAACATTCCAACCTGTGCCGCACTTTTCCAATATTAATGGCACCAGCGACAACTTTACACGAGGTTGTATATAGTCGGCCGCAGCACCTAGCCGCTCTCGGAAGATGGGATTACTGAGTCGCAGCGCGTGCGGGGAAGGCCTCACCCACGAGCTGACAGGATTCGGCGTTCACCAGCTCTCTCTCCAGCGACCCCAGGAGCTGGGAGGACACCGCAATCACCTCGTCCAGGTTCCCAAACAGTGTAATTGCATCAATGTCCAGGCTTCGCATCTGCACGTCAAAACAAGAGCCAGGTTTTAAGGTTTTTTTACTGGCGTTAGCGCGACGTTACGTATTCGCTCTTTCTCGCTGCGAGTTGAGACGCGGTAGTGTCAGTATGCAAACAGCCCGCTTCCGGTCCTGTACTGCAGTATTTCCAAGATCAAATCTCTCGGAGAATTGGTCGCTTATAGTGCTGTCAGATGTATTTCACCCTTATAGTGAATGAATGATGCGTAAAAAAAATCTTAAATAGATGTGCCAGGGCTACCCGATAGAGGGCGACGCTGATTTTGTGGCCAAACAAAAAGGGGGCAAATAAGGAGTTATAAAACGAGGCACCTGGCACAAGTGAGAATACCTAATAGACACCTGTACGTAATGAGCTCAAACTTTCATCAAAAATGTACTATTCGGGTAGATATTGTCTTTCGAGGCGTAGCTCCATTCCTGCAAAAGAGTAGGACGTCCCTGACAGACGACAAAGTTTCTCTAGGGTTGTGCTTGTGGTGCCATATGACAACAGACAAGCGGATGACAACATCATACGCTTTGGGCCGAATGCTTGCTGCGCCAATCGGGAGATGGCGTCAAAAGCGCGACTTTCGGGCGACTCGGTTTTCTGCGTTGGAAGCCCACCATTGAAAATGTCGAGGATGCTGTTCCAATTTGACGCAGGAATGAAACTTGTGCCTCAGAATTTCTCAAGGCAAAATTTGCCACTAAAATAGATCTCATAAATTTGGAGCTTGTTACGTACAGGCGGACCGGCCCGGGTGCAGTGCTCCAGGGGGTGTCGTGGCGGGCAACGAGCAAGGGGAGGGGGGGGGGGGGTGCTGCTGCCGCGGGCAACCGCCTCATGTGCCGCTGACCCCAGTGACGCCACTGGTGGGGCCACTGATCTGTGGGCGGGGCTTAGAGTGGGCCTTGAATCAACCTAAATCCACCCTTTTCTGGCTTTCCGGTCTGAGAGTACAAGTGCTCGTGTTGCCAGGCCAGATTAGGCCGGGGGGAAAGGAAGGTTGCCATTTTGCTTGCAACGAGCGGTTCCGTGCGATTCCCAATGTGCTTGGGTGATGGCAAAGTGCTGTGTTGCTTCGGGATGTCAGAATCAGCACCGGCTGGGGGAGGGGACGAGTTTCTTTTTTCAGTTTCCTTCGGAGAAATTTTACCTCGATGGAAGAGCCACGCGGGTTCATGCTGTAAAGGGGGCTGATTCCTGGGGCCCTACAAAAGCTTGGCAGGTAAACGAGCATACCCAACTACCATAAACGACATAAATTTCACGAGAACCTCACTGTCGCAAATTTCTCGACTTACCGCGAATATGTTACTCTACGGTAAAGGATACATAGCCAAGTACTTTTAATCGCAACGTTTTCTGCCCGCAAAATGTTTTTGAATTTCGCAAACGATTGAGCCTGTAAAATTAATTTGTTTACAATATACGGAGCTCGTTTTGTCATAGGTAAATCACTTTAATTGCACCCCAAAAAAGCATGCTAGAAAATTCCGTGATTGTTACTTTGTCGCTTCATTACACAAGAAAACCATTGCTGTACAATTACCCATCACCCAGACTTTGGGCCGACTGCATTCGCTGACACGAAACAACGAAAATCTCGATCGCTACGAGCAATAAAGAGATTGCTCATCCACCAAAAGTAGGAAATGACAGCCCACCAATGCTGCGCATGACGCTTCCGGCGCTTCTTGAGAACAACACCGATACCATGTACGCCACATTCTTCGTCGACGGAAGGCAGGCGACCCAGACGTCACAGCGTCTCGTAGTGCAGTTACTGCCACACTTTGTCGCGCAATAGGCCTAAAGAATGCAGTGGCTTCTCGACCCAGCCATCTGGTTAAAACAGGATGTCCTCGGCGATCTGTCTCTGAGCTGTCTCCGAAAACTAGCAGAGCCACAACAACTAGGTAGAAAGCCGACAGTAATATCAAACAAACCTAGCAGCGTGCAGAAGTCAAGCCTAATGGTACTATTGTTTTCCACCCCCCTAACCCCCAAACCCAGTCACAATCAGGTTCCAATATGTGCCAATATGTGGCGCCACATCCAGGGAAAAGGATGGATTGCATCTAACAACTAAACAAAAAAATTGTGAAAAATAACAATGCAGGAGCACTTGACAGAAAGTCGCCGAGTGGTATCTTGGATATTCCTCGAGTTGAAGGCTCTTCAGGTGCGCAGAATGCTTTTTCAGGAGCCTAGTGGATCCCCCTCACCTTGGCCTTGGCCTGGTCGCTGAAGTAGATGTCGTAGCACATCTGCAGAGCCTTCAGGTAGTCACGCTCCGTCTGCAACAGCTCTGTCACCACACACTGCCGGTGGTCACGACGCTTGCGCCTGCACACCCACGCCGGTCATCTCTTAGGTCCAGACTAGAGCCACTAAATAAGCTAAGCGTCGACACTCTGTTCCCCGGCATTGTTGCGGGTGCCGCCATCTTGGTGTTCAGTACAGAGCAGACGCAACTGCCGACCGTCATGGTTCGAAAGGGGCGACTTCCTCAGCATTAGATTCAGTGTATGAAGCTCACGTAATGTTGCTTTGCTCTAACGCGAAGCGTTTTGACGTTTGTGGAAGACGGAAAAGTGTTTTCTGTGATTTCAGATAAAGCTTCAGATAACTGGCAACCGTGATTTTAAGCTCCAAGATGAGTAAATGTTGTTAATCTGAAGCGTAGTTTATATAGTAGCTCTGGTCGAGACTGTGCAGTGGCCATCTTTTACGGCTGGCTTTCCGAGAAATTTAGAACTGATTATCTGGTAAGTTATGGGACAGGATCCATATGGTGATGTACAGGGTGTTCTCCCAAAAAAATTCACACGGTTGTTTTCACTGCAAAAATAAATTATGCATCACCGAAAAACTCATTTTCAAACCCAAATGAAGAGCTAGAGGTCCCAACAAGATGCCAAAGTTTCAGTGTACTAACCGTTATCTTGTTCAAAAGTTATGCGATTTTCTGAAATTTTCAATGGGAAAATGGCGGCCAACAGAGCTCTTGCATGCATGCAGCTTTATGGCGCCAGTCACCGAAAACGGGCTAAAATGAGCCCCATTTTTCAGTCGAAAATTTCAGAATCACTTCTAACTCTTGAACGAGACACCGGTTAGTTCTGAAACTTTGGCATCTGGTTTGAAACTCTAGAGCTGCATTCCGGCAGATATTGAGCATTTGGTAATGTATAGTTTATTTTTGCGGTAGAAAAAACACAGTAAATTTTGTTTTGGGACACGCTGTACATCTGTAGCAAAATCACAGCAATCCTTCTGTAACATTACAATATACTATTCCCTCTGTACAAAGAAGTGGCATCATTTAAGTAAATCAAGCAATTGCTGGAATACATCCAGTTATTGTTAACAACAAACTTGGCGCTCGGTGGCGATTTATGAAAAATGCAGTTCAATGATCACCCCATTTACATTATGTTTGTTTGTTCGGGAAAAAAATTTAATAGAAACCCACTTCAATGTGTTGAAGGTTTCTGCTGGACTAGTTCACATGAGCACAAAACTTAATGGTAAATATTAATGTGCTACTACATAAACAACATTCATCATAATATCGCTGAAAGTAACAACCTGGATCGCAAAAACCGGATACATTGCGGAGACTCCTTAACCCATTTAGATAAAACCATTGTTCCATGGAGAGGAATTATGTTGTAATATGATCAAAGAATCATCACAGGCCTGATTTACACGCATAGTGCTGTATGGACCCAGTCCCGGAACTTTTGGATCCTAGTACGTACAAGATTCAACGAAAAGTCTGGGCAAGACAAGATGGGCAAATATTAATTATCTTACCGGCAAAACAAACAACAGCTCAGATAAGCAACCTGTCTTTAACTTTGGATTTGAGACAGACAGAGACACTAATTGCAACTCTGTCACGACAAACTTTTCAGGGTGGTAATGTTCGTATTGCGCTGACATGCATACAAAGCAAAGCAATCCTTCATGAATAACACTTTAAAATCTCACTTCTAATGTATGTTTACAAGGAAAAGAAAAAAATATATCCCCAAGTACGCGACAATGAGGCTACACTGCCTGTTCCCTAGCTGTCCCCATTACTTAAGCTTTTAGCGTGCTCCATTGATCTGTTCCCTTTGTACCGATATGCCAAAAGAAGAATTAACAAAGGGTTCACCTCCGCTCCTCCTCCTTAGCGGCCTGTTCCTCTGGTCGCACCGGAGCGCCCTGAGATGCCTGCGACGTGCCACTGCACTGTGCTTGGGCTTCCGGCTGGGATGCTGCAACCAAGCACCGGAGAGAAAGCAAATGGTAAACTTGCATCCGTGCAGCAGAACAAAGCCCACACACAGCACAAGAAAAAGTGTGGCAGACAGTCTTGCGAAGATAAGGGCAAAGAAAAGGCCATGAGCAATCAAACTGCTCATGTGCATCACAAGTGGGGACGAGACTTGGAAGATTCCAAGTGTGAAAACACCGCTGTCAGAAGCATTCAGTGCTGCAGTGGGCCAGAAAATGAAATGCAATACACAAGATGAAGGCCAGTATATTTTCTAAAAATAATGCAAATGATGCCCAACCTCCAGTAGCAACAGAAATATACTAAACATGCCAAAAAGACACATCACTCCTATGCTCCTTGAGAGAAACCCCTTGAAGAGCATGGGTTATTTTTAGATACAAGAGATTAAATTGATACTGCAAAAACGTTAGGAAAAAATGTAAAAAAGTAAGTCTGACCGAATCGTTTACAGTAGACTCTTGTTGGATCAAACTCCAGGAAGCCATGAAGTTTCTTTGAATTATTGCAAGTTTGGATTAACAAAAATTCACCTAAATATGATGAAAGAAAATTATGATTTATTATATGGACGGATACACATACATAGCAGATATTTTATGACATCCTCTACACAAGCCTACTGATCATAAGCAAGGATGCCACACTTCAAATATAGGTGAGATCAGGGATGGGCAGTATTTCAAATACAAGTATTTGAAATACGTATTTCAAATACTTTCTGTATTTTGCATTTGTATTTAATTACCAATTGGGTAATGTATTTGACGTGTGTATTTAAATACTAAAACGTGGGTATTTCAAATACAATTGTAATTAAATACAATTTTTTGGGCTAAAATACATCCCTCAAATTTATTGTCACTGTCCAGAGCAAGAAGAAAACTACGTTCTGCACCGAATGCAGTGTCTCTCAATCAAACACAAGCGTTTAGTGACTTTGTGATTACGGTGCTAGTCCAAGGCAAGAAAAGTGACGAAATCAACGTTCACGGGCAACTGGCTAAATAAGTGCCTGTGATAACTTGTGATGCTTTCCAGCCTGATTTCCATCCATATTTTTGCCTGGAACATTCTAAATGCGCGGGTCGTCAGATTTTCGTAACTGGTGCGAGTTGCAACAATAAAAATTTCTCTAGCTAGTGTTGCGCGTCTTGGTCGTCTCGGTTCTTTGTTCGTCTATACCAAAATGTAATCGAGTGTGCGATGCAAAATTAAAATGAGATACCCAGAAACTCTTGCAGGTGCCCTGAAGTCGCCGACGCATATTTTGAGGAATGTATTTGGAAAAGTATTTGGAGGAGACCAAATACATTTGGTTGTATTTGTATCTTGTATTTAAATGCTTTTTTGGAAATGTAATTAGATTTGCAATTAAATACATTTTTGACGAAGTAATTTGTATTTGTATTTCGATACATATTTGCATGTATTTTGCCCATCCCTGGGTGAGATGTACGAGATAAGATTATTTAACCCTAGAAAATGTTGTCTATTGTGGTCTGCTTGAACAACACATGACACGTCAATACAAAATTAAATTTCTTCATCTTGCAAAAAGGTTGCCTATTGTGGACTATTTGCCCCCATGAGCGGGCTTCTTGCCGAGCACCGGTGCACTGGGGAGAAGCAAAACTTGCGGAAGCCAACGAGCTTGAGTAAACTCGTTGGCGGAAGCAAGCTCTGCTGGTGTTGCTTCTCCGCAGCGCACCGGCGCTCGATAAGAAGCGCGCTCAACGGCGCCGCGAGAACAAAAAGTATGAATCGCGCGAAAATCCCGTTTGAATTAGCGGCTTATAAATACATAAAAAAAGGTAGCGTGGCAAAAAAAAAAAATTTCAATTCCTTCGAATTAACCAGGGGTACGAAATATCAGAGTTTGAATTATTGCGAGCATGCTGTAGAAGGTTGGGCACATCATCTTGAACAAAGCACTTACTGGACTTCATGAAACAACGGCACAACATTTTCTTTTACCTCCAATACTCCATGGTTACTGTGTCTAACAATATTTTTGTTGACTGTACAAGTGAGCTGCCAACTGAATGCAATTCATAATGCCAAAGTTGCGTAGCTCCGAACGACCACTTCCAAGTATGAAAAACCGGCAACAGAACGACTGACACAAACCGATTGTCGAAAAAAACACCAACCAGTACGGCTGTCCCCCGCAATTTAAAGCAAACTTCCTCACACCTCGAGCGGTCCTTCTTTATGGTCTTACAAATGTCGCGAAAAAGAGCCTTAGAAGTTGCTCGATGCGAAGTGATGGATGGGATTCCGGTTGTTTAATCCTTCCTATTGACCAATCGCAATTGGAAAGAAAATGCTAGATTAATCTCGATCATACGAATAAAGTCAGCACACACAGAATGTGTTTCTGGAATTTTCTTTAAAGTCTGTGGTGGACAATTAAGATTTTACAGCGACAGCTGTCAGTGGGAGACACGAGAGCGAAATCCTGAGCAGAAGCGGAAATGACGTGAAAATCCTAAAAAAATGACCGCAGCTCCACGTGGTGATTGATGTTGATTGGGGCGAAGCTCTGGTGGTGCTTGTCTGCGTAGACGCCGAGCCGCAGCATGCCGAGCCTTTCGTTCGTTTTCATCCATGTCAGAAAGAGAATGTGTGGTATGGAACGTGGTTATATACGCATTTGAGCATTTGACCGCAGCACCCTCTCGTCTATAAACGTTGAGCCAATGCATGCAAAGTTTAATGCAATTATATACGCATTTGACCGCAGCGCCCTCTCCTGTATAGACATTGAGCGGCTACATGCAACGTTTCATCCATGACAGAAACCCCAGCTCTTGAGTTACTACCACATCTCAGAGCCCCCTACTCGTCCCGCAGTCGTGGCCGAGTGGTTAAGGCGATGGTCTACAAATCCATTGGGGATCTCCCCGCACAGGTTCGATCCTGTCGACTGCGCAAACATTTTTTTTTTTTTCATAATTTTTTTTTGTTTTACACAAGCATGTGAGCTCACGAGCACAATCACGAGCTCGAGCACCAGCAAGATCGATGTGAGCACGGACACTGGACGGACAAGGCTAGACCCTAAGGAGCTTCGCCCCTAAAAGCGTGCTCAAAAGGCGGCGCAGAAACGACGACGGCGCTGCAACGATGACAAATTATGCGGGTGCCACACTGCTGTTGTTGTGACACACAATACACAGTAGAGTAAATGCGCAAAATTTGTTTTCTTTGGTTATTGCATTTATTTTATTTAAAACTCCGTCTTCGTCTGTGACGGTGGGCACGTCTTGGATTTTTCGTTTCTTCCCATAAACTGTTAGAACGCGAATTTCAAACACGGTAATGCCGAATGCCAGTGTTTGGTGATCGGCGTTCATATTCCGACGGTTAGTAATGATCGGCGTAGTAGAGACAAAGTCAGTTAGCTTTGCACCTACACCACAATTGGCGCGATGGTAGGATGTCGAACTTACTATCCCAGGGTCACGTGTTCAATTCCCGTTGGGGCGCGTTTAGAATTTCACTCTTACTTCTCGATTTACCACTCATTTTGTACAGATGGCCCTTTGTGGAATGCATAAAAGCTGGTTCACACAGCACCGTTTGCTTACGTTGCGTTACATTGTGGATGCTTGCGTCTGCTTATGCCGCAAGTCACCAGGACATCCGTAATTCCTATCGAGCGTGTACCTACCAGTTCAAGGAGATAGCCTGGGACGCGACATTTGAGACACCGATGTTTCGATCACTAATACATATGGGAAGCAAACAATGCTGCGTGAATCAGCCATCACACATTTCGTTACAATTTCTGTCACACTTGCCTCGGGGTTCTCAGCTCCACAATGTAAGAGAACTGAGCCAAAACAAGAAATGCTCACGTGGCGCCATCCAGGGGTCTAGCGGGATGGGTGGGGCCGTCCTGCTGGGCACGGACGAGACGGACGACGGGGCAGCTGGGGGAGGCCGCCTGGGGACGGCTGCCCGCTGGACCACTGCCGCCAAAAGGAACGTCCCCGTCAACCCACTACAGCCCATCAGGACCCAAGACTCAAAATCCTCAAGCCGTTAGCCACAACTTCACCCGACAAGATTGCCCAAAGATAAGTTAGCCAAATTGTTCGTAAAAACGGAACTGTTTGTAACAGCGACGATACCTCAAGTTCAATTTATTCTTGGCGGTTCCTCACAGAGCTAAATAAATATGAGTCTAAGTATCCCTTTAAATTTGACCAACAATACCGGATTGAAGAGAGTTGCAGAACATTTAAAGAGCACAGCTGTGTCAATAAAAACCTTGTGAGGATGACCCGTCGTCGCAGCATATCGTCGCAGCAGAGTCCAACAACTTCTTGGTCAACAACTTCTGACATTTTATGCAAAAAGTCAGGGCGAAAACGAACTGGCAAAGATTGGACATAACACAACCCCGAGACTGCAGGTAAACAAAAGACGACACATGCACGAAAAGTCCAGTGACTTTTAGTGTGTCTGTCAGCCTTTGCTTACCTGCAACCTCGGGATTGCGTTATGTCTGGAGTTTGTTAAATGCTTACCTGGCTTGATCTCGTGAAAGCTTGCAACCTCCCTGAAACAGAACACCCGGCTTAAATGAACGCCCAAACTAAAGAGAAAAAAAAAAAAGAGGGAACAAACACCAAAAAATGACAACGCGACTCGAGACACTCACCTCTTGAAAGCGGCACTGTCGGAGCTGGACAGAGTGTTCGCCCTCCGAAGCGGTGGTGGTGCCGCCTCGGCTTCGCCGCCCTCTTCGCCGCGGTCGACGGAGGGCAGGCTCTTGAGCTCCCTGGCATCTTCTGCTTCTTCTGCGAGGCTACCCCAGGGTGGCAACGTCCTCCTCCGTACTTCCTCCGCCCGACAGCTCGGCGCCGAATTGAAGCGTCCCATCTTCCGCGGCGTGACGGGCTCTCCGGACGACCGCACCAACTCCTCGACAAAGGACGTCGGGCAGATCCCCAGGCGCCCGTCACGCGAGCGCGCCCGGTACCAGTCTGCGTTGACCTTCCCGAGGAGCACCACAACCTCTCCTGCCGAGAGAGGAAGGTCGCCCTCCGTGTCGCCGGCAAAGTCGAACAGCGCCCTGCCGAAGCAGGCGCCGCCGTGTGTGCTGCCGTCTTCCGTTGAGGCGTCGGGGGCGTTCGGACTCGCGCAATCGACGATGACGTCCACGTATTCCGTGGGGAAGAGACCGGCCTTCCCGCCAAGCTCGCCTTCCGTCCACTCGTCGTCGACGTGGCGAACGAGCGTGACAAGTTCACCCACTCCAAACGAAAGTTCGTTAGGGTACTGCGCCACGAACGGGAACTTTGTTCTCCCGTAGGGGGCGAGGCCGGAGTTGAGGTTGTGGTAGCCGCCGGCTACGAGTTCGGATGGCTCTGACAACGCGACTCGCGTCGTCGGCTCCGTGGATGGGTCAACCTCGAAGCTTCGCTGAGGTTTTGGCGGAGCTGGGACGGCACTGGCGGGCGAACTCTCGCTAGGAGCCGGCTCAGACGAATCAGCGGGGCAGACTGAGAGGTCAGGCGTCTCAATGTCCGAAACGAGGGCAACGAAGTTGCGTGGAAACTTTCCGGACAGTCCGTTACATTCCCCCCTGAAAGAAAACCGACCAGGTGCTTAAAAAAAGTCTATGTATGACATGACATCAGGTTTGTTTGTTTGTTTTCAGTTCACATCCAAAGAGTATTTTCGGGCTCCATATTTTACCCCTAGTGATACAAACAAGCACTTCCCATTGCACACATAGTTTTAATGACAGCCTCTTCATTCTAACAGAGAAAGGAAAAAGGCCAGCGATTGCTGGTTTGTGCAAACGCTGTCGCGCTATGTACTCTGTACACTCTGTATGAACTGACAGCTTAAGCACAGGGCAACTTTCAAGCATCTCATTACAAGTCCGCACCCAATCAGGTTGCGGCATTAGTCAACAAAAAGGAACCAATATCCGAAGAAGACATTTCTACCGTCAGAGACTACACAGCGCCCTTGAATTCGACAAAAATTAACTGGTTATGTCACTGTGCCTTGTACTCGATCGACGAAGGAACAGGACACATCCGCTCACTCGACGTAGACGGGATGGGGCGACTTAGTGTGGCACTAGCATTCGTTCCAGGTAAAAAGGTCCGCATCTTCACATCCAGGTAGGGGTCCAGAACTAGCTTCAATGGGCAAGGATCCAGATGAAATATTGTTTACTGAAGACTCACCAGAACCAGTCCTTGTCGAGGATCTGGGTGACATGCACAAGGTCTCCCCTGGCGAGGCTCATCTCGTCGTCCAGCTGGGCCGAGAGGTCCTGAAGCGCCCGTGCCCACAGGTCGGCCTTCCAGGGGCCCCGGGACGTCTTCGGGGCCTCCAGCTGCCAGGCGTGGGACAGCGGGAAGATGCCATCCCGGCCCCCCAGCCGGCCCCGCCACCAGTTGTCGTCCACCGCGCTCACGCCCACAATCAGGTCGCCTGGAGAACACCGAACACGTCCAAGAAGACCGGTCACTCTCTTACTTTCCAACGAGGCCCGTGCCAGTATGGAGCCTGGAACGCGTCTGCCACTGGTGTTTTGACCGCACCTCAAAAGTGGTCTCCCAATTTCCGCCTGGGGCCTCATTCTGATCAAGGTGAGAGCAAGAGCATTCTAGGCTGCTGATTGAATGTGATGCCACAGCTTCCGTGTAATATACCATTTAGGCACTTTTTATCCGCTCGCAAGGTCACACAACTATGTTGGTGAGAACGTCTCACCACCATACAAATAGCGAAAGAGGTCTAGCAATCTCTGATGCACATGTTCTTACTTTTCTTTTGATGCCTGGTCTACATTTTCTAGCAGCAGTTTTGATGGCAATATGCGTGGGAACATGCCATCAGGCAAATTGTCAAACAATCGCCTAGATTTTGATGTAAAAGCAAGGCAGGACTGCAATATCCCAACAGTAATAGGGAGAAAACCCCCGAGAAGTCGACACCACTACGCCGCCAAACAAATTGTGCGCCTGGGTTTGTAGCTTTGTTATCGCTCGCCGAAAAGTAAAAACAAAAATGTGCTACAAGCTGCTTTTACTCTCCCCTGCTTTCTCCTTTCAGGCCAAAGAATCGTGTGATGAATATACTGGACATTTCTGGAAATACATCTGTGGTTGGTCTGCGACTGTTTACAAGACACACTGCACACGCTGGCTGCCGGTCAACACTCGTAGCGGCTACAATGTGCGCAGCGCTTTTAAGGTGTGCACGTTTTGTACCGGCGTGTACCATCTTGATCAAACATCCGCAACAGCATCACCTCCCTGGACAATCCGTCGGGACTGGCCATTCTATGTTTCAAAACAATCAATGATTATCGGCTTTGTAAACTCGTTCTTGAAGCTGGTCTTAAAGACACTTGTTGATATCTTTAGTTGTATTCGGTTTTGTAAATACTACATTCTTCATTTACTCTTCCTGGCTCGTTGGAGACAATTCTTTCGTAACGTAATAATGTGTCTGGCCTTCTGATCTCCTTGTTCTCTGCCTCGTGCTCTGCCACGCGTCACAAAGATTGTCATATTTGGGGCTCTTACCGGGCTGGGCATGAAACAACCAAGCCCTTGTCATTTATTGGTGCTCGGGAGAGGATACGTCTTTTCGGCGGTGCACACTGTAACACAAGAGCTGTTTATTCTTCTGGCTGAAATTTGCATCGTACCCAGTTTACAACCTATAGGCCAAAAAGCTTATCGATCCCTGATGTGAATATGCAGCCAACACGCTCAAAGAATGAAGTGCCGTTCATACACTTGCAACCGAATAGGACCAAGAGAGACAAGACCGGTTTCTAAGCTTCTTGCGACAGCGAAGGAACGGATGTGCTGCTGCGGAGCAGGTCCTATGCCATCGCAAGAGGCTTCAAAATTGGTCTTGTCTCTCTTCGTCACACTCGGTTGCAAGCGCACAATCTCTTCACCGTCAGCATCTGCCGAAAATTCAAACGAGGACGTGTTTAACATTATTCGAATTCGGTTTGTCGTACCGGTCTCCTTCTCAGGGCTAACCATTTTGTGACCTCTATTTGCAAGCATTCATGATAGGTTCCCCAGACAGCCAAGGCCCTCAATTCGGACAGCCCTCCACGGAGAAGCGGACGGCCATAGGAAGCCGAACTGACCGCATCGGAAGCTGAGGTCGCCGTCAACGTCCGAGGAAAAATCGGCGGTGGCCGCGAAGAGCTGCTGCCCAGGCAGGACCGGAGGCAGCTTGACCTCGACCACGAAGGCGGTGGGGAACTTGCCCCGTGCGCCACGCACGCTGCCGAGCGTCCAGTGCTTGTCCACGGACTCCACCACCTGGAACAGGGTTTCCTCGACTCCGGTTTCCTCTCTGCCCAGAGGTCGGAGCTCAACATTTTTCATCGTTTTCGCTCTTACCAGGCACGCGTCGGGAAGTACTTTCCACGTCCAAGCGAGGAAATGAGGCAGGCACGACGGCGGAGAAGCGAGGTAGGCGGAAATGCACGCTCACCTGCACCAAGTCTCCGGTCTTGAGGGGCAACTCCCCTTCCAGCCCCGAATTGAAGTCGTAGAGCGCCTTTACGACGGTCCCCGGCTCCATGCTGACCCGGTGCGCTACGATGCTTCGGTCGGCGTCGAGGTTCCCATCGGAGCACAGGGGCCGATCCAGGCATCGGACGGCGCAGAGGCGACGATCAAATGCAGTCGCTTTCGCGGCAACATTTGCCGAGTGGGCATCAGCTGATTTGGCCTCTTTCGAACGGAGCTGCTGCGCTCAACGGCTGGAATCGTACCTCGTTAGCGGATCCTTGTAAAGTCCGCCATTGGCGTGAGGTAACCGCGATTCGTCCGCGGAAAATTCAATTTGAACTACGAACCTGGGAAATATCCCCGCAACCCCAAGTAAATACAAAGCTGCCGTAACAGGAACAGTCCTGTGGGTGCGTTCGATTACAGTCATTAGGCGACTTTCTTTCTTCATTCAGCAATGACGTCATGTCGAAGGCAAACGAATCCGAGTTACTCCGGCAGGTCGTGGTACGCAGGGAAGATTTTAGAACGCCAATGTGCCAATCCCTTACGCTGGAGAAAAATAAAGTAAATTTTAAAACACGGCCGAAGGCAAGTTTCACTGTTCACTCAAAGATTTAAAAAAACTTCTTAGGCGAATGCCGATGAACGAGCAGAAACCGTGTCTTCACCTCGCTGCTGGCAGCATGTGCAACGCTCCAGAAAGGTGACTTTTTTAACGTGCAAGATGGCCGCCCGATGGTCATCGTTTGTGTGTGATTGATAGCTATGTTGGTAGCAGTTTCTAGGTAATTTCTAGAAAGAAAATCGCGATATATTTTTAAAAAGATTTTATTTAGTCGCATTTTACTTTCTTTTTCGTACGCTCGGGCGTAGCTCGTGCAAACGGTTCGTGCTTTTGTTTACAAAACTACCCGGAGCGCCATCGCAAACAAGACAACAAGACAAGTACCAAAATGAAGACCGCTTTCAGCTGGAAGCGCAAAGCTGGCGACAAAATATCACCGTCAGTTTCGATCGCTTTCGAAAGTAATGCTGCGGACGAAAATGCCGAGCCGCCGGACGGAGTGGACTGGCTGAGCGGCTACAAGCGACGCCGAAACCTGCTGCTCGAGGACTGCGCCGAGAAGAGTCGGCGCCTCAAGCGAGAGGCCAGCACCCTGGCAGAGCTCGACAGGTCGGTCCGGTCCCTTTCCACTATTGACGCTTCGGTAGTGCCGCCACTAGTGCCAGCGTGACCGTGCAAAACATGCAGGAACTGGGAGGCACTGAAAAAGTTTGACGAAGCGATACAGCTGACTCCAGAGGACGTTGCCATCCACGAGATGAAGGCGCAGGTAAACCATCGCCGTTGAGACGACGCGCCAATCAAAAGCTGCGATCGAGACGACAGGGGGCTGACGAGGTTCACCCCCGTGTCTCAGGTGTTGATGCTGCTTCGAGAGGACTTCCAGGCGGTGCAGACTGCGGAGCAGGCAGTAAAGCTCGACCCGTCCTGGTGGGTCGGCCACCAGACGCTCGGCCGAGCACGGCTGGCGCTCGGGGAAATACGCATGGTAAGCTACGCTTCCTGCTGCGGGCGCGTCAGGCGCTTTTGGAGGCAAGGCCGCAGCCAATTGCGTATTCGGCGACTTGGTCATACGCTCGAGAAAGCAGTTGTGCCGTGCAGTGCGGCTACGCTGCCTGGAATGCGTCTGCGACTGGTATGTTTAGCGTCCTGTGCGGAACGCAGATTCGTCTACTTTTGCGGGGGTTGTGGTGACGTCAGGGCGACGCAGAGCTCTGATTGGCTCGAATTGAGGGATAGTGGAATGCGTCTGCGACTGATATGTTTAGCGTCCTGTGCGGAACGCAGATTCGTCTACTTCTTTTGCAGGGGTTGTGGTGAGACGTCAGAACGACGCAGAGCTCTGATTGGCTCTAATTGAAGGATAGTGGTTAGACCTCAAAGCAAGCTGCCTTCAGGTCTACCCACTATCCCTCCATCAGAGCCAATCAGAGCTCAATGTCGTTCCGACGTCAAAAGAAGCAGACGAACTTGCACTCCGCATTCCACGAGGTGCCGAAGAGGCAATGAATGACGTTGCAAACGCCGCAGACGCCGTCGCGATCCTAGAGGTTGGCGAAAAGCACGAGCAGACGTGAGTGTCGCTGTGGTCGTGGCGTCGCAACTTCTGGCTGCCGAAACTTCCGTGGACTGTCATACTGGTGGGCAACCTGCTGCAAAACGGACTAAAGCGCCGGATATCCCGACTCATCCAAGTACCGCCATCGTTTGATCGACCCACGGGCACTCCTATTGGATGCTGGCAGGCTGATGGCTCGTCCCACATCCAGACGCGCATGCTCCTGTTGGTCTGCTCTGGCTGCTGGTGATGCGCCGCCATTTGCGAGCACGCTCTTATTAATCCACCATAGACGCTGGCACAGCACCGCCGCACCAGACCAGATTGACGGCTCCGCTCCGCCATATTTTGGCTCGGGTGCGTCCCAGCATGCACCAGCTTAACGGTACTTGTTTATAAAATTCATCCAGTGCTTTAATACAGACGACTGCCACATCCGCCACAGTGGCTGCGACACCACCAGATTCGCGGCTGGCGACGGCTCGACACTTCTACGTCATCGTCGGGCGGAAATCGAGGGACCTTTTTGAATATGGTAAACGCGGAGGTTGGCGACGCGGACACCGTAGCAATGCCTTTATTTTATTAAATTGCCACGAGTCTGTTACCAGTTTCTCGTTGACCCAAATGCAGGCCCTGAGGAGCTTCTGCCGTGCAGTCCACCTCAACCCTGGCGACGAGGAGCTGTGGAGAGATGACCTCTTCTACACGCTCCGCCTCCTTGGAGAGAAGGAAAGGGCCGAACGGAGTGCGCGGGAGATCCCTATCCGTTTCGACGAGGATGGAAACGTCGTGCAGATGGGTGACCCGCAGACGGAGGAGAACCGGATTCTCGTACGGTGTCGTGAGCTGACCTGATGTGACGCCTATGCGGGGATGAGACACTGTTCCAATGGCCGGCGATGGCTGCCGACTGCCGTTTTCTGGACCTCCTGGTAGCAATGCAAAGACGTTGTGTATCGACCGTTGACCAAACCTTGTGCCGCCTCGGCGACACTTTAGGTAGAAGCAGAACGTGCCATGACAAACGGCGTCTCCAGCAACAGTTTCGGCGGCACGGCAGGCCCGAACTGGCTGGCAGCTGGGTGCCATGTAGCATTTTAGCGGACTGCATGTGGCACATTGCGACCTCTTTCTGAACCGTGTGGCATGCCGTTTGAGACAACACTATCTGGCGACAATATTGTGCATGATGAACATCGAGATTGAACGCTGCAATCTCGTTTTTCCTGCGGTGCTTTAAGAAAATATTTCAAGTTTCCCTTAAAGCGTCTACCTTTTTTGCGGTTTCCACGTCTCTTGGGGTTCGGGCAAGCCAGCGGGCACGGAGAGAGTAACTAAATATCAGCGCGTCATATTTTAAACGGACGACGCGGAAACCTCATCCACCGACGAGGGCGACCCGCGGTACCGAAAGCGCGCAAAATGTGACGTCTTAGGTCCTCGGCTTACTACTGGTCAGAGCCGCTAAAAGCTTCGTTTTAGTTGAAATACAAAATATAAGTGGCGTGAACCGCTTGAATTATTTACAAAAGTAGTTTTTGTTTACTACTTTAGACCAGAAAAGAAACAAATGCAGTTTATAAAGTACGGAAAGAAGAAGTGACCCGTCGACATACCCGCCACCAAGCGGTGGAAAAGGCGGCGCATACTAGAAAGGAGTAGTGGGATCAGGTGCTGACACGGAAAGGTCCCGGATGTACGCGGCGGCACTGCGGTCGTTTACGGACTGGGGGATCCGACCGGCTCCGAGCGTTCCGAAGGCCTTCGGCGAGTAGCTTTGTCATGCGGTTTGGCTGTTTCGCGGTATGGCAGCGCGAAGTTGCTCCCATTCTGAACTGATCTTTACCCCGTGTTTGCTGTCGTTTGTGGCCGATGAAGTGTCATGTAGAATTAGCGTTTATTCGCGCAGCAAATGCAAGGAGAGCCGCTCTGGCTGCCCGCTGTATACAGCCTATACAAAAGATGCTTTAGTGGCGCCCTCTCGTGCCGTCTACTAGGAGTGCGGCAGCCATGAGCGCTCGCATAGCTCACTACCCCTCCTCTAGTTCACGGCCACTCAAGCAACTAAGGACGTCACGAAGGAGGTTATTTTTTGCTTGTTTTTGTAATTTTAATTTGCCTACAACTTTTAAAATAAAGCGAATTTCGAGAAAAGAAAAGTTGCATTAGGTTACTACGTTCAGTGCGCTCAGGTTCAGTGCAAATTAAAAACCAGTAAAAAAGTGCTTGCAGGGCCCCTTTAAATCAAAATTGCTAAGCAAAAAAAAAAAATAAAAAATAAAAAAAAGGTTTGCTTGACGCAGAATGTGACATATACCTATACAGTGCAACCCACTTATAACGATAGTGAGAAAACCCTAAATTTCAATCATTATAACCGATTATCATTGTATCTGGACTAAAAACTGATAATTTCCAATCTAGAAACTGATCGTTATATGTATGTGGTATCGTTACAAGTGGATAGCACTGTGTAATTTCCAGAACTTTAGGAACTTGTATTTATTTATGTATGCATAAATGCCTTGCACGCGACGTCGTTGCACCGTGCTGGTGGTCGTTCCTACTTGTTTGTTTTTACTGAGAAGGTCAAATGCGGTGGTGCGAAATGTATGCTGCGGAACACATGTGCTCGCAGCAAGCCACCGGAATGGCAGTCCATGAGACGTGTGCACCTTGGGACATTTCAAGACTGGCCAAATCGCACTCGTTCGTGTAAGTAGCTAAATAATAGAAATTATTGGGACACACTCAATGTTAAACTTCTTTCTCTAGACGACCGCCTCATGTTCACTTTGTCACAGAGGCCCGAAGACGCCACTCGTGCCATGAATTGAGTGACCACCCCGTTTGTTTCTGCAACTTAAGGATTCTGCTGAGAATTCAACTCATGTTTGGTGCAAACGATCGTGCCCAACAATAAAACGGAAGAAAGAAAGTTGTCCTTATAGACTTCCGCGCTTGTGTGGAAAGGGGGCAATCTGCAGAAGCGGGTGTCCCAGGGTCGGTGGGTGTGTTCTGCAGGGCACCAAAGAACATCTTCCGACCGTTTGGCTAGGCAGTCTCATTTACAAATTGTTTTCCTTTTTAATGCGTCGACAAATCCGAGTAAACTATCCATACACCATTTGGGGGTGAACCACGTACCGCTTCGTCGTAAAAGGGGCCAGCCCGATAGAATGCGACATTTGCGAGAAATGCTAACTGGACCGCCAGTACGGTTACCTACACGGCGGTGCTCGCACAGTTTTGCTAAACCCTACAATGGGTGTTTACCCGCATACACCAGAATGATCCAGTGTGGGAATGAAATGGTCTATCATCTGACGACAGTAGCGGTTGGCGTTACGCGCAACGGCGATAGCAACAGCTGCACAGGACGGCACCGACTGATGTTGCGGTCAAGGTAACGTGACGCTGACAACTGCTGGTGGTGCTGACAGCACCGGTTTTCTCGCACTTCAGCAGAACTGGACGCTGTTGTGAGACGACTGCATCCACCACTGCGTGACTGTCGGCATCGAGCAACGACCGTTTGCGAGGACGTGCACATGAGTGAATGTCCGCGGTCGTCCTACTTGTTGGTGACCCTCCTCTTGTCCTGCATCTTGGCGGCCGCAGCCTTCTTCTTGAGCATCTGCAGCCGCTTTTCGGCCGACATGAGCGAAGACGAAGACGCCGGCTTTCCGTTGCCGCCTCCTGGCGACGGGACGCTTGGTGTCGTGGCCGGTGCGGCAGAGCCACCCCCGTTGTTGCCGTTGCCGGGGCGCAGCGGTGCGATTGGGGTCGGTGCGGCGGGGCCGGCCTTGACCGCAGCGCCGGCGAGGCTCGAGAGGCCAGCCAGGGGAGGCTTAAGGGGCTTGGGCTTGCTCAAGTTGGCTGCGAGCCCGGCCAGGCCGATGGGCTTGTTGGGGCCGCCCGCAGACGACAGGGCTGGCACCTGGACGTTGATAGAAAAATAACAGAAGGGGCGTGCCTGTAGGCTCTATGCGAGGATTTTCATGTTTTTTTTTTTAACCTAATAACAAGATGTAGACTTTACAAATGATGTTTTGCTGTTTCTTTGAGCATGTTAAGGCGTCACCAGCGAGATGGGCTCCTTGGCACCGCCAATGTCCGCGTTCCGAAGCGGCCAAATGCATGGACCCTTCGCTCTAGATTATTATATCAACTCTATCATCTCGACAAAAAAGGCTTCATACCCCAACTAAGGGTGTATGGACTGCTCTTCGTGCCAAGTGAGGAACTTCTTTGCGATTGGTTAAAACATGAAAATATTCTAAAATGTGGTTATACAAAGACGGCTCTACTACTCTACGGCACTAGTGCTGCCACAATAAGACGCCAAATGCCTCCAACATGGCGCCAAAGCGCTGATGGCATACGACAATGTTGGTTTCGATTTTGAGTCTAACCGGAAGTGACCTCATGTGCAAGAAGCCTTTGTACCAGACTACCACCGTACTGAGCAAGGTTTGAGATAATGACTCGTCAAACACATTTTGCATTAAAAAGTAGAAGGCTGCTGAAAAAACATTGGGTAGTACATACAATACCATGGCCACTTCTATGCAGCCAAATATCGGGAAAAAAAAAAACGCAAACAATTAAAGTTAGCTTGGCTCGACATGGCAGAAGAGAGGGAAATTGGTCTCACCTTCAGCTCGGAGCGCTTGAAGGGCTGCGAGGTGAGCGGGGGCGGGGTGTCGGCCTTGATGGGAGGGGTGAGCTCTCGCGGTACCCCAAATGCCACCTTGGAGGCCGGCTTGGGAGGCTTGATGGCCTGTCAATCATTCCGGGGGGAGGAGCCGTCGGGCAATGAACACATTAGGTCCGTGCTCCCGAGCGTGAGAGTTTGGCAGTCGAGCCAAGCACCACACTAGGTGCGAGGTAGGTGTGCCTCGGTAGGAAGAGGCAAAGAGGGACACCTGCCTATGAGGTACCAGTCAATTGGTGTTATTAAAAGCACTCGATTTATATATGCGTCCATCCATTTACCTACGGGCAGAGAGCACAATCATGATCATCCATTTTAACACTTTGACGGTTGAGTTTTTTTTCCAAAAGATGTTTCCCGGTGGTCAGGTTTTGTTTCCAGATCAATAGTATACAAAAATGGGTAAATGCCCAGAGTTTCGCTCAGTTATCTACCAGAAGCATAAACAGTGCTTGTTACCTGGTCAGGTTTAGAAGCATCAAATGGATATACTGAACGTGTCCCCTTCCATATGGTTTAGTTCTGGCGCATCCGCAACGTTCCGCCGGTTTCAGATTTCAAACCTGAAGTACCTTAAAGAGCTTTTCCATTGGATGGTAAACTCTCGTTCTATGAATTCAATTCTGAGAAGTGTTAAAAGTCTGAATTGTAAGAGCCGACGCTCCAATTGCAACTACCGCCAGAGCAGCCGACACGAAAAGCGACCATCGTGTGCAGAACGACTAATTTCAGAACTATAGAAAGCCACAGCAAAGGGGAACATCGGGAGAACAGCATAACATTCATAGTTTCTGAAAGACGTGGCATATAGCTACACTTCTTCGTTTAGGTGGGTACTTTGAAACGTGTAACAGCCGCCACAGCAAAGGGGAACATCGGGAGAACAGTATAACATATATAGTTTTTGAAGGACATCGCCAATAGCTACACTTCAGCGTTTAGGTGGGCACTTTGAAATGTGTAACAGCCGCCGCACATGTATGCGGTGACCGTCCAAGGGATGTATCAGTTACGCTCCCCTGGAGTCCCTCACGGCTGGTTTTCTACCGCGCCAGCAGGAGTTGCTCCAACGGGGCCCTACCCTAGGCTACAGAGAGGCAGGCCGGCCGAGGTATCTCAAACGCACCATTTTCTTCATGTTTTTGGTGCAGTGGGCGCAATACCAGACGAGCCGAGGGTCGTTGACGTCGTAGTCGGTCGCCGGCGGCCGATGGCATTCCTTCGGAAAAGCAGAAAAACGCCGCTCGTGAGTCTCTCCATTGGAAATTAGTGATTTGCCATTTTGAGCACATCCAAAATCCCACAGGCCTTAGGGGCTTTGTATGTATGAGTTTATGTATTGATTTATAAATTGACAAGCCTATCGAGTATGGCACAAATGCTGCGCATCACACCGATATCTGGTACTGCGAGGAAGGTATCGCGAATAATAATAATAAAGCTCGTTGGGCGAACTCGTTGGGACCAAGATGGGAAATCTCTGGCTGCATGGGCTGCAGCGGCTCACCTGGTGGTAGAGGCAGTGGCATTCTTGGCACTCAATCAGCTGGTTCTTGGCAGTTACATCCAGTTGACTGTAACGTGAAACACCCAGCATCACTACCGCTACAGAGTACATTGCAGTTAAAAATTTTTCTCATAAATGGGGTTATTAAAACTTATTTAAAAAAAAAAGAAAAAAAAAGTATGCACAGAAGCCTACAGGAAGTGTGAGGCACAATTAGGAAAGGCGATTCCATCCAAATGTTCTATTATGGTCGAGAGATTGCAAGAAAACAGCTGGCCATTTGTGAGTGGTACTGTATTCCCTACGTGGCAGCAGAAGCTCTTTTTGAGCGCAGCTCTTAGGAGCCCGTTTCCGCTCGTAGGGAGGAGTAGCAGGCAGAATGAGGAGGGAGGAAGGGTATACCTTCCCCTCAGTACCCTTCCCTCCTCCTCCTCAAAAGCTGCTCTCTAGTTCGGCGTTACAAAGAGTTGTAAGCGACTTTCATTTTTTAGAGCGCAGCTCTTAGGGGCCCGTTCCCGGCTTGAGCGGCGTCGCCGTCGGCGTCGGCGTAACCGCAACCCTCGTAACCCTCGTGAGGGTTACGAGGGTTACGAGGGTTAATCTCATGAGGGTTACCCTCACGAGGATCACGAGGGCCACGAGGGTTACTTACCCTCGTAACCCTCACGAGGGTTACGAGGGTTAGTTACCCTCAAAAGGGTTACCTTCACGAGGGTTACCCTCACGAGGGTTACTTACCCTTGTAACCCTCACGAGGGTTACGAGGGTTAGTAACCCTCACGAGGGTTACCCTCGTGAAGGTAACCCTTTTGAGGGTTACGAGGGTTAGTAACCCTCGTGAGGGTAACCTTCACGAGGGTTACCCTCACGAGGGTCACGAGGGTTATGAGAGTTACCCTCACGAGGGTTATGAGAGTTACCCTTACGAGGGTCACGAGAGTTACCCTCACGAGGGTCACGAGAGTTGCCCTCACACGGGTTACTAGGGTTACCCTCACGAGGGTCACAATGGTTACCCAGGTCGTGACCCCCCCTGGGGTCACGTGACCTGGGGATACCCCCCGAGGTCACTTGACCCCCCGTTGACGTCATAGGCACTGATGACGTCGTCAGTGACGTCACCGGCATCCGCATCGTCATCGTCATCATCACTGACGACGTCATTAGTGACGTCACTGATGACGTCACCGGCATCCGCATCGTCATCATCATCACTGATGGCATCATCAGTGACGCTACTGATGACGCCATCGGTATCGTCACGTGGCCCCAGGTCACGTGACCCCCCGACGTCACGTGACGCCCCAAGGTCACGTGACTCCCACAAGGTCACGTGACCCCCCGCCCCCCGAGGTCACTTGACCCACCTTCCAGTACCCTTCCCTCCTCCTCCTCAAGAGCTGCGCTCTAATTCGGCGTTACAGGGAGTTGTAAACGGCTTTCATTTTTTTTTTCCATCCAATATTGCAATATCGCAAGGCCGGGCTGTAAAGGCCTCTTGGCACCTTGGACTACGACCATTGTGATCTCTCGTAACCACACACTGGCGCCGTCTATCGGGTGGAACACTCCCAACTAGTGTAGGCTTTGCAGTATCTATGCACTATCAATGAGAGACGATCCCTTGTGTCAGATTTATCTGGAGCCCCAAAAGACATAAGACGGTCACAAGTGTTCCGGGGCCAGCCGATCACCAGAGTGCAGGCAAAAGGTCGGCTGCCAACGTCTGAACCAGCACCGAGACTCACTTGCACATGACGCACACCTGTCCCATGTCGACTGCCAGGTCCTCGCCGTCGCTGCTTGTGGTTGGCGAGGAACAAGTCGTGGCGCGACTGAGCGGAGACGACGACCGGGAGAGCTGCGGCTGCTGCGGCGACTCCGTGCGTGCCCGCTTGGCGTCCGGCATGCCCGAAGCCTTATGCGGTGCAAAACCACCCAAATAAATTTGTTTTATTTTACGAGCTTTCTTTCGGATTTACTCGTAAAAGTCTTTTAGCAATTATCTCTGTCCTTACGCAAGCAGAAAGAATAAATGCGCTTCCAGAAAAAAAAAGTGGGCCAAATTTTAAAAAATTAAGGCTGCCATCCTTTTTTTATTTTAGTGCAGGCTGAAGCACATTGGTAAGCTGCCACTTGTTCTCAAGTGGCGATAAGTGGCACAGGCAAAGTACAGGCTAACAAGTGACCGTTCTGCAGCGGCACTGAATTGCACGCGTGCCATCTACAGAACCGGCTAAGTTACTGTTGGAAAAAGTGCCGGACTAGAACTTAAGAGCATTTAGCTTCGGATCAACATTCTTGCCGCGTCGACTTGCGCCGCGGGGACCGTGGGTATCAGAAAGAGACCAAATTCCTCGCTCCTCACTTTAATTTAAAAAATCAAAGCATCGCTGTTAATTCGAAGGAAAGACTCGCGGAAGAAGCTTCACCTTGGGCAAATGCTCGTTGCCTCCCGTCATGATTTCGCTGTACGTCGAAGCGTCTTTCACCCAGAGGTAAAAAGATTGCGCCCAGGACAGAGCTTCCGGAGATTTTATGTCGGAACAAACTATAACCCCTCGACTAAAGGGAGCGGCAAGCACGGCGCACTCACCTCGCGCAAAGGCGAGTCGCTGGCCTTGACGGTGGGCGGTGGGGGTGCCACGGGAGGCGGCCTGCGCTCCAGCGGAGGTGGCTCCTTCTTGATGCGGCCCTCCTCCGGAAGGGGGCGGGGCACGACAAGAGTGGGCGGAGTCTCGCCGACCACCATCTCCTGCTTGGGGGACGGCCGCCGGCTCAGCGACGGACTCTTCTTCAGATCGCTCTCCTGCCAAAGTGAAGCGCATTTTATCATTCTCCCGGAAAAGTTTGCCGCATCCTTCGGACAGCCAGAGGCTTTGCACGACTTTCCCTTTCCTTCGCCACTTCGAGAGAGAGTGAATAAATGGTGTTAAGGAGCCCTCCGCCAACGTTTATCGTAAACCAGCATGACGCGTCTTCCAGGAAAGCGCTTCCTTGACTCGGCAAACCCGTCCCCGTCGAGTTTGGAAAAGATCTGACCGGCGTGCACCAAAGATCTAAGCGTCAAGCGCCACGAAAAGTTGCGAGACCGGCGAAATCGGTTAGCCTTGCTTTTGAGCAGCTTTCCACAAATGGCGTCACACTTGCCACAGAGGACTTTTTGGATCCATGTGCCACACTCTTCGCTCGCTCCGCCGAGGTGGGTTCCGCGGTAATTAGGCGAGGTGGTTACTATTTAACCGTTTCTTACGGTACAGCGGGAAGAAGAGGCATAGAATTCTTCTCTGTCACCCGGTTTTAATATTTCGTCTCGCTAGGGAAACGTCCACCCACTTGGTCTCCACCCGAGGTCGATAAACGGGGTTGCTAACTTTCCTTTTAACAAGCACACTTTAAAATAAGTGCCGAAGCAACACTGCAAACTAAATTTCAGTGCATATTCTCGCAGGAATAAATGGACCTACAGCCGTGGTCCCCCTGGCTCAGACAGCGCTTGGAGGACGGTGTTTCCCCGACACCTCCCGGACAACGAGGCCACGGTACTGGGGTCTCTATGTCACGAACCACAGGGACATACATAGAGAGAGTTCGGCCATTGATTGGGAAGCATAGGAGGCAAATGAGGAGGTGCCACTGGCCGAAAGCGAACTGGGCGCATTCCGGGGTGTCTTCACAAATTCGAAAGTGGCCAACCAGAAGCCGGAAATAATACCCTGGCAGTGGTTGCAAGAAACGAAATTAATAAATGCATCAGAGTAACTCTTGTTGACTGAAAATATGGTGCACGTGATGTTTCAGTCACGATCAACCAAAATCATGGTGGAAGAGCGCGACTAGCGGAACGATCGACATAAGCCGTACGCCAGGTGCCGAAGGCCAGGAATTTTCCGTTCGAGCAAAACAGATTTCGAGGAGCACATTCATTTCTCACACCTTTTTGTACGATCATAATAGAAACATCACGTGCAACATATTTACAACCACGAAGAGTTACTACATTTAACCCTTACGCTCTTATTAAAACTGTTTTTCGCTACCACCGCCAGGGGATTCTTTTCAGCTCCTGGCTGGCCAAGAGATCATGCCAAGCCCTCTATCTGCGTCTGGTGCACGCCCTAGCTCTGCCCGCTCGTCCCAGTGACCAAACCTTCTTTGCACGGCTCCCACGTACAACACGGGGGTGCAGTGTCAGTGTTAGGCTGAGACCCGTGCTTAATGGGTAAAAACAGCAACACCAATGCAGCGCTTGCGTCCAATCAGTCGCTGAGGTAGAAAGCACTTTGGTCACCAGGAAGGTTTCCCTCACCAGCTTGATGGTGGTGAGGAGGCTGCGGGTGTCCCTGCCCGTGGCAGAGCCTGTCTGCTGCCTCTGGTTCAGCGTGTCTTCCAGCAGCTGTCGCAGCTGCTCCGACGAGTCCCTCGCCTTGGAGTGCAGCAGGCGCAGGGCCTTCAGAAACAGCGGGTCCAGCTCAAACTGAGCCATCGGGTCTGGCAACACGCCCGTGGACCCTGCATGCAGAGGGCAAGGAGATTGGTTCAGTAGGGCAAGGGGAGGAATGGGCGCTCTTGGTTTTCGAGTTAGGCGGCATCAGAGCTGTATATTGAGAGAGTTAGGCCAGTGGGTGTGGCAACAAAGGCACTGGAGAGGAGAAAAGTGGAGGAGAGAGGGAGGAGACCACGAAGGACCGAGAGGAAGGAGGGAACAAAGAGGAGACGACTGCCATTTTGACGCAACGTGCTTTCCGTGCACAGCACTCTTGAAGCTACGTGTCACCTGCTACAGGCTGACCTCTGTTTCACCTGAATAGAGTTTTGAGGTCAGACGTCGAGAAAACTTCATTCGTTAGCTTTTTAACCCACGGAGGAATAACATTATCTCATTTTCTCGCCAGAGCCAGCAATATAAAAGGAAATGACCGAAATTTAGAAGCCGATCCCATGCATTTCATTGGGCGAATGAATGAAAACGGCGGCCCTCCCCGCTCAGCTGAGAGCAGCCGGGAGTTCACGCACATCCGCTCACACCTCTCACTCTGCGCCGCAGGCCGATTGGCTCACTCGGGAGGGGGGCGTTACTGTGGCGAGATCATAAACTGGCCAAACTCTTCCAATATACGGCTCAGGGTAGTGCGATCTAACCCCCATTATAAAGGGTATGACCGTTAATGTCCACCAATCGATTTGTTTATGTGCCCAACGGCCGCCGTCTCGTGTACAGCCTTGTGCAGGGTCTGTTGTACTAAATAGCCTGGTCTACGTTACAATGCGACGGAGTGAGCATGACAAAGCAGCTAGAGAGTTATACGCAGCATCCGTCACCATATTGCGGACTAAAGCGCCAGAAAACTCACCAATAGGTACAGAGACGTACACACCGAGCGCTCGGTGTGTACATCTCTCTTCTAGTAGTCTGTTGGTACATTTGGTGCTGTAAAGGTCGCAGTACGCAGTTGCAACTAGCCTAGATACACAGACTTCTACATATGCGACTGAATCTTTTCAATATTTTACGACCAACGAAATTTTCCAAGATGAGGTTGCTCCAGAACTTAGATCAATCAAAGGATAAAAAGTTCAAATGAGGCACACACAAGCTGCAAACTCCAACAGCTAAAAAATGTGGTTTTTTTTTCATTTTAGGATTTATTTCTTTGACCTGAAAAGAGTGTCAAAGATGCCTCAGAAAAAAATGCAACTTCAATCAAATGACTCGAGGATCTTATGCGAGTAATCAAGATCGTAGATATTTTGTGCCACAGATGGGACACGAAACGAGAGTCCGGACCATGTCAATCTCGTGGCTATTCTAGGCATTTATTCTCAGTTTTTTCCAACCGCAACTAAGACACCCATCTACGCAACAAAGAGACTGGGAAGCTTAGCAATTGACACTCTGTTCTCTGCTTATGATTTCCTTCTCGTGTTATGCTACAGACTGCATTCGTTGCGTGCATGACAGAGTGCACTTGCCACCAAGCCAAGGGCTGTCGCGGCACTCACTTCACACCTAATCTGTCGTGCTCAGAAAGGCCAAGTTAAAATAATCAGGTTTGTAACCTTGAATGTCATTTAGGAATACAACAGTTCCCCTGCTCATATTAGGAGGTATCTTCCCACCAACAGCCAAGAAATCGACCTCCAACAAACGGCAGGTCGGTGGGCAGCACCACCCTGGACGAAACACAAACCACTTTGGCCCTGGGGGCAAGTGGCATGGCTGCCACCCGGATGCAAAAGAATGACGTCGCGAGCTTTCCATGGAAATGCCCGCTTTCCCTCACTACCCACAAGCTTTCATTCTAGGGGAAGGTGGCTGTGCTCGAAATTAATCTAAAGACGAAGTGGTAGCTTGGAACAATTCAGCGCATTGCGAGGGGCAAATTGCACAGTCACTCGTAGTGACAGCCATTGTTTCGTCACTTTCCTTCAGAGTGGGGTCCAGCCTCCTTCCATTTGCCTCGTCCAAGGGCCAAAAGGAACTTGACACGAGCGTGTAAGTACAATGACCAGGAACGCCTCGCTGCCCAAAAGCAAGCTCAATCTTTGCAAAGAGACTCGACTCGCAATGATCCACCGAAGGTGCTGGCTGCTCTGACACTATTGCAGATGAGCCCGTTACAGGGGCATAAATGTCGGTGCTCCCAAAAAAACAGGAAAACTTTGGTTCAATGTGTGGAAGCTGTTTCCGGGAGCAGAACTTTAACTAAGCAAGGCCCACAACATAAAAAAGATGCAGGAGCAGACGACAAGGGACGCAACTTTCTTTGTCATCCAGTTGGTGAAGTGTTGTCAAAACCGAATCTGATTGTGAATACTTAGTATGAAAATGTAAAAAGAGAGATTGGGAGTAACCACCTCACACTAGGACCAAAGTGGCCATCTTCGTGACCGCTGCGCAGTTTAACGTGACTGGCCACTATTTGTTGACCACAATTAGACGACCGAAGACGAGAACTGCTGAACTTGTGGCCCACCTTGGATGCTGCCCACAAACCCTTGGCAAATGCTGTCGCAACAGCCCTCAACTGTTACAAAGCTGAGCTTACAGCTGTGCTGAACTAATCCAAGCGCGACTGCTGGTGAGAAATCGAAGACTATCCAATCGGAGGGCATAACACAGGACTGCCGACGTGCGACTCCCAACACGAGTCAGAACCCCGAAACGACAAGTAGCGCTAGGCCCTTTAGTGGGCACGATGAACTCTGCGTCAACCACATTCTCGGGTCTTACCATCTTGCAGTGGTGGTTCAAGGTTTTCGATGAGCTGTGAATGATGCAAACAAGAGCACAGCAAACAACAATATATCAGGTCTAGTTTTCTCTTCTTTGTGCAAGCACTAACTCCTCTGCGCTACAAGTTAAATGTGGTTTGGCACCAGGGAACTTGTTTCCTGAAACAAAGGTAAATAATAGGCACTACGGAAAGGATGTCAAAACGGAGACTCAACAATGCCAATGCGATCAATCGTTTAAGGATGTTATTAGAGTCATGCGGCGCGGTCAAAGTGGTTTGCAAATCTCATCAACACTGTTCAATAGAAAGTAGCGCGCAAAAAAAAAAAGAATGAGAAGATATGACTTTTGGGAAAGGTTAGAAAAGTCAAGGGAAGATGAACAAGAGAAATCCGTGGACTGGCCCTGTCAGAGCCCGATCACGGCCGTAGTTTCCGAATTTCGGGAATTTTTTCACTTACGTGGCGGGTTTGAAATAAAAGGTTTGTGAGTTCTTCGTTTGTTTATTGCGAGCCTGGCGTGTAAAAGCGTAGTAAATTATTTTTCTCGTGAAGTGAATGAAGCTAAGCAGGCGGAACTGAAGAATCGCACAGGCGAGGCGGCCGATCGATGATGATGATGATGGTTGCTAAAGGAACTCGAATGCGCTGCTTTCAATTGCTTTAAATGTAAAATAAGTATAATATATTTTTATTTATATGTGTGAAGTTTAAAAGGCAATAAAACCTGTAGATTCAGAAATAAAGGTTACACTGTACGTAGCGCACGCTGACATAACAGCGGCCATAAAGGTGGATGCAGTTCCCGCGATATCTCGCTGTTCCGCGATCTTACGTGATAGTTGGTCAACGACAGTCGCCAGCCCATCGGATCGGAGCTCCCGGATTTTTTCTCATGACTCGAAAATGACTGTGGATTTCTGTGACTACTTCTGGGTTCGTAAGCTAGCTTTGCTGGCCGTTTATTCTACCTGCTTGTCGACGACTTGGCGCTTGCGTTTAAACCTTGGTGGGCGCCTGATTTCCGACGAAAGCTCCGATTGGCCCTCACATGAGATCGAATCTTACGCCTAATAAATCTCCAGCACGATCGCGAAAGAAATTCGGTGACAGCGACTTCGCAAATAACCTTCTTCGAGATGGGACGCGTCTTGGAACAACTGAATGTGCAACGAGTTGCAGAAAAAAAAAAGTGATATCGCGTCTTGTGCCGCTTACGCGTGTAGTGGCATTAATGCAAAAAGAGAAAATCATAAAAAAGCGGTCAAACGCGATTACTCTACGCGCTTCTGATCGTGTCACGGGGAAGAAGAAAACAAAAAAAGAATGAAAGTACAACTCTCTTCCGTCATCTTTACCACCGACCCTGTTTAGACGTCAGAAAAAAAAGAAAGAAAAAAACGTTCGTTTCTTCCGTTCGCAAATCGGTGACAATTGACCCCAACTGTCGGCGGAAAACGATTTTACGTTGCCTGGAAATTTCAATCTTCGCTTTCCCCTTTTTCTCTCACTCTTTCGCGCTATTAGCCGAGTGAATTTGGCTGCACAGATGCGAGCTTTCGAAGCCGAGTGATCCGTGTTCCAAATACTCTGTCGGTCCTGTCAACTCGGCGGAATGTATCACTGCGGCTGATGAGGCCCAGTGAGTCGCAGCGGCCGTGACTTTTCCGAGACCGCGATCGAAGTACGGCGTTGCCGCTTCCCTTATCGGCGGCCTATTCTGGGCCGTGATCGGGGATAGAACACCGCCTTCCTTTTGTCGTATACGTAATCGTGCCGATGCTGTCGACGTGCGCTTCGATAGGGCTGGCTGCAACACCGCGCGCTGTTTGACAGGAAAGCGCCCGGCTCGCCGTCGTATCACTGGCTTGGTTGCTGGTTGCACCAGCGCTGCTCCGATAACGCGGCAGTGTGCCAGCTCTGAATGAGAACGGCGAAATACGACGACCGACTGTGAAGGTGTTCTGTCCTCCTGCCGACACTTCGGTCCTCGGATTCCCTTCATCAGATGGCATCTAACTTTGCACCTAACCAAAGATACATATACTATATAGATATATTTGATATGGCGCACTTCGGTCAGCGCATCCGTGCTAGCTCTTGGTGCACAGCGCATTGAACTGGTATAGAATGTTCCCTACCTGGCTCTTTTTCATAGCAAATTTATAGCGGTGTGAACGTTATGTAGAGGGATTATAAATAATGAAGAGTTTGGTAGCTTGTTTGTGGAGCACTGCAAGCAGCAATGAAAGCTGCATGCAGGACAGCTGGTGGCAGGTTCAAATTCCGGCCCGAGTGGCTGCAATTTGACGGAGGCTCATCATCGTGATGTATTTGGCCGTGCAACCGAGGTCTGGACTGTAGTTCAAGTGGAAAGTGCAGTTTTGAACATGATGGGGCTGACTTTGTTACATGGTACGTTTTGTCTGACTGTCAATGCAGCATCTTAATAATAAGGGAGAATGAATGAAGTGCACTCAGATGGGATAAGAAGGCTGTGCAGTTCTGATTCGTGAGACACGCTAGAGAGTACAGTTGTGGTTTGAAGCCGACCTAGGGCTGCAACCTTGGACTACGTCTCGATAAGTGTAGCCCCGTCAGGGCCGTCAGTACCCTTTTTTTTCTCGTATTCTGCTTAGAAACCCACCACAAGTCCTGTATTTGCCAGCTCCGAGATAATGGTCGCAATGCAAATGACATCCGATTATAACTAGGAGATCATGTCAACTCAATGTCCACAGTCCCTTTTGTTTTTAAGTTTTTTGTGGCCTGCTTGCCAAGAAGGCATCATTGGACCAGACAGACCTTTTGCGGAGATAAGCGAGAAAAAATAATAATAACCATGGCTTCCTTCGGTGCTCACTATTGCTAAAATGTCAGCAATAGAGATTTTGGAAACAAATTCTGTCCCAAGTACATGGAGGAGTGACAAAGGGGCTCAAAAACCATGCCAGCTTAATTCAAAAGTATGTAGGCTTGAGACATTCTTAGTTTGTTTCAACCATGGGTGTATAAACATCAAAATCATTGTATAAAAGCCGCATAGAACTGAGGCAAAATACCGAAGAAGGTGTGTCCAGCCAAAGCTCAGAAATCACAGTGGAGATCATTGTAGCTAGGGTTCCATGTTTGCGGATAAATCCGAAAAACGCCCGCTGGTAAATTTTGGTCATTTCGGATTTATCCGATAAACTCAGAATTTTGATGTGCCAATGCCCCCCCCCAGATAAACTAAATAAAGATGGTATTTTACAATTAAGTTTGACCAGCGCATAGGGTCAATGGTCCTGGGAAAATGCCACCATGGTTATCTTTCAAATCCCTGATCATTGACAAAAGGGGTCTTTCCACTTACCTTATCAAGGTTCAGGACGACATGCCATTGCACTTTCAGGTTACGACAAAAGCCTCTATATTGGTTTTCAGCTAGGGCCATACTGTTTGTGTTTTAAGAGGAGGGAGAGGTTGCGTTTTTGTAACAGTGAAAGCTATGGACCATAGAGGTTGCATAAAATTGGAAGAGGGGCAGTTGAAACTTCCCCATTACATCCTTTACCACTCCACCTCGCGTAGCCACAGGGTGGTATGGATAGCATGGGATAGATACGTGCTTCCCAGTGACTACCTCCAAGAGTTTATTTTTAAGGTATCGACGTTTATCGAAGCCACAGATGTGTGCAACTTTTGCCGTGGGTCGAATTAGTATTGCCAGTGGCAGTGGCACCAACACCAAATCCAGCTGAAGAAATATTAATTGATATAAGCATGTTTTACTTTTCTTTAGCATACGTTTAGCCTATGCAACTTATTGCACACGTTTACACCCGGATATTGTTTATTTTGGCGCACTATGGCCTATGTTGCTGCTGCGCCAGAAAACTCCAAATTCATTCATTGTTTATTTTATTTTTCATAGGAAACACTGCGAAATTAAGCTCCGAATTTCTGAGATTTTGGAATCAAACAAAAATAAACTCAGAATTTTCGGGGAAAAAAAAAATTTAGAAAAACACCTTCGAATTTGACGAAAAATAAACTCCGAAAATATGAGATCCTAATTATAGCCAACTACGATCTAAGCTTCTATTAATTTTTAGAAAAAAATAGTTTTCAGGCACTATGAACAGAGAATTGATAAGCTGCCAGTTGTATCCAGTTCAAACGAAGTACTTCCCTCGCGTAAGCAGGACAGAAGCTCTCGACGTTTTCAACCTCCGCTGTTTATTAAAAAAACTACCCTTTGTGAATCGAGCATTGCAACTATCCTACTCATGTCATCCGGCTGCTTGTGCACATTTAGGGTAGTGTAAACTAAATGGTCATGTGCAGGAAAGACGAGAAAAACTGATCGTCCGTCATCTACGAAGCTCGAAATGTTTTCGAACAGCGATTTACTGTTTCACAGACATGAAAAAAGAAGTGGAACAAAATGCTTTTTAGTTTTTCTACGACCTCTCGTTTGCGTCTCGCCTCTCTTTCAAGCTAGACGTTGGAATGGAAAGAAGGGGGCGGAAGCTCACGAAAGCCAGCTGCACATCTGCTGTTTGTCTTTCCTCCTCTTGTGTCACAACCTTCCTCGTGGTCATCGAACGAACAGACCAAATAAACAACTTTTGTTTTCCTATCGGTCAAAATTGGGAAGGAACGCTAATGTTTTAATCTATGCGGCTGTTTGTCTATATAAATTCTATCCACGGAGCATACAACTAATGAAACTGTGATTTGACTCGGAGAAGTGCAGTTGTTGTCTTCCCTTTGGTCGAGCGTTTACGTGAGAATGTGATGCTTCCAAATTGGTTCGCTACAATGGAGAATGTTGAAACCCCTAAGCTGACTTGTACTCCTCCCGATGCACATCTTACAGATTAAAGGAGCTGTGCAACAATTTCAGTGCTTTGCTTAAATTTTTTATTTTAAAAATTGACAAAGATTGAGGTTTTTGGCTTCTCTTAACTCCTTCACCATCTTCCAAGTCACATGTCTTGTGATTTGAATGGGGGACGCATGGGGTTCTGGTGAAGCTCTCTCTCTAGAGCCATCAGTGAGCAGCGAGAACTTACCCGCTCGCGACCACGTGATCACGTGCTTGCGCAGCGCGATCAACATGGCGAAATAAGGGAAGTCTCGTCTGGGTCCGGCCATCCCCCTCCGGCTCTGCCCCCGTCCCCCTCTGGCTTCTGGTGGCTGTTTGCGGAAGCAGATAGAGCTGACGGTTTTGTTGGCTTCAGATAGGTGGCACCACGAAAACTTTGACTAACAAAAGTTTTGTCGATAATATTAGGTTTTGAGACATTTATATTTATGTTGGAACGGCAAGATTTATGGAAAAATTACCTTTTATTGAGGAGGTATTTGCACAACTTCCTATCTTTTTACAAGTCCCCTATTGACGTCACGTCGCGTGGTTCTCATGGCCGCCGCTCGCGGCTGCAGGTCGAGAAATATTCTAATTTTTGCCTCGTGACTACGCGGTGGAATAGCAGCATTTTGAAGGAAGGAGATGTGTTTTCTGTCTTTTGTGACAAAATAAACAATATTAAAAGTGGTAGATGCAAATTTTTTTAATGTTAAAATCGTTGCACAGTTGCTTTTTAAGAACTGTCTTCTACCGGGCTTTGGTTGTGTGTGCGTTGCATGCAGAAAGCTGAAAGTCAAGCATCTACTGGTTTCTTAACCCGCCACCAACTGTAAGAGATCCTAAGTAACGACCACTAGCATCAGCCTCTGCACTTTGTTTGCCTTGGGAGCCAGTGAGTTGACTGACAGGCTGAAAGAATTTGGCTACAAAGTCCAGAGTAGCGAAGGGTTGTGGAGCAGTCAACGAGTCGGTGCCCACGCGTGTAGCTCCCTCGGTGGTGCCGCAGAACCCACGTGACGCGGGCATCGGCGCGAGTGGGGTCTTTTTCCAAGTTGCGTTTCTTCTCTGGCTTTTGCAGGGCGACAAGAACAATGGCTTCGACGTGCTGTACCACAACATGAAATATGGCTACGTCGCGGCCAAGGAGCTGGCGGAATTTTTCCGCGAGAGGTGAGGACTCCGGTTCTGTCCGTCTCAGAGCAGGCTGTCTCTTTCGTGTTTTTGTGTTTGCTTTCCTATGAATAGTTATATTCTTGAGATGTACCAACAATTTCAGCATTAAGTTTCGTATGGCTTGGGCAGGAGCACATAGCCTTCGAGTCTAGCTGAGGCTCGGCAATAAAAGCGTCGAGACACGCAGTTGTCCTAGTTACTCTAAAAACTCTCTACATGCCAATTCTTTTGAAGTGAAGAATTTGCTGTGCTTAGATGCTGGTAGGGATCATAGATCTAATAATTAATGTTGCTGGTGTGCTTAGACGACCGGAAGACGGTGAGCCTTAATAGGTGTCGGGAGTCTCTGCTGTAGACGAGAAATTTAGCCAGTGCACTACGGCTGTTAGCCTGGTTGTTTTCATGTGCACAGTAGTGATGCACAAACGGCATGATGCACATTGAAGGTTAGCGGTCGTAGTTAGTGCACAGGTGAAATTGTTTGTCCAAAGACACAAAGATGTTCCTTGGGGCAGGCTGGACCGCGGGTCTGTCCCAGGGACCGTCTATACAGATGTAGCACACAGAGGGTGCGTGCCATTGAATGCAGACGCATAATTTTGTCGAAGCGTGCAGGGCCGTTTGTCGGTCTGGCTGGCAAGGTGCCTGGAAAGGGAAGCGACTGGATTTGAGCTTTCGTGTTTGCTTTCTGCACGCGTGCGCTGGGGGGTGAACGAACAATGGTGACAGCGGGGCCTCGTGTCGGAGCCTGCTGGGCACTTCCTGCCCTCCCCCCGCGGGGGCCATTGTCTCCGGGAGGTGTCGTCTGCTCTCAAAGGGTGGGTCGAGGACAAAGCCCCAACCCGGCCATTGTCGGGCTAATTACGGAAGCATCGCGTTTTTGGGGGCGTCAGGTAGTAGAAGGGACACTGAAAAATCATTTCAGGGTTGTGAACAATTGTTCGAAACAGTACACCTAGTGAAAGCTTTCTGCGATGCATATTTTAGTTGTAGTCTCCTGGTTTATGTACTGCCCTCCTGGACTCACTATATAATATAATAGTTAACCCCTTGCATACTAATTTTTTTCTTAAAGAGAACATACAGCAACATTTTTTTTTTAAACGGGCAATTTGCTTCAAAATGCAAATAAAATATGTCCTTAAAGTCCAGGTGTGGTATCTTGCCCCAAATCAGGAGTTCTGGTCCGAGTTCCACTGACGTGCAGATGCCTAAGTTGATAGAATGCTTGCAGGATTCGCATCGTTTTCATCACTCCTGTCACTGTCCTTCAAACTATCGTCTGCTTGCAAAAAATCAAAAAGGCTGTAGAATTCGTCGTCACATATGCTTAAGCATTATTCACTTTCAAAAAGAAAATTTTATCTCTCTTCATCGGCTAAAGTGGACCTCTGCGCCGAAGCCACGTTTGTTTTAGCGCGAATGCTTTCAACGACTGCTTTTTTTTTCCTTGGCTGAATGGAGTGTTCTCTTTGTGTCAAACAGCTAAACAAATGAGCAAACAACGCAAAGTAAATAGAGCCACAGGGGTGGTTTTGCCATCTGCTGGAGAGCTCACTTAACCAGCGCCGAAACCGAAACACGAGTCACACCCGTCCGTAATAAAATGCAGGCACAAAACCAAAACCGGTTTGTGCCTGCATAAATATTGAATTATGGCAATACTAGGGGTACTATTTAGTGACACCCAATAGAAAGAGTGAAACCATTTAATGTAGAATGAAATTAAGGAAAAATGAAACATCTAGCAGGCATTTTGATGCCACCATAATATTTTTAGTTATTGCCCCCCCCCTTCCTTGCCAAAAATTAAAAATGGTAGTTTTTTTGGTTTGGGCGATGGTCTCTGTATCTCGAAAAAAGACTAGGAAAAGGTAGAAAGCTTTTTTATGCATGCGAGATAAACTGAACTCGAAACTCCGTTACTTTCATTGTTACATAGAAACACTCATGAAAGCATGTTTTACCATTGTGATTGTTTTTTTTTTATAGAGGTGGGCTATCTCGGCGTGTTCAAAGAAATGTATATTTTGCCCCAAAAGCTGAGTGAGTGAAGACACTAGTATGTTCCAACCAACTTAGCCGGAGTTTTTGGCTGGTGTCAGTACGGTGCCTGTGTTTAGCGTCGCGCCCGTGCATTGCAGTGATGCACGTTGCCAAGTGGCAACGTGCATCACTGGAGCCGCCTGTCACGTTGTCAGATGTTACACTCCAGCCGCTTGGTCGTAGAAATTATGGCAGGCGAGCGGGCCAAATGGTTGTCGCAGCGTCTGCTTTAGTTGCGCCAACTGTCTGCCAGGAGAAGGAGCAATGCCATCGTGCATATTCATTCTTTCTAGTGATGGACCGAATCTGCTGAACTTCAGATTTGGCAAAGTTTGGCAAAGGCCGAACTTTTGCAGGAAAGTTCGGCGAAAATTCGGCAAATGTTTGTGCACGCGCGAGAACGCAACAGAGCCTTGGATTGCAAATGGACGCCGTGCAGTCGTGCGGTTACCATCGTGCAGTGTAGTACAACCAGCGGTTACGGCGCTGTGTGGTGTAGGCAACACGGTAACTGTGCGTTTGTGAGTGTGGTTCTCTTCAATATTTTCTGCCTCAAGAATAGAAGATTGACCAGTAAATTACGCAGTCCACTGTGCAAGTGATAATGATGCAGTGCATTCTTATGAGAAATTGGCCGCCAATTACTTTAAATCACTCCTCGCAATTATAACAATTCTGTTTTCGGCTCGGAGTAGTGTGTTCCAAAACTGAATAATGCTTTTTAATTAGTGTTATTTCGCAATTTTTCATGTGTCTGCATAAAACTAAACACAGAACTGTAATGCTCGACGTTGAACATCCGACATTCACTCTTCTTATCTTCCGAAATGTTTGTGTGTGGCGAATATGGAACGCACACTTTCGTGCAAAGCTGACGTCAAGTGATTCAAATCAAAGAACATGCATATTTGCAATATTATAATTCTCTCTTCTGGTGAAGGCTCAGCAACCGTTGCATTCGTTTTCGCGCACAAAACGGTGTCTCCCAGAGAAAGCAAGAACGCTGCGTTATTGCCTTCATTTTAGCAATGTACACACACATGCAGGCTTGCGCTGATGATGCCTCGAAACCGAAACTCTCGTAGCGTGATTTGTGACTGCGCCACGCTCGCTTCTACCCAACCTCGTTGTCACGCCACTTCTGCGAGGAGCCAATAAAATTGCCAGTAAACACACAAAAACGACACCGATACAATTATCTTGTAGAATATCACCTCATTTAGTAATAACTATGTCAATATGCATTACATGTTGCAATTAAGTTAAGAAAAAAGAAACATAAAAGCCTTTTTTTCGCAAGAAACAAACGAAATATCAACGAGTCTGGTAACAATGTATTTTGCCGAATCTTTGGAGAAGTTCGGCAAAAGTTTGACTTTGCCAAATCCCAAGATTCGGCGCCGAACTTTTGATTCGGCAAAAGTTTGGCCCATCTCTAATTCTTTCTAGTGCGAGTTGAAACATGGTAGTGCCAGTTTGGGTAATGGTCACTTATAGTAACTTTAGACGTAATTCATTCTTAGGTCGAAAGATTGATCCGTAAAAGATTCGAAAATATTGTCGCAGTCGAAAAATTGTATAGGAATTACAACTGAAAGTAAATGTTTTACGAGGCAAACTTATGCCCACAAACTAAAATGAAAGGTATCAGGTATCCTGCGTCGGCGACGGGAGGGCGGCACTGCCAAAGCAGCTCGTTACCGCCGCTTTTATAGAGTCGGCAAGTTCGGGAACGTTTCGAACCAGAGTACACGAGGACAGCCGAGAATGATCCAGAACTCTCCGGAAGACTACAGAATTATAAAAGAGAGAATTGGGTCGAGCAGAGCTTAAACCAATTCTTCCTCGTGGCAGCCGTACGCGTTGCCAACTCTGCCACGCACGTGGCAATATACGCGGGAAAAGAGTGTGCCAGGGCTACCGACAGATGTCGCCACTTTTGTTGCCAAACAGCTTACATAGAGGGAGCTTAAATGAGGATGCGGTAAATGTCGGAGACGCGTTCCAGGCAGTGCCAGCGAGACAATGTGCTGTGCGTTCCAGGTCGCTGGTGGAGGAGACCCACTCGAAGCTGCTGTCGAAGCTTGCCCGCCAGGCCTCGAGTGCCTGCACCCTGGGCACCTTTGGTCCCCTGTGGATTGTGCTCAGGGTCACCTCGGAGAAGCTGTCTTCCCTGCACGCACAGATGGTGGCACAGCTGCAGGACCTCGTCAAGGAGGTACCGTCTGCTCGGCCGTTAACTTCCGGCCGAGGGTAGCCCGGCATCTGCTAGCCGCCGAATCGTGTTGAAGCTCGATGCCACGTTCGTTCAACGCAGTCGGAGGGCTTGTATTTGGGCTACAGTTAAGGTAGAAGCCCATTGATATGTTGTGCTGCGGTAAAATGATGCATTATCTGAGAAGACTTGAAGGGATGCTGAACTGAAATTTTGAGCTCGCAAAACAAGGCTGGAGTGACAGGCAGGATGCTACAGAATCCATAAACATCACTCATGTGTCAATGTCTCGAACGGATTGTCATACTTTTCGAAAAGAAGTGCATGATTGGACACCGCTGTCGAGGGCGACGAAACTTCTGCTCTTCCTTTCGTCCCCTCGGACAGATGAACCGAAGCGAGGAGGAGAGAAGCGAGGCCGCTTCTACTCGTTCTCAACAGTTCGAAGAGAATCGTGACGTCGCATTCCTCGCTTGATCGCGCCCGTCTTTTCCAAGCATATGGCCAGCCATTCAATAAATTGAGGTTTGATTGATGTTTTGGAGTTCGCAGCGTCCTGTTGAACGCTCCTGCGGCCTTATTTTTCGGAATTCAAATTTCGGTTCAACATCCCTTTAACAACCGAACAAAAAAAAAAAAAAATTTTTACACATTATCACTTGCAAATGACAAGTTCCACGGTGTGCTTAAAAGCACGGTGGAAGCTTGGAGTTATTGCATTTTGAAACCAACACCGTCAAAGTTGACAATCCGACATTACTCTTATTTACGTCGATGAAAGCTAAATTAATCATACCGGCCAGTCGTGGAAGGCCGGCAAGAAGGCCGAGAAGGCTGTCGCCGTAGCTCAGCATTTATCGACGATTGCAGTGATGTGGTTTTGCTGCGCGATATACGCCGAGCTGCGTCAAAGCAGTTACCCCACTACATCCTGCTATGTTTTGCCAAAATGTTAGGAAATTGAGCCAACATTGCACCAAAACATATTTTTGCTTTATTTGTACTGAAAAGAAAATGAATTAGGCACCGTTATTACATAGCTGTATTGTTACGGCGGGCTAGTGCGAATTTCCAAAACTTTAGATCATCGCCTTAAACACCGTCATGTTCAATTTGATCTTTGTATCAAACGTATACAGTACTCGGAAGTTTTGCAATATTTCTCATGCTCGTTGTCTGTTGTGACCGCATAGCTAGCATCGATGAGAGTGCTTGTCACCACATAATAGGCGTCACAATTTTGCATATCTTGTTTCGCCGCAAACCATCCGAATGCTAAGGACAAACTACTCCCTCAAAACAAAATTTTACACATAATTTCAGAAAAAAAAAACAAAAAAAAAAAACAACTTCAGTTGCATGTGTGATAGCGATATTCTTACGGTATATTTTTTCACATCAAGAATCATCGAGAATATTTTGGTATTGCAAGAATAGTTTTATGAACTACTCTATATATATGTTTATTTTTATCTCAACTTTCCTTTAGTTATTACCCTTCAATAGGTTCCATCCATTTGGTGGCACAGTGAATATAGAAAAGTGAAACTAAGTTAGCTGGAGAAGTAAACGCAAGCCTGGGAATAACCTAAACGTGACCGGGCGGGATATTTTAAAAAATTTTTTAAATAAAACATATTTATTGTTTACTTGCTGATTTTTGTTATCATGAAGTTGTGCTTGTAAAATATGTAAAAATGTCCATAATAAAATGCCACAAGCTTTCTATTATATCTAAACTAAGAATTGCAGTTATATTAAAACTCCCGAACTTAGAGAAAACTGATTTGGACCCTCAAAATTATTATATTTTGTCATTATTTCAGTGAACGATACTATTTGGTTTACGCTTGATTTCATACTTAAAATAACCCTGCACAGCAGTTTCCACTGCCCTTCATCAATTAGCCTCTTGTAACTGTACTTCTACGCGCAGCTAAAGTAATAGCTAGGGAATCAAACCTGCCATGCTGTTGATGCCATCAAACGGTTGAATGGAAGCAGAAAGGAAAGGTAGACAAACATATAAATCTTAACTTGATAGTCTCACTGGTACGAATAAAATTGAAATGTGTGCTTACACGCCAAAAGTACTTTTTGCCGCTCCAAAATTGACTTTGGGCTGCTCCAAAAGGTGCTCCGAAATCACTCGGACCAATCACATCACTGCGATTGCATCAGATGCAAGGAACAGGGATAGCTAACCCTGCCGATCCCCATATGGCTGGGGGAACTTCTGGTTCCGGTGAAGTACTACGTCACGACCGCACGATTTCTCATTTCGCTTTTGCGTTGAGGAGGAAAGCTAAAGGAGGAAGAAGTTAAACGGTCTCCTTAACTCGGATGATCAAAAAAACTGCTCCGACTTTACTCAACAAGATTAACAATTTAATCAAACGTTTCGTCTCCCATGCAGGAAACATCGTCAGTGAAACCTACAAGCAGGAAACCTACAAGCATTCCTGCTTGTAGGTTTCACTGACAATGTTTCCTGCATGGGAGACGAAACGTTTGATTAAATTGTTAATCTTGTTGAGTAAAGTCGGAGCAGTTTTTTTTATCATTATGATTCCCGGCTTTTGGAATATTTTTGCATTAACTCGGATGCTGCCTCTCGGTGTCAGCTGCTTCACCTAGAACGCCGGTGCAAAGCAGCGAAGCCCGACGCTTGCACCAGTGCGGAACAATAAAACATGCCGTGGGCACGGAGACGATAAACTCGGAACTCTACGCAAAATGGAATCAGCGGAACGAAGGAAACCGAGCGAAACAAAAGTGTACACAGAGAAATAGAGGCGAACAGGTCGTTTGGAAAGCCGAGCAAGAAGCGGAGCTGCAGAGAGCCTCGACTCCCCTTTGTCCCAGGTGCAGCGCTACTGCGAGGAACAGCACAAACGGCACAAGCAGGTGAAGGAGGAGGAGTCGCCCACCCTGGAGGTGGTCACGGGGCTGCAGCACACCACGGGGGTCTTGGCCAAGGCGAGGGAGGCCTACGTGGCACGCTGCCTCGAGCTGGACAAGCTGCGCAAGGAAGCCTCCCCCAGGGACCTGGACAAGGCAGAGGCCAAGGCACGCAAGGTGGGCAGGGTTGTCGCCTAGGGGAAGGGTGTCCAATTAAGCTCCATTCATGCTTAAAGGTGCTTCTTGTACAAGCTTCTTTTGATGGCACATTGTTCGTTGGGTCAATGGAAATTATTAGTTGCAAGACGTCCTGATAAACGTACAGCATTATTTTCTCTTGGGGGTGGGGGGGGGGCAGGGCATCCTGAGTCCCCATCGTAGAGTTATTATAACTGTGGTCCCCACCACCTCCATAAAAAGTGACAAATGAAAATAGTGAATTGCATGGAAATTCCAAACGTTACTATGATTGCTCTTTTTAGGTGCATTGTGCATTATAAAACATCAATAATACAGTCAAATCTTTGGTTGTAATGCAGCAATTTTTGTTTGAATACGCCAGAGCTGTATATTGGGAGAGTTTGGCCAGTCTATGATTCCACCGCCGTAACGCCTCCCTCCCGAGTGAGCCAATCAGCTCGCGGCGCAGAGCAAGAGGCGTGAACGCATGCGCGTGAACTCGCGGCTTGTAGCTCCCACCGTAGTCTCGGCTCGAGGGTGAATGGAGTATAGCTCACACTTTGGCTGCAGCCTGAGCTTAACGCTGAACGGAATGTAAGAGATCAGAAGTTTGCTTTTGGGCAGGAGGGTGGCGGGGAACGCCACTTCCTAGCTTACAATCGAGAGGCCCCAGCGATGCAAGCGGCATTGACTGACCGAGACCGACCCTCGTGGTTCTTTTAAGCAGAAGCAGAAGATGGAATGGCTGGGGAATTTCTTCTCAGAGTAGTAAATTCCCCTCCGTGAAAACAAAAAGGATAATCGTTTGGATATTTGTTGACAAAGACGGTAAGTAGTAAATAGCGGGCTCATTCGATTTACCTGCTCTAGCCAGTGCAGGAAAGTGCGGGGCAATGTACTGCCAGTTGGGTTTTCAGATAGGCTGCACTGGTAAATCAAATATGGCTGCGCACCAAGTAAACACTGGTGTAGGTAAGTTGAATGAACCCGTTGCGTAGAGTTGAAAGCAAAAGCAGAGAAGTCTCGGAGGAGGAAACAGTCGGCCCTTAGAGGAGATCCCAAGAGGGCGGGGCCGCTTGCAGGCGTGCGAGGAGTACCGGCAGCTGGTGGAGCGCCACGGCACGGTGCGGGCGGACTTTGAGCGGCGCATGGCGAGCTCCTGCGAGCGCTTCCAGGTGCTGGAGGAGGGCCACCTGCGCCACATGAAGGAGTTCCTGACCGGCTACGCCCGGGTCCTCGACAGCAGTCACGCCCTCGTGGGGCAGGTGCACGCCGAGTTCCGCCAGCAGTGCGACGCCCTCGACGTAGAGGCCCTGCTGCGCCAGTTCGCCCAGGCGCGCCAGACGGGCTCCGAAAAGCCCGGTGAGCCCCACGCCGGACTCGCCCCGTAGAGGCCTGCACGGAACGGGACGCAGGCGTGGCGTCGACACCCGCTCGCGGTTGACTAAGAGCGATTCTTTTGCGGGAAGGTAGTTGGCCCCAGTGGGCGTCTCCGCTGTAGACGAGAAGTGTAGCCTGGGCTGTCTAACGTGCACCACGCGGTAGTGATACACACCGGTACGATGCTCAACCAGATGGAAATGGGCAGGGAATGAACTCTAGAATAATACAAGTCTCACAAATATCTGCGGTGCTTTCTAAAGCTCAGATTAGGCACGTGAGGCACTTTTTAAATTTCCCTTCTCGGTGCGACGTATAAATAAGGCATCCTGCTGGGCTGGGTTTGCATGCCCATGCGTTTTTCTGCACCATAAACGGTCGTGAGATGAAGTAAGGGCCACAGGTGTGTCTGTCCTTGCACTCTGCCACTTTTCAGCTGCGCCCGGAAAACCCAAGAAAGGTACGATGGAGTAGGTACTGTAAACAAGTTTATATTCCTAAGGTTTTTCTTTGGAGGGGGTTGCCATTTTTGAAGGTACTATTTTTCGGGGAGGAAATGGATTTGTGAAATGGAGCATTGTCCATTTTTACTCGTTCACAAAACGAACAAAGCCGGATATTTGGTAGGAAATTAGTTTGCAGTCCTTGCACCAATGTACGTAAACGAGGAAGGTTCTGTCGGCAAATGCACTGCAACGGAGCTTAGAACAAGCTTGCCCTCGTGTCCCGCAGAGCCCGTGACCTTCGAAGAACCGGACCCCGGACTGCAGCTGACTCCGGCAGCGGGGTCTGCCGCCCCGGCTCCGTTCTTCTCCACCTCGACTCCGGTGACGGCGGGCAGTGGAGGCCCCGAGAACGGGCCCCCCGGCGCACCCCCTCCGCCGGTGCCTCTGCCGCCCCCAGAGGTGACCCCACCGCCCTGCAACGGGCCGCAGCCCTCGACCAAGAAAGAAGGTAAAGCAGGGGCTCGCGGGAATTCCCGCCACCGCCACCGCGCCATGTCCCTCCTGGACTTGTTTTTCTCGTCAACCGCCTCGACAAAAGGGGCACCTCCTCCTCAACCTCCTCAACCTCCGCCGCCGCCACCCCCGGGTGTGGGCGCCGCCGCTGCCGCCGGTAGGTTGGGGCACCCCTCTCTCCTTCCTAGGCTCCCCCTCTGTCCGTCCCTGGTCGCAGCTGTGCGCAGTGTCTACGCTTCCCGGCAGGCCGTAGCCGCCCTCTCGCATCCCCGGTGGTCCGGGCAAATTGACGAACCCAAGTTTTGTCGACTAGAATCTTTTAAAACTGGAATTTTTCGACCATAATCTTCTTAAACGGCAATATTTTTGAAACCAGAATCTTTTCAAACTAGAATCCTTTACAAACCACGATTTTTCAACCTGAATCTTTTCAAACAGGGATAGTTTTCAAACCAAAATTTTTTTTAACCAGAATTTTTACAGGCTTCACCCAGGTTGGGTACACAAGCCTTCTGTATGGATAGCATTGCCTTTTGTGTCCCTGCATGCCTGGGTAACCCCCCCCCCCCCCCCCCCCCCCCTCCCCCCCTCCCCTCCCCTCCGAGTACAAATAAAGTGTAATTATTATTTTCAAACCAAACAAATACTTTTTTTGTGGCTAAATTTTTTTTCTCTTTATTTTTTAGTATTTGGAATAACAGGAATTTTCTGCCTTTATCTGTAAGACTGGAATATTCTCTGCCCTACTAACTTATGACCCGATTTTTTTTTCAAGAGACTCTTTCCCCGCCCACTACATGTACGACCTGTCTCAGAACTATTAGTGAGAGTGATAATCTTAGTGCTCTCGCCAGTGGTGATGCAAGAAGCAATCAAAATGCAAAGGCGAGAATTTATACAACCCCATTTTCTACTTGTGCCCCTGCATTTCAATTTGAACGAGAACATCCAAGTGCAAGACTTGTGGCAAGGCTACGAAGGGAGGGTAGCTTAGGCCACACCTGGCATTGCCAGCAGATCATTGATTAGGAAATGAAAGGGGGACGATCTTTGGAGGGTAGCTCGGAGCGAAAGGGGAGTGATGTCTGAGGTTTGCCCGGCGTCGACGCTCGTCTTTCCAGGCGACGCCGAAAATCACGGTGGCGCGGAAGCCACTGCAACGGCCACCGGCGCTGCGGCCCAACCCAAGAGAGAGTCGCTTGCCAGAAGCTCGCTGCGGTCCTCTAAATGTAATGCGTCCCGTCTGCGCTCTTGTCTCCGACCCGCTCCTCCGCGCATGTCGTGCACCCCCCTGCAGATAACCACTTCGGCAGCGAAGGTTGCGCCAAGAATTGCAGGAAACTCTGGCCAGGGGAAAAGCGCCCAATGCCGCCTCGAGATTGAAGGGTTCTAGACCCGTGCGACCGGAGACGTAGTGCAACCGGAGAAGTTGCGCACCCGATAAAGCCTTTGGAGAAGCTGTGCAACTGGAGAAGTTGCGCAACCGCAGACGTTGTGCAGATTCAAACAAACACTCGCGCGGCGGCTGTAATCACGTCGTCACCCCGATGTTGGGGAGGTTCGTTCCTTGGCTGTCGAGGTCTGTCCTTTTCTGGCTGGAGTTTCCCACATTCTGGGGCTGCGTCCGTCGGCACGTGCCACGGCGGACGGGCTTCGTCGCGGACGGCGCCGTAGACGCTCTGGCATGCAATGGTTGGTGGTGATGGCTTTTTCTTTCTTTCCTGTGGAACACTGACCGGTGACGGTGCCTGTGCACGGGTGGCGCCCCCAATTCCTCCCCTCTCTTCTTCACGAGCACAGCGGCAGCAGCGGTGGCGCCACCCCGTTTCCCTCGCCGCAACATTGCCCACCCCCTTTTTTTGTTTTGTCTATCTTTTTTGCCGCTTTGTTTCTCTCAATTCTTTTGGGGGGCCTTAGAGGTTGCCTCGGCCACTCACGAGTTGCAAATGTGCCCATAAGTATCGAGAAATAGAACCAGTTTAAGCAATAGAATGCCTCCAACAGCACCTTTGAGCCGACGGGGGCACAAAGGTCACGAGTGCTAGCTAGCCGGAACTTTGTACACCAAGATGTGCCGTTCAAGCGCGAGCGCTCATTTGGCGAAAGTATGCTTCAAAGCCACTATCTAGTCCTGTAACTTGTGCTTCCCTGTAAAAATATGAATGACCGGAATTCAGGAAGCACGATGCACCTACTCCTGCCTCTGTTTCCCCATGCTGCTCTGCTCTGTACCTCATAAAGGGTACCGCCCTAAACGAGATCAAAGGGGAGCACTCGCACCTTTAGCACGTTGCCCAAGAGAGCTACCATATTTCCTAAATTTCCCATTCTCAAGGCCGTGCAACTCCGTTGCCAAAACAACCCTCTGGCCCCCAAATGGTTTTCTAAAAGCCTCGCCTCCTTTGGAGGTTGTCGTAAAAGTGCTCGCGACAGCAATCCCTCTTGCAGCCATCTGTTAGCTCCGAAATGCCTCGTTGCTTGAGCAGAGCTTCCGCTTCGCTTGAACGAGCTATTGCCCAGATCGTGCCGTCACTTGTCGTTCCTCCTCCGCTTTTTTTTCCCGGTCTGAAACCGTCTAAGTCGAGCAGGTGGCTGCAAGAGATGGGCCGTCTCACCGTTGCTAGACTGGAGGCTGAAACGGGTCGGCTAACCTGGCGGAGCCAGGTTTTAAAATTAACAGCCACATTGCGTCGCCCTGCCTATCGGGGCTTGGCTCTGGTCAAAATTGAACATCCACCTTTTCAATGATCTTTGTTCAGCCTTAAAAGCCGACCTGCAAAATATTTTTTATCCAGAGTGAGAATCCTCCTTGCCACCCTTCCCATTTTTTTTATCTTCCACTGCTATCTTGACGGCAGGGGGACTCCTTTTGTTGTTGCTTCTTGAGGCTGGATAAGCTGGGTACTTATCCCGGCTCATCCAACCCCAAGATGCAGCGACTAAGGGAGATTACCCCCTCCCTGCCACTAAGATAAGAGTGGGAGAGGTGGAAATGGGAAGGATGGCAAGAAGGATTTTCATCCTGGTTGAAAAATATTTTGCAAGTCGCCCTTTAAAGGGGCCATGAAACGATTTTTCAACTTTTTCCTTTTTAGCTTTTCTTCTGAAGTCACAAATTGCACAATGTACCAAACAGTTCAACCCCTCTTGCTCAGACCCTCATTAGTGTACCCGGATATCGCCATTCTCCCCCTTGAAGATTGGCCCGTTGTTCAAAATTTGGACAAAAGTTGCTTTCCCCGCCCTGTTCACCCCTAAGCTGGCAGTGCTGTGGAAGCTACGTGCTTCTTGGGCCAGCCAGACTTCTATCTTTTGCCACGTGATCATGCTCCCTGGCGCATACCCACGCGCAAAGAATGGAGTCGGGTGATGAAAGGGAGGCGGCTAGTTGGTCCGGCAAACACGTAGCTCCCACCGCGCTGTCAGCTTAGGGGTGAAGGGAATATAGTGAGGTCATGTGACATGCTTTGGATACTGCGTATGTATTCCAGTGAAAAGGCAGAGAGCTTTCGAAGCAAAGGAGGTACGAAATAGTCTGCTTTGTTTTAAAATTTTCGTACTGAAAATCGGGCTTTTGACCTTCTACCTTCTTTGGCCCACTAGATGATATGCTATCAGTAAAATCCTAATCTAAATTCATTTATTTCAACCCAAAATTCGTTTCATGGCTTCTTTAATGGAAAGTGTACCTCATCAAAACCAAAAGGAATTCAGAACACTGTATCTTTTGCCGTCAACTAGAGTCGATGGTTTAACATTTGCTTAATAACCGTCTTGACCATCCAGACACGCTATAACTTGCACTGGCTTACCAGAAGCTTGCCGCAGCCCACGTGGCCGTGCCGCTTGCGAGCGTATGACGCCCAGAAGTGAATCTGGGGCATCACGCCCAGTCTACGAGGCCTAGCCAAACCGAATCAAGGCGCGTCTTTTAGTCGTAATAAACGACCGAATGCGCGACACCCATAAGCGTTAGCCGTCGCTATTGAACTGCGCCGAGCGGAGCAAACGATAAACGAGTGTCGGGGTTCTGTTGCAGGGTTTCTGCGCACAAAGTGGGAGCGCCAAAAGGAGAAACGCAAGCGCAAGAAGGAGTCACTCAGGGACACCGTGGGCAGCGGCGGCGAAGCGTGAGCACCTTCAGGAGGAGTGCTCGCTCGCTCACTCACTCCCTGTCGCGCACATCTGCTGACAAAGCGGTCGAGACGCTGCACTTTCGTGACTTGTCTGTTGTCGGTGGATGTTGGTGTCCGTCTTCCTGCATGCCCGCTTGCTTGGACTTGCAGTAGTCTTTCTTCCAAATGTCTGAAATGCTTTGCAGCCACTATTTTGAAGCGAAGAACGGGGCAGAGTTGAGCCCCATCTTTCCTTCCTTTCCACGAGGGGAGTTCAAACTTGACGAAGCAGGTATCCTGCATGCGCGTCAAACCCTGTACGGAACTCGGTGCCGCGCCAGCACAAGGTGCACGCCTCACGAACGTGCGGAACAGTCGCAACTTAAGGCTCTTTTATATTCCTATCTTTCTGGCACGTCGCCACGCGGCGGTCGGCGGCGGCCATGCTACGTCGGCCAAGCAAAGCCGTTCGGAAAGTCTAGCCGAATGTAATTAAACTCGTCGGATGCCTTGCTCTGTTGCACGCCGTCCGAAGAGCACATGCTGACTCATCAGCTTCGTGTATGCGTTCTTGTGGTGCCCTGGTGCTATTCTCTGCATTGGCCCGGTTGGAGCACACCAAATGCCACCAGTCTCGTCAGCTACGCTGGGACGTCGTACGGCAGATGCATGAAGTATAAACGAGCCTTTACGGCAGTTGCGGCGTGGCCTGCGCACGGTCTAGCCAAGAGTTGCCGGACACGAGGAACCAGTGGTGAGTCTGGGCCGCTCTGTCTAGGGTTCGAGGCGCTCCGGGCAGAGGCGTTGCGGCGACGCACCGGGCGTCCCCCTCGTGCGAGCGTAGGCTTTCGATCGAACAGTCACGGGCCGCCGACCCCGACTCTTTGGGCGCCGCCCCTGCCCCGGCCCCCGTCCCCACGACGGCAAGGTCAGTACGCTCCCTTCTCTCTGGGGCTCTGCCCCTCGGCTCGGCAGAGGTGCTGGAACGCGTCCTTGACCGGCGCGTTTACTGCGTCCTCGAGAGCGCTCCGTCGATTTGGACGTTGTGCAAGTGTCGCAGCAGCGGTTCTGGATGTGGCAGATGCCCGTCCTGCTCCACTCGCGTTCGCTCAAACTTTCTGCCGGCTTTTGTAAGGCCGTCCGTCGCCGGGACCGCTTTGGACGTACAGGCAGGACACCCAACGCGCCGTTCAAAGACACGTTCCAGGCACTGTAGCTCTGCCCCTTGGCGCACATCTTGATAAAGGCCCCACGAGCTAAGTAGTTTCGGCGTCGCCCTCCCCGCAAGATAGCCCACAAGTTTTGTCGCTTGTTTTGCATTTGCATAAACTTGATTTTCCCAGTGACTGCGAAGAGTTCCTTGAAGTCTCGCATTGACGGTTTTGCCGCTAACCTTACGGGTCGTGTAGGAGTCGGACATCTGGGTTACGCTGTTGCCGGAACACTTCTTTATTGCGTCGGGATGTTGCTATAAAGCAAATACTTTGAATCCCCAAGTGAGGCGATCTTGGACCTTGTTAACTTGCAAAGTCTCGAGATTACCTAGGCTGCCGTGCATCTTTTTTTTCTCACTTTGGTCCGTGTCTGTCTGTGTGTGCTGGCTGCTGCTGCTATTGTCACTAACTCCTAGCGGTGTGCTACTCACTGGTCTGGGTGCTTTTCACTGTTATGTGCCAAACTCTCACGCTGCGAAAATGAGTCCGACATTCCGGTCGATTTGTTTCCTAGCTTCCGAGGAAGAAAAGTTGTATTTTGCCAAGGTCTGACATAAGCCTAACCCCCTTCAACAGTATCCTAGGATAAGCTTTAAAATCCCCGAACAAAGTACTTACTATGTCTCGGAAAATTTTATATAGGTTCTAGTACAGTGCAATCCACCTATAACAACAATGAGAAAACCCAAAGATGCAATCGTTACAACTGATTATCGTTGTGTCTGGAATAGAAACACCACGCAAAAACGCATGGTCCTCTATAAACTGATCGTTGTAAGTGGTGCATTGTTGTATGTCGTATAGTTATAAGTGGATTGTAGAAGTTGCTGCTATACACCAACTCGAGGTGGTTACGTCACGCCGCGGTGGTGGTGCTTTGGTCGCACCTTCGGTCTGGGGGTGTGGGCAGAGGTTGGGAGAGCATTGCTGGCATTGCTGTGTTGTTTTGGCAGAAACCAGTAGAAACCTGCCTACTGGTAAAACACTGGACAGTTCTGTAAGCTGGGGCTGCACCGTAAGAGCTGGAAAAGGTGTGAAGATCGGTTTGAACATGTTTCTTACCTGCCTGATCCGTTCGAGAATGTGAACATGTGCCGTTGAAAGAGACCCTGTCGAACCAAGTTTGAGCGCGCGGGAAGTGCTCAGGATTCATCAATACATATTGCCATGAGGTTACTTTGTGCTGTTCCAACATGAACTGGGGAGAACCACCGAGCGATATTCGGACCACCCGAATTACGTTCGACGCATATTCACGTTCAAACAACTGTCCGCTGTTCAAATAGGCTTATGCTCGTGCAGACGACAGCTGGCGGTAGACCATATGAAGGTTATGCGCTGTCAACATAGTGATTGTGATACAAAGAAATTGTGGACCTCTAAAAACTTGGGAGCTTGGAAAGTGTCTTGGCTAAGTCAGCTCGGTGTAAACAATATATACAAGGCGATCGCCGACTTGTTATGCCTGATTCACTCAGTTTCATTTTGTGCGCAATTTTCAGTTTCAATGTCGAGTACCGGAGCTTTCGATCTCGCTTATTTTGCCGCCCGAGTGACGTCACAACTGAAAATAGCAAGCAGACTGTCATTGCGTGAATCAGGCTCTATTCTACGGCATCCACATGGAATCGATCGCCATGCAAATTCACATGTTTCGCGCTGTGACCAGCCTCGTTCATTTCGTAGAGGCCACTGAAGCAGTCGGACATTACTAGGAAGACTCGGAATCAACAATCCCAACACGAAAAAGAGCACAGGAACTCACACCAATGCCGACAGCACTGCATCCCAATGGTTTGTCGACGGAGGACGGCGCGCTTCTTGCCCACACCCCATAGCAGATGTGCGGCGCCGCTCACCTCCTATTTTTTTGTAAACATGAGTTGGTGTGTATTCTGTTGACTCCAAAGTCGACAGTGCGGTGGGAGCAACATGCTTGCCAGACCCAGCCAACACTGCTCTCAGCATGCGGGTGTAGGCAGGAGCGTGATCACGTGGTAAAAGACAGACATATGTTCAACGAAGACACTAATGCGCTGCCCGCTTAGGGGTGAACCGTATTGAAATCGAGGAATTCCAGAATGGAGTAGCTCACAAAGATGCGTTTGTTTTCACGCTCGCCGGGACGCCGCAGGGACAGCAAGGAAGCCGGGGAACAGGTGAGTTTCGTTCACGGAGCCAACCGTTCGGTGCGCGGGCAGAGGCTCGAGAGGCCGTCCTTTGCAGAGTGCCCAGGTGGACGACGAAGGCTACACGGTGCGTCCGTCCGCCGAGCATCACAAGGAGAGTATCCTTTTCGGCCCCACCAAGTCTCGGAACGTCGTTTAGGAAAGTCAGTTGCTAGAAGAAAGCTTTCCGGGCAAGCCATTAGGCACTTGTTTTGGGAATACGCTACGCACGGCCCTGACGTTGGCGCTTTGTCACACTTTGTTCGAACAGATTGTTAACGAGCGCTAAATTCCGCCGCTTAGGTTGGCGTCCCGAAAGACTACTCTCTGCTACAGCGGTAGTTACGGCAGTTCTGACGGAAGAAATATAAATGGCCGCTCGTTCGCACCAACTGCGTGGCACTTCGTCAGAGCCCTTTGCCAGGGCACTGTAGTACTTGTAGCAACGAAGTCAAACTTAAGTGTAAGGAAGGCTCGGTGGGTTTTGAACGTCTACTTGGCCTTAGTTTCGTAGGCTCATGGAATCGTCTAAATCCCCGCTTGGGAAGGTGGTGGTGGGAGGTGGCCACTGCGTCTCTTCCTGAGCTGGATCCCCAGACGACAGAGACAGCTTTTACTCAAGCTCGGACGGAGAGTCAGGTGAGTGTCGGGAGAGAAGGGGACGCGCGACGGGGCCAACTCGCTTCCTTTTGCAGACGAGGAGGAACGCAACCGGCGCATCCACATCGAGATCAAACCGCTGAGCAACGGCGCCCCGATGAGCGCCAGCGTGGACGAGCTGCGGGCCACCATCGGATCCTTGTCGCTGTCGCCCATCCCACAGCATTCGGTGGGTTCGGCCGTGTCTTTGTTCCGGAGCATTCCGTTAAATATTAACCTGGTCGAAGTTAAAAAGGTCGCTTTCTGCAAATGACATGCAATTTGTGTGTGTCGAGGTTTGTAGTAGTCTAGTCCAGATTGCAGGCTGGGTTCTGCAAGAGATTGGTAAAATTCTTTCGACTAGTGGTGGTTTCACGAGGCACGTACAATGGTATAAGGAAATGCGCAACTACGTCCGGGTCAGCGCCGACCGGTTCGTTAATCGCATCTAAAACCTGGCGTGGTTTACTGCCCCCTTATTTCATGGGGCGGTAACGACGACTCAGTCACGTCTTGGCAGCGTAGAGAGTCGACATAAAACGCTCGCGTTTCCCGCAAGCAGTTTGTCACTCTGTTACTTTCGTGTGTTGACAAAAAAAAGAACTAAAAGCCAGTTTGTGTGTGCGATTAGAGTTGACTGGGAAACTCTCTGCCTGAGTGTGGCTGTCTTCTGTTCCTTGTTGTGCCGCTGCCACTGTGCAGAGCTGGAGTCGGCCAGAAACATTGTACTTCAGGCACAAGGTATTTGCCCCTCTCCCCTTCTACGATGTCCCTCCTCCCCTCCGTGTTGTTGGAGCGTGACGCGCAAGAAAGCCGTCGACGACTTTGCGCTCTCGTCGCGTTACAGACGCGCCGGGCGTACAACAGCGCCACCTCGACGCCGGACGAGGCCCCTCGGCGACCGGCCAATCAGGTCTCAAAGTGAGCTCTCGTCCTCTCTTACCTCGAGTGGGAACGGTACTTAAAGCATTGGATTACTGTTGGCAACGTACCGAATGCAATGAAAAAACTAACATAATTACAAGAAACCCATAGTCTAGGGTAATACAACAGATAGGACAAACTCAGTCACTGAGTTTTTTACCCTTGTCTTTGGGTTTTTCCTAATTGTATGTTCGATCTATGCCAACTCGTTTGTGCACTTTTTGCTAAAATAAACTAGCTGTTTTCGGAAGAAAGCTTTTAGATCTGACCGTGTTAGTGATAGAAACTGAAAAAATTGTAGGAGTTATTATTCTGTCAAGATGGTATTGTCCTTCCAGCAATTGATTTTGAGAACCTTGAAGGAATCACAAACTTTAGGTTCTTTTTACCTTTACATTCGTAGGTCAAGTCGCAAATTCTTCACGCAGTCGTTGGTCACCAACTAGACTCCCATCACTAGATTATTTCTCAATTTAGTGACTTTCCTGCCCTTTTGGGAACACGGCGCCGAACCTGGAACTTTTTTGCAACGTGTTTGTCGACGGCGTGCCCTTGGGAGCAGAGATAGCGGCGGTGGCAGCGGCACGGATCCGGACATGCTGGGGCTGTTCCCGTCCGACTCTAGTGCCTCGACTCCGACAACAGTGTTCCAGAGTCCGCCGTCCGGAGGCAGAGACTCCGTCGGACCCACTTCTTCTGGCAACGCCGCTTTCTGGGACCGCTACGCAGGTGCGCTCAATACTTCTTACTCGGCCACTTTTTCCAGGGCCGGTGTCCATTCGAGCACCTCTTGGCGTTTACAAGCAGGCGAACATTTTTTGCTCGAGTAGGAACTTGGAAGTTTGCTGAATTTCCCAAACTTTGGGACGTCACATTCGTCGGAAATTGGAGTTTGAAAAGTTTTTGGGGAGCTGCATGCAACCAAGAAATAAAAAAGTGCAGTGAGAATTGCATTATTTGGGGAAATTGACTAACAACTCTGCTCTCCTCTCTTTGCTCTGGCAGCTTTTTGCTTAAGCTTATTGATTCCCGCGTTGGCAGTGGCTGCTACGTTGAACTCCCAATTTTATTTTTGGTGCGGTTTCTTTTCAGCGCTGAGCGAACTGTTCAGTGAAAAAGCATCCGGTGACATGTCGGGCCCGGAAGCTGGAAAGGCCGGCACGGCAGGGAGCCGAGGAGGAACGCCCACCAGCGCTTTCGGGGTCGGACCGGCGCTGCCAAGACCGCCTTCCCGACGCTCAGAAGTGAGTTCGTTGTTTGGCGCAACGTTCCTGTCTTTCCGTCACGGAGCTGGATGCCAAGACTCGGATTGTAGAGTCGGGTCCGGCCAATGCAATGAACGGGTCAAAAAACGGAAATGTTTTGGATTTTATGATGTTCTATTATTTTTGGATCTTTATATTTGATGTATAAAAATAACCAGTGCCCGTTATGATCGTGAAATTAGTCAAATACGCATTTGAAGACCCCCAGACAACCCAGAATGGCGTGAATTGAGTCATTTTTCTGCGCGTAGTTCTTCAAGATGCGACGTCGCCCACCATCACAGTTACGTTGACAGGTAGACCTAGCCAGAGCCGTATATTGGGAGAGTTTGGCCAGTGGGTGTGGCGACGAAGGCGCCGGAGAGGAGAAAAGTAAATGAAAGGGAGGAGAGCGCCGAAGGAGCGAGAGAGAAAGAAGGGAGCAGAGAGGAGACGACCGCCATTTTTGAGCAACGCTGTTGGAGACCGGTCGGAGAAGAGCACTGCTGAGGCTACGCGTCGTCTGCTACGGGCCGACTTCTTTCCCGCCTGAATAAAAGTTTGTGGCCATACGCCGAAAAATCTTAATTTATTAGCTTTTTAACCCACCGAGGAATAAAAGAATGTCATTTTCTTGCCAGAGCCAGCGATATAAAAGGCAATAATAGAGATTTAGGTGCCGATCCAACGCATTCCGCCGGGAGAATGATCGAAGATGGCGGCCCTCCCCACTCAGCTGGGAGCAGCCGGGAGTTCACGCGCATGCGCTCATGCCTCTCGCTCTGCGCCGCGTGCTGATTGGCTCACTCGGGAGGAGCGCGATACGGCGGCGAGATCATAGACTGACCAAACTTTCCCCATATACGGCTCTGGACCTAGCAAACTCTTCTCTGTTGCAGTCTTCTGTAGCTACAATTTCTCGCGAAAATTTATGAACAAAATATTATTTTTTGTACCGCAAAAGAGTATAGCTACACATGTATGGTAACATTCGAATGCGTTTTTCCTATGTAATTTTGGGTCATCTTCACAGTTTTTGCGCAAAAATTTTTGTTCCTAATATTGTCCAATCACAGCCAAATTTGGCATGTGTACACTTTGGAATATGTAGAATGCAACTAGTATCTGTGTTTGGTTAGAATGTATATTTTATTTATATTTATGAAATATTCAGGAACCATTTGTTAAAGGGACCATGAAATGACTTTTTACTTTTTCCAGATAACTTTTACATTAAACCGTCAATGTTCACTGAATGCCGAACAGGCATCCGTTTTCGTCTCGGTTTATTAACTTCTACACAAAAAATTATTGAAATATCGACTTTTTCATTCTCTCCAACTGACCGCAAAAGAAGCCGTGACGTAGGCCGTTTCCGGAACCGGAAGTTCTCTCGGCAGTAGGAGAATGGGAGTGTTAGCGGCAACGAGTTGGGGTGCGCCGGTAGGTTTTACTGCGCTGATGTCACCGACGTATTTCCTGAATCGGCGCCTCTCATCGCCGCATCGCAGCTGAGCGAAATTCAATGAGATATGTTGCGCTACAGCGACAGCATGGGACTAGTCCCATACGCCGGTATGCCTGTTGGGAAGTGCAGCGAGTCTTCCGGTGAAGACTCCAGAAGTCAACCACCCCGTCATTGTTGGCAGAAGGGCCGGCCCGTGTCAGTCGTTTGCAAAGCGACGTAGATGGCGTTTTTCGCGGCCTCGGAGATGCAGGAGCGAGCCGACGTTAAAAAAGATACGTTTGAACTACGAGTGTCAGCAAGAGCCACGTAAATACCTGTTTACACTCGGAGCGGACGCGCGCGCTTGATGGAAGTCTTGTATTCGCGCTGTTTGTAAGGCTTTGGGACCGTTCTTTTACGATTGCAACTCGATACTGACACGACACTCGGCAAAGAAAGGTTGGACCGGGGTTGTACGTATACCTCCCACGAACTGTTATAGCTCGACAGTGACGTGCAGTCTTTCAGAATAAAAATGGCATACCAATAACAAAGTGTACATACCGTGTTACGAAGGTAATCCATACGGCGTTTATTTCAGCTCTATATCACACAAAACAAGAAGATAGAATCGACGAGAGTCCCTTTTCGACGAGTGTTCGTCAACACTGCCTCGGAAAACAAGGGGAAGAGATTGACCTCACCTCTTAATCTAGAATTGAGGTCAGTGATCAAATTATAATACGGGAAGGGTCCACAAGGGTCGCGCGGGCATATTCCATTTAGCACGCCAGCCGATCGTAGGCAGACGGTCTTGCGACGAAGCAACGCAGCGCCGAGTCGGAATGCCTGCTAGGCCTATACGCTTCGTCGGAGTCGGTGGATCCAGTGCTCTTGTTCGTCGTGGTCTGTTTTAAGTACTGTTTTCTTGCTGCTTGAAGTCGGCACGCGCGGGAAGAACACATAGAAAAATAAACGTTCAGTCAGTCAGAGTTTTGAGAGGAAGGAAAATAAAAAAAATAAATGTTCGTCGCTGGCCGCCACCCAAGTAACTGTCGGCCCTGCCCTACTGTGCACGCGCAGTAGTTGCTTCGTTTACCACACGACAGATGGCACCTGGCTCTCAGCATTATCAAATTTGGCAATTTTCGCCACACATCTCTAATTATGCTACAAAATGTGGATCTGAATATTATTTAACAAAACTTTTAGGAAACATTCGCCGGCTATTTATTGTTTACGATCGCGGTGCTGGTGAGGTAGGCTCTTACCCAATAGGCGACCTGGATTTGGCTGACGTGCTCCATTTCCGCGGATGCATCGTAGTGAACAGGCGAAGGAAGGAAGGCGCAAAAGAGTCCAGTTTTCTTTTAAAAGTTCTATAGCAAATAATTTTTTTTGGCTCCCTATTTTTGTGTTTTTGTGTTTCTTTTCACACCTTTTATGACGTGCGGTGGATGAAACTCGATTTTAAAATCATTTCATGGTCCCTTTAACCCCTTGAATTGGCATTTTTGGTAATTTTAACTTTTAAAATAAAATAAGCGTCGCACACATTACATTTGTTGTCTAGTGCCCTCAGTGGTTTAAAAGGATTGAATTAATTGATTTTACTAGGCCTTTTAAGCGTGTTACCTGGCCTCATGTGTACAGAGAGCATATTTTTTAATGTATGTTCATTTCATTTCGAGCATAAAAGAAACAAGCTGTATCAAATCTAAAACCACATTTATAAATAAAAGATTAGGCTCCATAAAGTAAAAATTTCACTTCAAAATCGTAAATAAAAAAAAATAAAAACTTTTCCTCTGGTGCAAAGAATTCAAATTACACAATTCAATGGCCTCCCGGTCTAATGGTTCGCTCGTGCGTGACAAGGTCGGAAGCGGGCGGAGAGGCTGCACCAAGCTTCAAGCCTCGTCCTTGCAGCCTTAAAGTGCCCTATAAACCAAAGAGGGATTGGCTGTTGACACACTACAGCTCGGAGTGCGAGCTCGCGCTACAGGACGCAGGAATCCCGGGTTCAATCCCCATCCCTGGCCGTCCGTACGAGCATCGTACTGGCACTTGGTCGCATCTCACTACCGCACGCCGAACGCCCAGGCTGGCGGTCGTACCGCACCAACTCTCACCTACACCAGAAGCCCACTGGGGCTGTCTAAACAAATGTACGATAGAACTACTGTCAAATACCTTTCAAATCTACTAGGCACACTGATCGTGCGGCAACACGGTTGCGCCGTCACCCGCAGGCGGCGACGCGCGGGCGCGCCTCCCCGCTGCCCATGAGCCGCACGGAGAGCGTGGGTAGCCTGAGCAGCAGCGACTTCAAGACGACCCCGGTGCCCTTCGGCTGCTCTCGGGGCCCATCCCCGCTCACCATTGGGGTGAGCGACTCGATCCCGCTGGCGGTGGCCTTCCAGGAGGTGGTGCACGCCCGCTTCAAGGGGGCCGACGAGGCCCGCTGCCAGGTCAAGCTGCTGGGCGACATGAAGGTCTCCTTCCCGGCGGGCATCGTGCACGTGCTGGCCAACCACCCGGCCCCGGCCACCCTCGCCTTCAGGGTGCACACCGCCCGCTTCGACAACGTCCTGCCCAACAAGAACCTCATCTCCCTGTGAGCCACCCTCATCTGCTTCCGTATGGGAAGACGGAGGGGGACGTAAAAAGAACTAAGATATGTCACCGTATGCTATATTAGTAGTAGCCGATTTAGGCGGGCGATTTGGCTGTGGTGACGGAAGCCAGTTCCAGTCTAAGGGGGTTTTGGGAACTAATACTCGTCACAGTAAAAAAAAAAAAAAGCCAAGTTTTACGCATTACTCGTGCGCTGCTGCACAAAATTTCTACAATATTTCATTGTCAAAAGAAGGAATGATACACATTTGAAACGTCTCAATAAAATAATGTAAAGCCATTCAAAGAAGTACCTACCATATTTTCCGGACTATAGTGTGCGGACTATGCATGTTTAAAAGTTGAAATTTTAGGCTTGTGCGGACTTCACAGGAATTTTGTTTTTCAAGGTCGTTCACTATGATGAGACGTGACAGGTTTTGTGAATGAAACAGTATGTTAACAATGATTTATGTGTAATACAAGCTTCTTTGTGAGCTAGGAAAGCAGACATTTGTCAAGGTGTGCCGTGTATGAGAAGATTTTCGTGTCGACTAAGCACCAGGTGCAGACTATGCACGGTGTGTGGACTATGCACCGGGTGCGAACTATACAAGCAAAAACTTTTATTTTTGGCCCCAAATTTGCCTCTGCAGACTATGTATGCACTGGATGGAGACTATAGCCCATAAGTTACGGTACACGTATCAAATTCGACGCACGGAAGGGGAAATTAGTAACCTTCCGCGAGGACTTTTATTTTAACTAAGGTTCTCGAGGTTAATACGAGTATAGAAGGTCTGTGAATTTCCCCACCAAACGTCGTCGCTAATGGATTCACGCAGCGCTGCCTAGCTGCGTTAGCATTGCTGAATGCGCATCTCGCAACCAGCGCGACATTAGCACGCGACGACTCCGCGACGGATGCGTTTGCCGCTTTGCAGCGACTCGTTGAGGTTGGACGCGTTTGCCGCTCGGAAATCCATTCACGATGACAACGTGCGTGGGCCTCGTCTTCTAGGCGGTATTGGCGGGTGTCACCATCCGGCGCAGCAAGTTTGCCAACTCAATTTGCATGGCGACGTCGACAAGCCAGTTTAGGATACCGGCATTAACTAACGGGCCTCACGAGCTTACCAGATAAAGTGCCACCAGTGTCTACACCCGTCGTCGTATTGAGAAACCTTTTGCGCATTACTCGTGCTTTACTCAAAGTATTTCTTGCGAGATTTTTATGTAAAGAAAAAAAACAATGCTTTTGGTGTTTGAAACATGCATGTCTGTATTAACTAATATGCATCTAATCTAAGATGCACCTACATATATCTTACTTCAAGTAACATTCGGGGAGGAGCCGTAATTTTTTTTACCGCGGTTCTTGAGGTGACTACAAGGAGAAAGAGACCAACTGAGACCTCCTAAGACTCGGGGCATGCACTGAGCCCGGCGGGTGCAATGCAGGGACGCGAGCCAGTCGACGAGTGAGCGGTGCGTGTACGAATTCAACATGTCGCTCCTGACGGGGCTGCTGCGGCGGCAGCACGAGCAGACGCCCTCGGCGTCCTACTTCAACATCGACATCCTCAAGTACCACGTGCGGGCAGGGCCCGGGGCACGCTCGGCGCCCCTGCACCTGGTCGCCTACTGGAAGACCCAGGAAGACAACACGGACCTCAAGGTGAGTCCTGTTTCTCATCACTTCCTTGTTGAGTTGGGAGGGTGCAAAATTGCCCTGAAACTTACACATTCATTTTCCTAACAACAACGCAAAAAAAAAAAAAAAAAAAAAATTTTTGTGTTTAGACAGCACAAGTTTCTCTTTGAGGTGCGGCGACACTGGTTTAGGCTGGAGATGATGAAGTTAGCCAGAGCAGTACGACTGCTAGCCTGGGGTCGTTAACGTGCAGCACGCAGTAGTGACCGCAAGCCAGTCCGATGCTCATCCAAAATCGAAACTGGCAGGGGTGCCCGGATCCCTGGGCTCTGCAGCACAAGCTTTCGCTCCACGAGCCGCAAGCACACTCTGCCACTGTAGCATCGTTGCCACAGGAAGAGTGCGGACGTCTGTCGCTTCCCCCACAGATTTGGTCCATTTTGAATTTCCCGACTCGTTTCTCGCCAACTCGATGTAAAAATTTTTATGGTGGCACCGTAGAATCAGTAAATTTTTTCACTGGAATGTGTTGGAACAGAATTAGATTTGAAACATGTCGCCTACCTGCTGGAAACTCAAGCCAGGAGCCCAAATTTCTTCAACGACTCTAAGCAGCTGCGTCAAAGTAAAGGCAGTTCAAGGTGGAGGCCCATTCATGATGTAGCCACGTTTGACAACATTACGGGGGCCTCGTCAAGTTTCAACCTCGAGTCACTGGGGCATCCGCGCTTCGAATGAAGCGTAGCGAGCGACTCGAGGAGCGGTGCACGAATTGCAGTCGTGTAACGGCATAAAGTAGTCAAACGTAACTGCGCAAATGGGCTTCGAGGCCGATAGACCCGCCGCAGAATGCACCGTGGTGCCAAAAGGAATTCTGGGAACTGGCTGTAGTAGACGACGGAGGCAATGCAGGTGAGGTACCTCTCTCTGGTGTCTCGTGGCAGGAGCAAGGGGAAGTTTACAGGATGTTCTTACGGTTCATCGACACAGCCTTTTCTAGAAGCCGCACGAGATCTGGGGTATTAGGTGGGACGACGCGCTTCCCGCAGGTGGACTACGAGTACAACGGCAAGGCGCTGACCCCTCCGGGCGGCCAGCCGCCCCCGCTGACGGGGCTGTGCCTGGGCGTGCCCGTGGACGGGGGCGTGACAGGGGTCCAGGCCAAGCCCGCCTGCGTCTGGAACCCTGACACCCAGCGGGCCCTCTGGCGGCTGCCCGAGACTCTTGGGGGCGGGGCAGGGGGCCGGGGGGGCTCCCTGCTGGCCCGCTTTTCCACCATGCGGGGGCCCTCCACCCCCAAGCCCCTGGAGGCGCGCTTCCTCTGCGAGGGGGCCACCCTGTCAAGCGCCGACTTCGAGCTCGTCGGCCCCGGCTACCGAGTCTCCCTAGTCAAGCGCCAGGTCATGTCCGGTGAGTTTCGCCCGGCCTTGCACTCCGGGAATGGCCGTGTCCCGTTTTGTTCACGAGTGCCAAACTATCGAAGTGTATTTGACTCCTAGAGTCATTCAGTTTTGCTCGAACCTGAAGAAATGTGGTATTTCAAATCGGTTAGGTGGAACAAGATTCTGTCAATAAGTAACGAGTGTCTCTGTTTTTTTGTTTGGATCTCGGAACGAAATAGATGTTTGAAACGGCAGTGGAGCGTTTCCTGGTTCAGTTGTCCATATTTTACGTCTTCCCCTATTCCGCACACCTAATAATATATTTCCTAGTCTTGTGCGAATAGTGGATTTTGAGTTCGAAGCGAATACGAAGCGAATAGTGGTTTTGCCCGAATTTTTTCGATTCGAATATCGAAGTTTTCCGCCTTTCACTACCATTGCATAATACTTAGACGAAAACCCAGCTAAACTTGTGAAGGTTGTTCCACTTGTTTATTTATAAACTAAGTTTGATCTATCTATATTTATGAACTGTGACCTCAGAAGGTCTGGTGTCTTGGGATGGCAAGTAAACGACAGATTTGACATAAAATGAATCCTGTAGAGATGGCCAACTATACCCAAAAAAGTGAATTTACAAATCTTGTTATATAAAATATACTTTCTTTAGTCTTGAGTTAAAAAAGAATGAATCGTGCATGATGAACGCAGGTTGTAAGGGCATCTCTGCCTAACATAGTATACTCTTGCGTAAAAGTTTAATTTTGAAACTTTTACTGCAATGTAGATATCACACAGTCGGCACAGGTGCTCCATCCCGCTTTGAATGTATGCTTTACTTCCAAGCACGCAATTACGATATTCATACTTTTCCAAGTGTTTATTGCGGCAGGTTACCCTTTGAGTGCGCTTCTTACCAAGCACCGGTGCGCTGCGGAGAAGCAACATCCGCGCACTCGCTTCCGCGGGTATTGCTTCTCCGCAGCGCACCGATGCTTATTGCGCAAATTTATAAAAAGCCTCTCGCCTATAGCAGTCTTTCCATTGTAGTGGGTTTCTTTATGTCCGTAATATGGCCACACTCTTTGCAAGCTGTCCATTTAACGAACGCACAACTTTCCCCAAGGTCCACTCGCACATGATGTCCTAATGAACCGTGCAGTCTGTTGCAACGTCAAGCGAAGCTTGGCCCCCCCAGAAAGAAAGGGCATCGCTATACCACTTAGTACGAGGTGTCGCTGTCCCTTTAATGTTTTCCAAGAGTGGTGCACATTAAAACGAGGCTTTGCCCCATTGGGCATGAAGTAAAGCATTGGGAGTCTCTTGCCGCCACTAGAGCCACTAAATAAGCTATGCTTCAGAGTAACGACACTTTAGCCATTTTGGTGCTTAAAATCATGGTTGCCAGTTATCTGAAGCTTTGTCCGAAATCGCAGGAAACGCTTTTCCGTCCACCAGAAATGTTAAAACAGTTTGCAACAGAGCAGAACAACTTGACCTGAGCTTCATAACATCATACCTAAAGCCGAGGAAGTCGCATTATTGAATTTTGACGATCGACACTTGCGTCTGCTCTGCACGGAGCACCAAGATGGCGGCGTCCACTAGCAGATCGGGGAACGGAGTGCCGAAACTCCAAGCCTAGCTAATTTGGTGGCTCTAGCACACTACAGTTCTCACGCCACAGGAGACCATATCGAGCCGCCCCCGTTGCTTGCAGGCAAGTACCTTTGCGAGCCGTGACGGTGCCCGGCGAAAACAACACCCGGTGGAAAAGCTCCTGGTTCCGATCGCTGGTTCGACCGGACCCCAGAGACAGACGTGCCCAGCAGCCGCCTCCGACGGAGGGCCCTCTGAGACTAAACCCGCGACTAACAGCAACGCCTTACCGCAAACTCCCCCGCGTCGGAGACCTCCGGAAGGAATCCGACGCGTGCCCTTCGTTCGCTGTACATAAGAGTTATTTTTTAACGAGGTATCCCCCCCCCCCCCCCGTCGCTAGTGGTCCTGTATATACACGCACCTTGGAAAAAAGAAAGACGGGGAATAAACGCGCTTGTTGGACCACCTTACCTTTTTTTCTTTACCCGTTTTTGAATGAATGAGTCGTTTACGCCGCGAGGCCCTCTAACCTTTACAAATAAAACCCATTTGTTGTTGTTGTTGTTGTTAATGACTGAAGGAATGCTTGCTTTACGAGAGATGATGGGAAGAAGCGGCTCTCAACGAGAGGCAATAAAATTGCTCGCGAGAGAACGACACTCAGACTCCCGTGTGTGCTTTGTTCGCGCAGTGTTGCCCAAGGGACGTTTTAATGACGCGTGGGGTACAAGTAGAGGAAAAATGCGGTCAAGCGCTGCTGCCACCAAAGTGTAAAAAGTTTGGCGGGAGTTTTGGGGGTGGAGAACGATGAAGGCAAGGTTGCAAGAGTCACGCCGGACGAATGTGCGACAAACTCCGCTCGCAGACAGGAAGAGACGACGGCGGTTGTTGGGGAACTTGCAACCACTCGCTTTGCTGATGTCCATTTGTTCGCTGCACGTTTGGAGAGGCACCAAAAAGTGACTTTCTCCATTCGCTCCGTGGTCACGGGCGAAACAAAAGCGCCTCTTTAGATCACGGAGCTTCCAGCACGTGCTCGTCGGCTTTGTTCGTGCTTTGGCTGCGCGTGCACGCTAGAAGCCGACTTGGAATTCAAGGTGGGAGGCTTGTGCTGGACGTGGGATAACTCTCCGGCCGTCGGCAACTGCAAATGATGTTTTGACGTCGTTTGCAGTCGGCCGACTGGCCGCAGACGAGCGCGTTTGTAAACGATTATGGTGCCTAGAACATGTCTCCGACCACCGCGTCCTAAAAACTGTTCCCTCGATTTCTGCCCGACGACGTCGTCAAAGTGCCGCGTTGCCGCAATCCTGGCGTCGCCGCACCGTGGTGGATCAGCACAACCGCTGTTCGCTCTCCAACTTGACAATCCGCCCCAGGACGACGGCGACACTCGCAGTGGCTCGTGCTTGTTGCGGGGACTTGTGGCCCCAACCGCCAGGATAGCGAGACAGTCTTCCGAGGTCACTTGTTGCCACTTTGGATGCGAGCCAGTCGCTGAGCGCTTCTGTCGTGTCTGGGAGCGTGGTCGGTCGCACGTCTGCCGGCGGGGTGTTAGAAAGAGCTAGATGTCAAGGGCCGGCCGAAGGAAGCGACGAGGTAGAAGGCGACGTTCCCCGCCATTCACCAGATGCCAGATGAGCGGCCGCCGGGGGGGTTGTTGACGCGAATGGCCGCACGCGCGGCCTTCTCGTCGTCGATCTGGGCTCCTGCAAGAGTCGTACATAGCAATGGGAGGTCTCGACACAATATAAATCTGAGGTGCACAAAGTAAGGGTCGCGGGGGCCTAAGAAAGCCTGACCGCCGATGGCTTTCGTACTGCTCTAAAGGGGCGTCACGGGCCTGAAAAGTTTGCGCAACTCCGATATAAACAGACTACGCGAAGGACAGGGCCATCTAGCTGATGGTGGCTGCACATTCGAGCACACTTTGCAATGCTTATCTGTGTTGCCACCAGTAGCTCGATGGTTCTGCGAATAGGGTGGCTGGCACACGCTTTCTTACCCGCATCATTTTGAGAAAATGGCAAAAGTGCCACCGGAAAAAGAAGACATCTTTTCAAAGAGGAATAAGAAGGGAAACAAGCACATTGAGACACATTATTTACGACGAAAAGGAGCACCACTGGTTCTCCAGAAGTGCCAGCTCCCGATCCCGCGCACACCCGTGCGTCTGTGTAAAATCGTTGGTGGCGGTGCGCCAGAGTTTCGCTCCTGCAGCGGCGCGTGGCCAGGCTACAGTATCGTCGGAGGAGAGGGATCACTCCGTGGCATTTAGACTTTCGACGCAATAAATTTGAAGCCGATTAAAATCTACAAGACTTGGGAAAGGACAAGGAAGAAAGAAAATATGAGAGGAGGAAAGACTTCTTTGGGAAACCCTAAAGAGTAAAGGTCGGGGAGTGCCGCAAAAAAGGCTGGGGGACAGGCTGCCAGCGGGGGAGGCGGGTGGGCAACTTCTCTATCGAAGAGTAAGGGAAACACTCTAAGGGCTCATGCATTGTGTAATACAGCTTCCCTAATATGTCTCCCTTGTGCAGCCTATTTGCAGCTTGAGTTGTCTGCTTTGGGCACTCCCTGACCTTTACTGTTTAGGATCCCCAAGGGAGCAAGTTTCTCTTTTCCTCCTCTCACAATAATTTCCTTCTTTCCACCCCCTACATCTCTTCCTTTAGTCCTCTGGGTCTTCCAGATCTTTGCTGGCTTCAAAATTAAGATAAAATCTACGTAAACGATTTAATTTTTGCGAGGACCTCATTTCCCCGATTTGAAAAAATACTGGTCACATAAATACATAACTACAATTAGGATTACATGGCATAACTCTCCCAACTGCGAAATATTCCTGAAATTCACATTTCACAAAGTATTCAGCTCGCAAAAGTGAAGTTACAAAAATGCTACATTTCTTGGGCACTGAAAGATTCTGTATATAGGGGAAGAAGGGAAAGAAAGCCGTTTACAACTCCCTGTAACACCGAATTAGAGTGCAGCTCTTGAGGAGGGGAAGGTATACCCCTCCCCCTCGCCTCATCCTGCCTGCTACTCCTCCCTCCAAGCGGCGTCGCCATCGGCGTAACCGAGAGGTCATGTGACCCTCGTGACGTCGCGTGACCCTTGTGACCTCACGGGGGTCACGTGCCATCACCGGGGTCACGTGACTTCACGGGGGTCACGTGACTTCACGGGGGTCACCAGACCTCACGGTTACGCTGACAGCGACGCCGCTCAAGCCAGAAGCAGGAGCCTAAAAGAAGAGCTGTGCTCTAAAAACATCTCGTATTATTTGGTGGAGGTAGGACGATGGGCAGCTCTTTCGGAGCACATGCTTTTGGGCTTTGTTTGTGCTTTGGCCATGTATGCACACTCCAAGCTCGTAGGATGACGTTGTCGAAGGTTGGAAGCTTGCCCTGGAGGCAGGACAACTAGGACTTCCTGCTGTGCCTACCAATCCTATCCTGTCGCGCATTGAAAAATGTGTCACTTTGTCCCCGTGTTTATTAGTATCACCCACAATATTCTAGTGTTTTTTTATTCGTTTATTTGTAACGCCATCGAGGCAAACCACTTAAACGAGAATTGTACACAAAAGCAAAATTTAATAAGTTCCTTTTTATACAAAGCAAATATAGCAATCACTCAATTATATTAAGAGCAGCAGATCATCCAATGAAACTCGTGTAGGTAGTTTGCTTCACTTTATCTGCAAATGAAGTCGAAACTACGAGCACGTCCTGAATGATGCTTGGCAGGGTTGCCGAAAGCCTGGAGCTCGCACTTAAAGTTGAACCTTTTATAGCTACCGAAGTAATTTAGCATTTCATCACAATATCGTCATTACCTTTTTGTTCCAGAAACCCTGCTGGCTCGATCTCATTCATATTTATTTCAACTGTCCCAAACAACCCAAAACGCACTGCCCTTGGAAGCTGTAGAAGGCAGCATCTGGTAGAGCAAATCGTCACTTTTGAGAAGGATCGTCACCTGTGCGAAGGAGACGCGCCAATATGATTTTGAATCGTCCGAGACTCTGGAAACTATGCTGTCTTAGCTCTGGCTGCCCCTTTTCACCAACTTTTTTATACCCTGCCATTACGTCGTTGGCAAAAAAAAGTAAAACGAGAGATAGCTACAGTCCTACATTGCTGGTTTGCTGGTCACCCATTGGGCAGTATTACTTATTCAAAACAACATAGTAATTTACGTCTTAATTGAGTGCACCTGACTTGGTCAGTCGCATTCTTGATTAAAGTGCTAATCTGAAGACAACAACAACTTCTGCTTCTCAGTAGCAACGAGGCAAGCGCAGCAGATTTGCGTCGCTCGTCGCTTATGGGCATTTAAGTGGATCTGTGTCCTTGCTGTTAATGTTTCTCGAGTATATCTTGCAACCCAACTGGCGAAGTAATAGCAATGCACCGAGAAACTGAGGGAGGGGAGGAGACAGGAGCGCGCGGGGACGCCAGAATGTCGAGCTCTGGTTGGAACGATTAATGGGTAGACCTAAAGCTAGCGGCCTTTGTCTCCACTGCACTCGTCGAACGCGTCAGAACGTGGAACGCCGGCGCCCGGCGTTTGGCTCTTGCATTCGAACGCGTTCAACGAATGCAGCGGAAACAGGCAGCTAGCTTCAGGTCTACCCTTTAATCACTTGAATCCCAGCAAGCTCCCATCTCCTCATCTTCCTCACTTTCTCGGCGCATCGTCGCAAAGAGAGCAGAATTAGATGCAAAAGAAACAATCCTAACCAGCAAAACAATAGCAGATGACATTACGGGTATAACTCTATGCGGTGGAGCCAGGAGAGAACCTGTGGCTACGTGCACCTGAACTGAGTGGTTTGGGTGTATCGTACAGAGTTTATCTTAATATTTGGCTCTCCATTGTGCCTAGGAATTCCTGTAGAAAAGTAAGCAGACATAGGTAGAACATTCCTGTAAGCGGTGAAGGATTCCCAGATGTCTATTGCAGCATTTGTGCGGGAAGGGCTGACCGTGCTCTGGAGTAGAGCCCACTAAATAAGCTACGCTAGAGCGTGAAACACATGCGAGCAAAAATCGTGCTGCCAAGTGGCAAACCATAGCAACCGACGCCATGACATAGCCTGCCAAGCTACCACATGCAGAAATGCATTTTATCTGAAAAGAAAAAGATTTATGACTGCAATATCTGCACTGCCAGGTGCAATTTAGACCAGCTGTGGTCATTAGGGCCATCCTCTCCAGGTTTCTTCTCTCGTGCTCCTTCTCAGCGCCTCTCCTCCGCATTCCCTCCAGCCAATGGGAGAGGCTTACGACACGACTTCTATCTTGACCTCACTGTGATGTTGGGTTCTAAATAAAACTCGCGTTTGAGCCGGCGTGTGGTGGCAGACAAAATTGGCTTCCAACTTGTATTGAGCGTCGTGGCGTAAATACTGCGTAAATTCACCTTTTCTTTTCTTTTTTTTAGGGAAAGTGCATTTACAGACGTGTCCTCGCAGTTAAAAAGATTCTCGGCTGTATTTCGATGAAATTGTCGTATGCAGAAATGCATTTTATGAGAAATATACCCGATGCTAAGTTCAATATCCATCTTTTCTAAACGTCACCTCGACGTCCCTTCTTGCGAAGACGTCCGGAATGCACTGAGTGAGGCGAGGGACTATTGTGTGGGGCGACTCGCGATGGACGTACAGTCAATATGAGGGCATGCGGTTCAGAGAACCTCATTTTCGCCGTTTTTCCGACCCCAGTTTATCGAATCGCCTCGTAAAGAAGCTAAGATTAGAGAAAATGCCAATGAACCTCCTTTTTGTGAATTCGGCTGCGGTTAACATTTTTGTAATGAGCCGAGCCGCTGCAGACTGTCACCGCGAAGTGGCGTAAATGGAGGGGGAGGGGGGGGTTTGACATGCGCCCTAGTGATACGTGCGCTAAGAAGGAGAGGCTTTTTTTAAGCAGCATCCCCTTTTCGATAAACGGCATTTCTCTAAACTGAGGTTCCTTTTTCTTTAAACCGAGCTTCGATAAAATGTGCCCAGTCTGTAAAACATGTTTCGATGAAATGGCGTTCAATCAACTGCAGTAAACTCCGGTCAATACGCGATGTATGCAAACATGCGAAGATGGTCAATGGCCGCTCGCAAAATCTGGCTTAGCTTTGGTAGGAGCGCAACTCTGTATTAAAGGGCAACTCCCGGTCAAAAACAAAACCAAAATAAATGACTGGTATCGCTTTAGTGGCATGAAATATGATCGCAGCCGAAATGTTACGTCAAAGTGAAGCCGCACACTCCACTAAAACCTATTTTAAAGATGCGACCAGCTGCTCTTCAGCGGGCGGCAAGCAGGTTAGCTTTCAGTCGAGGAACACTGGCACAGCACCATGGTGACGTTGTGTCGCGGCCATACGGCGGATGATCAGCGTTGCCATCCCTCTAGCAGATAGTTTTGGTTTTGCCATAGACGCCCGAAACCAAACTTTGAGCCCTGATATTTATATAACTACACACAATATCGAAAAATATATTATACCTTGTAATTCAATGACACTGTTTTAGCAGAAGACTGTCGCAATCCCAAATGAAACGATATTAACCAAAGTTGCCCTTGAAACAAGATTTTTGGACATGCAGCGTAAGCAGCTACTAGTCTCCAGACGTCCCCAGGATCACGGCCACCCTCTGCCCACCCTGTGGTTTTGTGCGGTCTGGGGTGGCACCCACCCGATAGGCTGAAGGTGGAGTCCTGAAGGTTTCTGCATCCCCCCCGGGTCAGAGGCCTGCTGTGGAACTCTCTCGGCGTGGCGGGAAACAGGGGCTCCATCATGGGGCGTGGTGCCCGGGGTGTCGCCTGGGTGGCCGGCACCACCGTCGGAGGCGGCACCTCGTTGTCCTCGGGCACCGAAGGTGGTGCACGGTCCACCTTCAGGGGCACGGCCGCCTGCAACCCGGCCACGTGAAGGTTTGAGCTACTTCGGACAGTTACGCTCCATTCTGTGATGTCAGTGCCGTCGCAATGCCGAACACTGGCGGGGCACACACCAACTGCCGAGTCATTGCAACATTTTGTTGTAGACGACGGTGAAACGCCGACGAAATGAGGACATTTGATGTTGCGGCTTTTGCTGACTAAAAGTAAGCGCATGCGTCGTGATAATACGCGGCATACAGTTTTTATAATTGGCACGTAAGGTGGCGGTGCAAAGGTCTGTATCGTGGGATCAGCATAATGAATGTGATCTTCCGCAGCCATTACCCAAGCGCTGTTGGGAAGAGGGTGCCCACCTCTCTCTGCCGCATGGCAGAATAGACGTAGGGGCAGTTGGGTGCCATGGGGATGAACTTGCCCACCCCCTGGCTGGCGTGCAGCTCGTCACCCTCCACCACCACCCTGCCCTGGGATATCACGTAGGCCGGCGCCCCCTGGCACCGGAAGCCCTCGAAGATGTTGAAGTCGCACGCCGACTGCTGCGTCTCCGACGAGAACACCCGCACCTTCTCCGGGTCCCAGACCACCACGTCAGCGTCGGAGCCCGCTTGGATACGGCCCTGGAACACCGGCGTGGGAAGCGGCCGTGAAATCCCCAATCATCCAGCTGGATTTGGTTGGATCAAGCTGGATAAAGTCTCGTTCCAGCTGGATCCAGATGGATCAATCTGGTTAAGCCTCATTCCATTGGATCCAGCTAGGACCAGTTCCATAATCCAGCTCTAGCTTGACTGATTCTTTTCATTTGGGGCTGCCTGCCCATTTTCTACATTCAACACACTGGTTTAGATCCTGCTTAGTAACACCTGCAAACCAGATAATACTACCATTGTAACAATCAACTGACCCAGAGGAAACAAACTTTCCACCTTTGTTATCGTCGGGTTCCTAACAACTTACAGTTGTGCTAGCAATGAAGCACATCAATGTTTTTTTTTGGCAATGCGCCCGCAACATCGACCCGCCCGACACATTCTGTGCAGAAATTTAACTCGTTGGCAGAAGGCTGGCTCACCTTTCGGGGGTAGATGTTGAAGATCTTGGCAGCGTTGGCACTGGTCACGGCCACAAATTTGCATGGGTCCATCTTGCCAGTGTTCTGCGAGCAAGACCAGGGGGAGACTTGGACACCAGCCACACAACCAAGTCGAAGGCTCGTATGCCTCTTGAAGGCATTATGTAGTGTTTCAGGTTAAGCCACCCCTACAAGTAATGCGGGAGTTTCCTAAACTATAAAAATGGCATGCATGGGCATCGCCCACTAAGGCTCCGCCAATGAATTTGATTATTTTGTGACACAGAAAGTTGAATGAAGCTTCATTGTAAGGCTTGTAGCAAGCTGCATAACATAACTCTGACATTCATGGAGAAAACACCCGTATTGTATGAAACAAGACATCCCTAGACTGCAACATAGAGCACAGCCTGCACAAGACTGACACATGCCTGGTGCTGCATTCCTTCTATCATTGGGGTTCATATGGTTCATATGAATTCATAACTCTGTCCCGAATTGGTTGCCGGCAGCCCTCCTGGCAGAATGAGTGAGTGCAGTGGCGCACAGTATCTTGGCTCTTGCGTCGTCAATTAAATCGAAAAACAAATGGCACACCGGTTCCGCCATGCTTCACTCCATTTTAGGAAGCTGCACATCTGCTCTAGCAAAAGTCTCTGTCACCCCCTCCGAGTGTCCTTTCACAGAGCCCAGATGGAGCATCGTCAAAGCCCGTTCGTGTGCCTGTTGATATCGTGATGCAGCTCACTAACTGGTGCGCATCTCTCGATAGCGCTCACGTCCCAATAAAGTACACACCCTTGGTGGTTAGAATGGCGTCTTGGCAAGCTGCTAGACATAACAAAAACGGTGCGAGAATGAAGTAAAAAGTGACAGACAGCACACAGCGCTGTGTCCAGTCTGTTACCTTTCTAATGTCCTCGTGCTGTTTTCGTTTCTGTTATGTCTGTATACCAACTAGCCCAAACTTCAGCTCTAAGTTGCTAAGTTGCCACAGGAGGCAGAGCAGCGGGGTCTGTCCGACTCACCACCCCGTTCTGCCAGACGACCCCCATGCGCTCCTCGACCCCGTTGACGCCATTGGGGATGCGGGTGAAGTCGTCCAGGCCGGCCGCCTTCTGGGAAGACGTGAAGGTGCAGTGGTCCGACCCCGTCGTCTGGAGCTCCCCGCTGCAAAGTTGACCGACGCTGTCAAACACGCTGGCCAGGTGGCGCAAGCCGTCGGCCAATTAAGGGGATGCAGCTGTGTGCGCTGTCTGACCCATAAGTAGGGTTCCATGTTGTCGGATGAATCCGAAAATATTGGAAAAACAATCGCTGGTAAATTTTGCATCTATTCAGATTTATTGGAGAACTCAAAATTTCGAGGTCACCCCTCCCCCCCCCCCCCCCCCCCCCCCAATGAGAAAATAAAAATAAAAAGATGGTGTTTTACAAATTAACTTTATAAGAGCACAGGGTCTGTAGTCCTGAGGAAATGCCACTTCAGTTTCCTTTAAAATGTCAAACTACTGACAAAACGGATTTGCCGTTTAGCTCGTTCAAATTCCTTCACAACAAATCACTTTGTCCTAACGGAATGTTTTATTTTCTTTTTGAATTTTTGAAAATTGCAAATATAGTAACACAAGCTTTGAATTTCAAAGAACAGGGAATCTTAAAAAGAAAAGCTCCAATAAACCTTCAGCGAAAAATAAACTCCGAAAAACACCCTCCAAATTTCAGAAAAAGTAAACTGAAAATATATATAATAATAATAATGTTACGTGCATGTTCATACAGCCCGAAGTTAGTCAGCCTCAATGGGCGTCTGATGTCTCGGCTAATGTCTCGGCTAGTGGATGAGCAATTTAGCCAGTGCAGTATAACTGCTAGCCTGGAGTCTTTAACGTGCATCACGCAGTAGCAACGCATGACTGCACTCCGGTACGATGCTCGTCCAAATTGAAACCGGCTGTGGTGGGGATTGAACCCAGGTTCCCTTTGCTCTGGAGCATGAGCTTTCGCTCCACATGCTCCGAGCTGGTGTCCACTAGCCCGCTCAGCCACCGATTCCCCTCTCTGAAAATACAAAGTCCTACTAATAATGCAGGAAACAAAATTATACCGTATAATTGCCCGTGTGAAGCGCACTAGCATATATTTAAAGAAATTGAAAAAAAAAAGATTTTATTAATTATTTGGAACCCCACAAGGGCCACAAAGTAAGCTACCGGTACTCCATTCCCCGAGCTGCCGTTCCTGTGTTCAGTGCTAGAGTGGGTACAAATGGCGACCATTCGAAAACCAAAATTCCTGAGCACTCGACGCTGCAAGGCGCCAGCGCGTGTTGCAGCCCGCGCAACGGATACAATGCTAGCAGGCGGTGACTCCAGCATGGACGCGTCTGCCACTCTATCTTATAGAGCTTCAACGTGTTTGCCGCGAGGGGCGGGTCGGGAGTCTACTAACGACGACGTGGTGCGCATGGTGTGATCTTCTGGGTGGTATTGCTCCCACCTGGCGAGCAGGTCCATGAGGTAGCTCTTGGTGTCCGGGTCCGGCCGCAGGGGTGGGGACATGACGTGGGCGGCCGCGTGTCTCCAGCAGCGGCTGAAGTGATGCGAGCCGTCCGTGGCCAGCCCCGAGGCTACCGGCTCCCCGAACACCATGCAGCCCTGGGCACGCTTGCGCAGGATCACGTCCGCCGAGCTCTTGCTCATTACGTGCACCACGTACAGCGGGCAGTGCACCTGATTCGCCAACACGATGGCCCGGTGGGTGGCTTCCGCCTCGATCTGCAAACAAAGCACCCCCCGGCCTCACTGCGCCGTCCGGTCCCGAGTCGTTCGCATCTGACCCTGTACCTTGTCTCGTCCTACAACCACCCGAAGCTGTCGGTGGTCAGGGCCAGTTATGAGCCATTAAGAAACCATGTGACACATCACGTACACTATCGGTGCACGCTTCTCCAAGCACCGATGCGGCCGGGATCGAGATTGGCAGCGTGTAGCTTTGGCTATGTGCAACTCCAGAGGAGGTGACACTATCCATCCAGAAGCGGGAATACCAGTGTGCAGCGAAAACTGCCATGGTCTGGTGGCCAAAATGTGAAACGAAAGAAAGTGGACTAAATGCCATGCATTGCAGTTGCGAATAGTCCGTCGCCGAGCGAGCCTCTCTGGCATGGAGGGCACATCATTCCAGTCGAGCGACAACATTCGCTGCTCCTCTTTCGTGCGACCTCGAGAACTGACAAATTTGTGGATTGCCAGAAAGCAGCAGTGCGCATTTTTGTTTAGAAAAGAAACCGGATCCAGGAAAAACAAAAGGCTCATTAATGCACTGGGACAATTTATACCCAGCCTCGTAGATTAAGGGTTTGCATCTTATATGGCTGCACAAACTACATGAACATGAAGAGTGTGTATTAGAAAATTATTTCCCAAGACGGAGAAAGATTTTCAATTGGTGATATCTTGACTTGAGCTCCCAGCGTAAGAATCGATTGAGACGGAACCGAAAAAACTCGGTGGCCATCCCAGAAAGGCCTCACCTCTTCCTCACGACTGTACAGGTGGCCTTCGGGTCCCGTGATTTCCATGCAGAGCAGCTTCTTCTGGTTCTGTCAATGTCCATTTATTGGACAAAACAGAGACATTTGAAGCTCATCAACAAAGCCCGAAAAGCACTTCATTTGTTTCATCTTTACATGGGCAAAAATATGCCCGTCGTTGCAGATCACGGCACATTAACACTCTAAAAAACTTTCAATGATACAAAATAATTTTTGTTCTATTATAGTATTATATTCTATTCTTTATAGTATTCTATTATATAGTATTCTATCATAGTATTATAGTATGGCTCTTTCTGCTGAGTACTTTTTTCGTAACGTCACATGAAATGTGTTCAGTGTTCCTCTTTTTTTAAAAATACACCAATTTAATGGCAACCAGACAGTAATAGGAAGTGCCAACATTAGGCATGTGCAAATAGTGAATTTTGAGTTTGAAGCAAATTCAAAGCGGAGAGTGGTTTTGGCCAAATATTTTCTAATTAAGTATCAACAAGTTTCTAAAAGCCTCTTACTCCTGTGGACTATGCTTAAACGAAAATTCAGGCGAACTCATACAGGCTGTTCCCAACCTCCCACTTACCCACTTCTAAGCTCAGTTAATTTTTAAGTACCTATATCTATGAATTGTTGTTGCAGCTATCCTAATCAAGGAGATTTATAAACCTGCTTGCTATATGCAAATATTCTTTCTCCAGTTTCAAAGCTTTCACAAAAAAAGCAGGCACGAATGATGAACACAGTCTGTCAAGACATCGCTGCGAGTAAGCCCCGTTGAGTGCGCTTCGCACCGAGCACCTATGCATCGTGGGGAAGCAATGCCCGAGGGGTTCTGCGGGTATTGCTTTTCAGCAGGGCACGGATGCTCTCGGTAGGAAGCGACTATCGAAGTTCATAACGAAGCGAGTATCGAAAAGCATAGTTTTCGAATATACCCAGCCCACAGATCAGCCATATTAGTAACAGCACGGCAGAAACGGCAACAACTTCCTTCTTTGGTATGGCTGCAGGTACTCGTGAATTCTGCGGCCTTAGTAAGCGTGCGCAACAAAACATTCTCCCAGCTGACAATGCGTGTGTGGTGTACCGACATCGCTGGGGCTGACATCGCCGAAAAATTGCCAACGGGGTGGCCCACCTCGTAGATGATGTCCCCGTTCTCGGCGTGCACCCGTGCCAGGGCGCCGAGCTTGCTGCACGCCTTGAAGGCCTGGATCAGCTTACTGTCCTCCATCATCAGTTGGCCCTTGTATGCCATGAACATCTTGAACGCGTTCACGCCTGGGGCGGAAGACCCCATCAGCACCCCCAAATCCACAAAAGCAGCCTCACCCCCAGGTGCAGTGCCGAGAAACGGCACCTCTCTACTACCAGCTGCACTGCTACGAATGCGATTGCATATTTTTCACTCTGTCATGCAAAAATTAAAATTTCCTCGCATAAGATAGAGGGAGGAATAGGGAAGCAATGGAATAAAAACAAACGCTCATTCGAGCAAGCTTAAAAAAAAAAAAGTGTCCATGCAGCTTTTTCTTTTCTTTTTTTACTATAAAAAAAAAACAAAAAAACAAGCTAGCCTCAACTAACTTGAGGCTAGTTCAGAAATGCACCTCAGCACTGAGATAATGCAAAGTCATCACTACATGAGTGCTACTGCCAGTGTTGACTCAGCATTGAGTTAGCGCTGCACTGCGTGTGTAAGCAAAGGCAGGCGCACATGCATCGGAACGCTGATATGCTGCTCACATGGAGCAAAATCAGCGTCTATAGTGCCGCAGTGTGTATGCGAACAGGCCTTTGGAGATCAGCTGACACGATTATTTAGTAGGCATAAACGCTGGCAGAAAGCTTCAAAACTTAACATTCTTCACGCACGCAGTCATGCTTGTTTTCGAAATGTGTCAAACAAGAGCCCGACCTTTCTCCCTAGTGAGAATCTCCATCTCCTTGAAGACCTCGTCGTTGTAGTCGTTTAGGATGACCGCAAGGCCATAGTCGCAGCAGATGCGCTCGTCTGCCCGGCTCCGGTAGTCCTCAAAGGCCTCCAACACCGACATGCTGTGCGACTTTTTGCTCACAAAGTCAACTGCAAAGACCGTGAGACGAATCACTCGGTAAGCCTTTCCTTGCAGCACTGCACGCAGCTAATATCCGTGCATTTTCGCCTCTCAATTCATTGAGAGATCAAACGAAATTTGTAATGCCTTCAAGTAGGCAGTGTTTAACCTCTTCTACATATTAACGATGAACCCTTTCAAAAATGTGCTCCATGTGGTGCAGGACGGGCAAACTGTGGGCAGTTTGCCGTTGCGGTGTGGCTCACTATCTTGCCGTACCAATGAGCCGTTGCGTGCCACACCGCTCACGGAGTTGATCCACTCGTACGGTGGAAACGAGGTTTCTTGTCCTTTGAATTCTTCAATACGGAAGAAACTTTCCAAGTTTAGAGTCATATTGTACTTAAGTTTTCTTATTCACGGGGCTACAAAAGTTTTAAAAGATAAAGGACAGGTTTGTGAAACAAGCTTTGCTCAATCACACTTGCCAAGTAAAGACTGTCAGGTAGATTCTTCAAAAAGCTAACCAAATATATAGGTAATCCAGCCTCTTTTCTTGCAATGCTTTTTCGGCCCCAGTCTGAAACTTCTTCATGCGCTCTCTCTTTTGTACCACACGTTGTATCGGGAGAGAGAAACGATGGTGAAGACGAGTCGCACACTGACTGACGCCGACAATACTCACTGATCATGGTGGTGCCACCGGCGAGGGCTGCCTTGCTTCCCGTGTAGAAGTCGTCGGCGGTCCTCGAGCTCATGAAGTAGAACTCGAAGTGGGTGTGCGTGTCGATGCCACCTGAAACCAAACACGGCCTCTCTAAGTGGTCCGGACTAAATCCAAATAATGCAACGGATGCTCGTGCAGTCCAGCCAATCGCAAAAGTGATGCACAGAAACTCTGCACTGAGCTTATATAAAGTAGCCATGGCTATCACGAGTTCCTTTACTGTTTTACGCCATAGTCAGGTACAACCTAAGAGAGACGGTGCGAAAGGAAAAAGGGCACGCACAAGAAAAGCGGGAAGGAGGTATCAATTAGATTTCTCAACAACCTATAGTTTTGTATGAAGCCTCTTTATACTGACCCACATGATGTGCTCGTGCCTATATAGTACTAATCAACAGTAATGCGGTTTTTCAATCATAAGAAATGTAAAAACAGATATTCCAACGTAGCTTTACTAATATATTCCCTTCAATTTTAGATATTTGAGGTGAAATATATATAGTCATAGGTAGATTATTTATTTAGATAATTGAAGAGTAAATACTTCCATTGAGTCAAAGTCTTACATTGCATACTCACATTGTAGTAAAAGGGGATGAAATATTTGTTCCACAAAACATCTTATTTTTTTAGAAGACGCTTCAAAAAATAAATATAGAAAAAAGTCCTTATCCACATCTTTAATATAACACTGAGTACTTAATGAAAAAAAGTAACCCTCCGAATTTTAGTACTACAGAAGAAAAATATTAGACTCATAGTAATATTCAACAATCAATTGTTTAAGAAAATAATCTACCTATGGTAAACATATATTGCCTTAAAATATCCGAAAGTATGACTGTTGTTTGTTATGGCATTTCTCAGTGGTGGTTTAGGCAATTAAGCTTTTGGAGCAATTTAAGGAGCACAAAATACCTAGTTTGAAAGCACCTTTGTATAAAAATACTTTTAATTTTCAAGCAGCTGTAGAGCAGCACAGACATAGTTTTGTAGCCGTTTCGTGCGGTTTCCCATTAGTGGTACCAGCATGCGGTCATGTAATCACAACTGCATGATGGATGTTAAATTTCCCAGAATAGCAGTCATACTGCACTGAAACCCCTTTGCAGTTTTTAAATACTGCCAAAGCACATTGCAGACTAACTTGAAACATGCAGCATAAAGTTAATGTAAATTTTTTTTTTTTTGTATGTTCTTAATAGTGCTAGCAAACAAAAGTTAGCAGGCCTCACATAAACGCAATGTTAGTAATGAGAGATTACACCGATTTCTCGTGTACTAACACAATGATTAGCATTTTCTTGACATCATAACTCATAAAGAAAGGCAACATGTCTTGTGATTACCATTTTATTTTAGCTGGCACTTCCTTACATTTAAATCTGCACCTTTCACTAGAAAACTATGATGAGTGTAAGGCATTTCTTTAATGTTTGCTACATATTTCCTCATTGAGTAAGCTTAGAAAGCGTACAAGTCACAGCAGAAAGCAGAGAAAATGTAATGAACAGCGTGGCCACCAGAGCATCTTCCAAGATCACAAAAGGAGCGTCATATTAGCATGACGTCTGATATTGAAGGCAGTCAGAGTAAATTGGTGCATGATTATTGATGCCTCCCCAATCACAATCAATTTACACCGGCTGCCCAAGAAGCCAAAACATTAGCAATCATAGTTTTTAGCTTTATCAATGAAACAATTAGGAGCTCTTGCAAGCACGACAATCGTACATCCATGGCACATAGCAAAACAGAACAATCTATACAATTTATAACAATGCAATTCCCCACCAAGCTCGCTAACGAAATGGAAACCATGCACAAGCACCACTTTTACTAGGCAGTTTCTAGAAGGGTTCCTACTATCGTTTCGTGGAATTACGTTTCGTGGACAACTTTTCATGGACGCACGTTTCATAGACACTTGTTATGCAAATTGCACGGCGTAAGGATATTTCATTGTGCGTGTCTCACACAGGTGCATGTTAACCCATTCCAGCCACCCCGTTTACGCTACTTCGCACTGACAGTCTACGGTGGCTTATTACAAAAATGTTAACCCATCTGACCCACCTGCCCACACCGCTTCACGACAACAGTCTGATGCAGCTTATTACAAAAAAAATAGCTAATCTGAGCTGTCCATGAAACGACTTGTAGATGAAACAATCTGTTGATGAAATATTCCATGTCGATGAAATGATCTGTCGATGAACTAATTGCCACCGTTTCTAGAATGACTAGCATTTATTCATCTTCACCGTTGCCAAGAAACGTTTAGAGTGCACAACAGGAAGCCACGAACTGCACCTGGTTACGGCTGCAAGGCATGGCACAATCATGACGCAGCAAAAAGCTGCTGAGCTGGACGTCAGAAAGTACTGTCAGTAAACCTAAACTGCCGGCCACAGAATTTACCTAGATTTCTTTTCTGGTGTAATGTGACACAATTTGGACCATTTTTTTCTTTTAGGCACAGCAAAGCACAGACAACTGGCATTTGTCAAAATAGCACAAGTGGTATAAATAGACAACCGATTTCTCTCAATAACATAAAAATCGCTAGGTTGTCACTCAAGATGACCACCGTTGGAATGAAAAATGCTTTGTGTGGAAATAATTTAAAATGCGATGAAACTGGCACAACAGAGCCTTGCTAACCACTCAGTTCACTTGGTCATTATTGCATGCCCCTAATGAACTGTCAACATTTGGCTTCCGCCTCTGCCACTTGGCTTCTCACCTGGCATGACAAACATTCCCTTGGCATCGATGGTACGTGTGCCGCCAGGTACCGCAATGTCCTTGCCAACCTGTCTGCATTCAGAACGAGCAGTTGTTTTTCGACAATAATAACCAAAACTGGAACGGGCATGCCACCATTAGTGCAAAAGATCTTTTTGCCTCGAGGAAGCCAGGTACGCACGCCAATGCAAGCTATGTGCACATATACAAGACCAGGAGTTCCTGACCCCTGAAAAAACAGCTTTTCACAGTATTTGAAGAAAAAGTGAGAAGGTCTAGCTCAGATCGACTGTTTCAGCACTACTATTAACACCTCAATGATTTCTCACTAAAAAGGCAAGTGAGATCTCACTTACATACGTACATCACCCACCAAATGCCATCATCCCACTTGCGAATCGTTAGACGGTGGTACAAAGGCATGAGTTTATTTTACGAAAAGGTTGATGGTGCATGAGACTGTCCAGGAGTACGAAGATGTTCTTCTTTCTTACCGTTCTTGGCAGTGACACAAACACACGGATCAATTTCTAGGTTTCTCCAATTGTTGAGGCATGTAGCTGCAACTGCAACACATTGTTCAGAGGAGCCAACTCACTTGATGACTCCGTCCTCAATAAACACGTCGGCCTCCATCATGAGGTCGTCGTTGACCACCCGGCCTCCCTTGATCAGCAGCCTCGTCTGCGTACTCTGAAAAACCAAAGGACGGAAAGGCTTTCGAGCAATGCAAGCTTTGTCTCCACAACAGGTTGTTCAAATACAGTGTATGACACTGCCAAAACTCCTGGCATATAGCTTCATCTAGCACCTTGTTTACACGAAAGATTAAATCGCACTCATGCTATAGTCTATACAAGTTAAGCGCTGACACTTTGGGGTCTCATGAACACACCCTGTAAAAGCACAAAAAACAACGAGCATGTGCTAGAGGTTGTGCCTCCAACACAATCCTGTACCTGATTATAGTAGCGTGTAAAACATTTTAAATTGCGTATGAAATTTATGAAATAAGGTATAGATATGGTATTTGTTTGAACAAATTCGCCTCTCTGCAAAATGTATCGTCCAGTTTCATGCACTTCAGAAGTACAAAAGCTCCAGGCTTGGTACAATTAACATGCCAAAGATGATCTTAATAATAATAATAATAATAATTCCAAATACATTAATAACAATAACGATATTCATGATACTAACAACATATTGGCCTGGATGTGATGCCATCATGTTGGTGCTGATTCCTACTTTGTTCTTGCCGAGAAAAACAGACCAACTCGGTAAATGTCTACTGCTGAAGGCACACACAGCTGCTGATATGACATCTGTGCTAGCTACGTATTTTTAAATGAAAAAGTGAAATTGGTCAACGTCACGGCAACTGCAATCAGTGTGTTTTGCGTCCTGACAAAATTCCAATTTCCTAGATGATTGTACTCTAACTAAATCCCAAAGTATGGAAAAAAAAAAAAAAAAAAGTCTGGCAGCTGGTTGTAACGCATGGAATCCTGTAATTTATTCTCCCGCCGTAGCAGTCGGACACAGTTTGCAGGAGAACGGAACAATTGCGTCACAATAATTATCCAAGCAGTAAAGGTTTTATACGTTGCAGGAAATAGCTCAAAGAAAGAATTGCAATCAAAGCTGACATTATATAGTACCCAGTCTGCTATGATTCTCCGCAACCAGATGATACAGGAAAATTTTTGTCCATGACTCGTTTGCCGCTACTCAATGCTGGTCAAGATCATTTATTTGCCAAGCCACGCCAAATGGAAGTAACAAAATGTTCCATAAATTCTTTTTTTTAGAGTCTTTTTTTTGTGTTCATTTTTTTTTTTTTATTTCTAAGTACAAAAGGATATCTCTGTTCCACAACTTTGAAGGGTAGCAGAAGTATTTTAGGAAACACCGAACGAGTTTTATTCCATGCGGATGATTTCTTACCCTGAAATCAATTAAACGGAAGACGGGCTGAGCGCATGAAATCGAAAACACGAGTCGCCCCGCGCGGCGTCAGCGGCGCGCGGGCGAAACCGAAATTACCGGTGTTGGTTAGAAATAACCGTTTGGAAAGCAAACGAGGAAGTGACGTATGTATCTTTCGAGTCGGGACGTTTCGGTTTCGGTTTCGCGGATGGCGTTTGTGTTACTTGCTTCATTTTGCGAGTGGTTAGGAGTTCAGGGAAAGGAAGTACTTGGGGTAAGCTCCTCAACCACCTACATCTCCCTCCAGCGTTCGCCCTGCTAAAGAGATGTCTGGCACCGACTATGCATAGTTTGCATGTGACGTCATTCGCGGCCTTGCCGGTGTTTGATGCGCCGGCAAGGCCGCGAATTCGGTTAGCCGTGTTAATTTCACACCGCAGAAGTTGTAGTTTCAAGAAACCAAAGAGTTGGAATAACCGTCAGTACACAACAATGGGAGCACCTAAAAAGCGACAAAAGCTTTCCTTTTTTTCTTCTTCTTTTTAATATATTTGATGTCAACTGACGCAGGGAGCAAAGGGGGATTCATACAAAAAAGTGCGACCCGAAGTGTTGGCCTTCCACGATTGGCCAGCCGCTTGCTATGACGTCTTTAGTAGGATTAATCCTTTTTTTTTCCGCCTTACTGAACTTTTTTTATTGCGGCTGATGACCCTGGTCGTGACGTCAAGTGCAGAAACCATAAAAGAATGCAGAAAAAAAGAGTCAATCCGCCATTTTGTTGTTAGTTTCTAAAGTTGAGGCTTGGGCGAGTTGGTACCGTTGGTACATACTTTGGAATTAAAAACAGCGCGGAAAGACGAGAACCAGACAAAGAAGTGACACGGACAGCGCTACGTCCGTGTCAGTCCTTTGTCTGGTCCTCGTCCTTCCGCGCTGTTGTTAATTCCAATGTTGTATAGTTTGTTTGTTTTTTAAACAAATTTACTAATATGAAGGATTACATCGCAACCTGTTGAGATGTCAGCGTGGTAAGACTTAATTATCACCCCATGCAAATCCTTGGAAGGCTCGCCTTCGGCGCACGCCCAAACAGGTCACAACAACAACAAAAAAAATTACTTCAGTGAAAACACCCTATACCATTGCATTGCGTCAACGGAAAAGTTATGGGACGTCCAACGCACGTCAGAGAGCTAAATGACGATGAAAAAATATCAACTGTAACAGCTCGAAGTTTTTTTTTTTCTTTTTTTTTTTTAGCTATTTGCCAATAGATTTCTTTTAAAACTCGAAGCGCCCCATCGCGGCGAAATGCCAGGCAGTGCACTCTGGGAACTAGATGGGCGCTCAGTTTCGGTTTCGATTGAGGAGCTCCAATTCATGCTCACGCCGTAACCCAACGCGCTGCTTGTGTTTTCGATTGTCCGACTTCCCACGAATGTACAATATACTCAAAGCATTCTCGAGCGATATAGAAGGAAGACCAGGGCACTTTTCTTGGTTCCCAACATGCCGGATATTGTGCCTGCGTGTCCAAACGTATGTCCCCTCCGCCCCGGCCTCCGTCAATTTGATGAGAAATACAGTTCATCTACACGCTTTCGGCGATTATTTATGCGATCGAGGACCACTCCGCTTAGAAGAGCAACCGGAGCATTTAATGACTTACACTCGGCGGCACATTTAAAACAAGCAGCGAGTGTCCGCGGGGGATCTGCGCCGAGCCCTCTCCTTTCCCACCTACAATGCGGTAAAAGCTACGTGCTCGCGCAACCAGTCCAACTCCTCTCTTTCTCCACGTGATCGAGCCATACGCAAAGAGCGGGGGTCACCGGTAACGCTTACAACACAAGATCCAGCGGTCGTGGTAGCACCGACCGCACTGTCAGCTTTAGCGGAGAGTGGCGGCGCGCGTCTCAGCCACCCACGGGCCCGCCCCCGGCTCGAGGGAAGCCGGGAGGTCTTCGACCCCGGGCGAGCTCCCTCGCGTCGGGTGTGTCGGCCAACGAAGCGCGACCGCTGCAAACGGAGCACCCTTCCGGCTTGACCGCGCACTGGGGTCCCCGCGGCGGCAGCGGCCTGGGCGTGGCATCGGGGAAGGGCAACGTAACCCTTCGATTACAGCCAAACCAGCGACGCTGCCAGTGTGGTTCGAGCTGCGTGCACGCGTTGTCGTATCGATCGCCACCTGCCCACGCTCTCGCCGCCAGAGCGTTTGTTTGGCCTGGCTAATGCGTCCAACCGTCCAGGACACGCTCGGTGTCTTTCGGCGTGTTCGGAGAAAGAGAGGGAAAGCGTTGTGAATGCAGATTGGGGGGGGGGGGGGGGGAAGGTCCTTATGGACTTATCGCCCAATGCCGCGATATTATTGGCTGCGGAGCCAGGTTAATAATCGTAGGGATGGATGGATGTTAATGGCAATTCCCTATGTAACAGGCGGTAGCTTGCGCCACCTAGCCTAGTTAAAATTCATTGATGACGACGACGCTCAGCACATAACGAAAAAAAAAAAAAAAAAAACGCAAAATGTTAAAAAAATGCTTTGTGGACATTCTTTTTTTTTTTTTTTTTTTTTTTTAGTTTTGAAATCGGACGACAGAAACGCAGAACTTGATCTATGACTACCTCGAAGCCCGTTGATATCTGGAAAACTATTTGAATTGTTTCAGTCCCTAATGGGAACTGCCGCCAATACTTCAATAGCAACATGACCTGTAAATCCAACAATTAGAAAGCCAATGACCAGATTTGAGTGAGTTAACCAACTTTCCGTGGCGGTTATTCGCTCGTATAATGTCTGCCGACTCCTGATAAATACATGGCGAAGACGGCACCCGCAAAACTCAAACATTAAAAAAATAATAATAATTGTTTTAATTAAAGTTAGTTATTTTGTATAAACTGTTGAATACATTAAAATACAAATTTAACGTGTGAACTTCAAACTGGAAATTAACTAACACAGTGGAAAGCGTTTAAAGTGTCGAAATATTCACTTGGGACCGTTATTTCAGTCTGCACTTGGTACCATTTTGCCGGTGTCCACCCGAGCCGTATTGTCCAGGATTGTACGTCTGGTACCCCATGAATGGCTTTTAAATCACCAGCGTGCACATATTTCGATAATAATAGTAAAAAAATCACTGATCCTGGGAGACCGCGCCCTATTTGGCTGAGCCCATCGCGTGGTAGCACTCAAGCAATCGATACACACGTGCCACGTGGAAAAACCTGCCTGATCCATATTGATTGTGTCATCAAATTTGAACCGGTTAAACTTCTGTTCCGTGCTATCGAAGGGGGGGAAACAAGTTTCTAGCGGTAAAAGTTACTGCATCTGTATTCTAAGCAATCTCTTTCCTCTCGTAAAAACTTCGAAGGCCAAGAGAGAAGATAGAAAAGTCATACTCGAAAGATACCCCGCCGATTGTGTGCTAGACGAAACACGTTAGCTTCTAAATAAGCAATTTCTCCACCGGTCATGACTGATTATGGAAGGTAAGAATTGCAGCACCGATCAAGTACTCTCGTAAAGCTTATTTTATAGTCGGCTTAAAAAAAAAAAGTAAAATTCGCACCTACATTTTTTTTTTCTTCCCGTTTTCAGACGTCAAAAAGAGATACCCGAGAAACCCAAGCCATCCTCTATCAGGTCACCTAATCCCACTGCCCGCGCTATTTCCGACGACAGGCGCAAACGTTGCAAGTCCTTCGGAGGACCACGCAATAACAGCAACTACGCCAAAAAAAATTTTTTTTTTTTACGCTTACATTTATACCGAATCACGCGGAAATTACGGTTGCAAAACGATACGATTTATTGTTTCTTGGGCGGATAGAAGGAATCAAGGGTCAACGGCACAAGGTTTCATTCAACAAAACTGTTATTATATGGAGAAGTTGAAATATATATACATATATATTGTGACGAATGGCAGACGAAGAGGCAGGATAAAACGAAATGAACTAAAGATGTAATGGAAGCAAAATTGTGCAAGAAAAAAAAAAAGAAAAGACGTTGAGAAAGCAGCAGCGAGCATCGGCGGCGGCAGCAGCAAGCGACGGTGCGTCGGCGTAACAGCCGGCTATCGAGAGAGAGAAGCAGCGAATGAATCGGCAATACGGCGCTCGGCTCTTTACCTACTATGCTCGTCATCTAGAATATTCCACCTAGGATCTAGAATGTTCGGGAAAGAGCTAGGGCAGACCGACTAAGCAAGGTCATTTTAGCCTCCCTATCGTTTACGCTCGGGGTTTCCCAACTCCAGCGAACTTTAGAGGGCGCGCTGCTCAGAAAAAATGGCGGACGAAAGGAGGTCCGTTTGGTCGTTCAGCACGCGGACCACCACAAATCCCTGCACTGCAGCTTAAAATCAGTGTTATATTTGAAGGCAAAGCGATTTTCCGACGGTAGAAACCTTCTTCTAGAAAGTGCGTAGGAATGACACTGCGGAATCATAAAAATAATTACTGGAAACGATGTTTGTTTCTATGCTGCCTACGAGAACCAAGCCGCGATAGCAGACGACAGGGTCGAAACGACCTCCTCTTCTGAGCTTCTCGGCGCTGCCGCCACGCGGCGTCGATTTTCGCTGGAGTCGCGAATAGCAGACGTAAGTAACGACGAAACATGAGACACCGGAAAAAAAAAAAAAAAGACACAAAAGAGAGGACGACATACACAACATCTCGTCTGTGCCGGCAATTCACCAGCTTGCCTGTACTTCTACTCTTTTCTCAGTTAACTTTCTATACTCATTTTCACTTCAAGAAAAAAGGAAGTTGTGCACACTGTTCATACGTTGGTTGTCGGGGGCAAAAGCGATGCTTTTGACGTTTGAAGTGTGTACGTCTTGACAAGATAACATATATCTAACCTAAAATGCGCCTACCATCGCCAGTCTTTTACTGTGAGGACTGTGACACACCGGCGATCATTAGCATCTAGTTTCACCCTGTACCCACTTACGGCACGTGACGAAGTGAAGGACTTTCCGCCATTCACTCACATTGCCTTGGCGCGAGTATCTTGTTGATGTTCATCTTGTCGCTATTTATTCCTTTTAAGTTGTCTTTGTCCAAGTATTGTATTGCCTTTTACTGGATTTTTTATTTATTTTTTGTTAATTAATTGGAATGGATTTTTGGCCTTTCTGCTCTTCTCCCGACTGTCCTGAGCCAAATAAATATATGAAATTAAATGAAATAAAGGGGGAAATTAGTAATAATCCGCGAAGAGCCGATCTTTTCTGACTACGGTTCGTGGGGTGAAAACGAGAACAGAAGAACGCATAAGCGTATCTTCTCGACCATGCACGCGGCAATATATTGGCATAAACACCTCGAGAGCTGTCGAATTTTGGGCTATTATGTCTTGAGCCATGACAGGGCCCGTGTTGGACGAATGATCGCTCGGAACCGTTCGCCTCACAAAAAGCTAAAGACTGTTTTTTTTTAGGCACGTTCGCCTCACAAAAAGCTAAAGATTGTTTTTTTTTTTTAATTCTTTTTGGCTATTTGATTGTATAAATAAAAAAAAGAAAAACCGCGTAAACAAAAACAAAAAACAAAACAAATAATCTACTTTTTTTTTTTTTTTTTTTTTTTTTTTTTGTGTGAAACTGAAACGCTAGCTGGAAACAAGTCCCCCGGCTTCACTTGGGAAGTCGAACAAGCCAGAGTTTTAAAATAGCGACAGAGATGGGAGCATTTTGGTCGTTGAAAAGGCAGCAACCCACGAACACAAAAACCCACTATACAAAAACGGCGTTTCAGGATTTCCGGATTAGAGAAGAGCTGGCGCGGGACTGGTGACCGTGACGGCCGCTCAGTCGTGACAGTCGAGAAGTCGGCATCACGCGCAGAGTTCTTTGGCCGAAGAGTTGGAAGGCAAGGAGCGAGCCGAACTTCAAACAGCTGCCATAGCTTCGACGACAACATACGACGTCACGGATAACTGATAAAAACCACAAGGAGAGAATGAGAGAGGTGGGGGCGCCTTGATGGCCCCGCCAACGGCGCGAAACGCGAATTAACGCTTCATCAAAACGAAAAGCCTATTTCGAGTGACGTCTTTGAAAACCGGTTTTTGCGAACCTTTCAAAAGGAAAATAAATCTAGTAGACCAAAAACGGCTGGTCAGTGGTCAGCTTCGAGCCAAGTTTGCCCAGAAGCGTGCGAATGGGTCTCGCGAAACGCCGGTGGAAGGAGGAAACTGTCGGCGGCGCGCTTTGCATTTCAAACGAGACACAAGTATTGACCACCGTGGCGACCGGTCTCGACCACGCCTCGAGACTCGGCTGATTCTCCGACGACGACGACGACAAAAATGGAGTCGGACAATAGTGTGACAGAATGCGCGACCCAACTTGCCCGGGCTCGCCGCCCAACTACCTTCGTGTCAACCGATGACCATGCGATCATTCAGCGAGAGACCGGTGCGGCGACCGATCTCTCCCCAACTGTGCGTCTTGTTCAGCGGTACCACGTCGGTTTTAGGAGTGTTTTTTTTTTATTATTATTAAAGAGACCCACCGTGGTCACATCTGCTCATGAAGGAAGCCGCAATTCCAAGCCCCGGATGCGAAGCGAGCGAAAAAGAACTACAAAAAGTCTTACCATGTCGGACGTCGCAACCGGCCGGTCTCGGGTCTTTCAAGTCGAGTGCTGGTTCAGCTCCAAGACTCCACGTCGAAAATTTTGCTAGGATATTGAATGGAGGCGTTTTCTTTCGGTGTCTTCGCACGCGAGGTTTGAAGGCGGTGCAAGATAGAAGCTCTTCGAGGCGGTACAGCGGAGCGTCAGACGGCGGCGGCACTAGCGACGCGTTGCTTCCAACGGGTTGCTGCGGCCTTTTTTCCTCCTGCACCTCCGACTTCACTGCCGGGCGCGGCCCCTGCGGGTACAGAGTTGCCGACCCGATCCTCGCGAACCGCCAGTTTCGAGGGGTCCGGGGAAATGTTTCCTCCCGAACGACCCGCCGAAACCGAAACCTGTTCGACGGCGCGCGTCTTTCTATTTTGGAATCACAAAAGGCCGCAGTTCTTTTGAAAGCGCTACTGGGTAACGAGTGGTGTCAAAGCAAAAAAACAAAATGGGGTGGCAACATTTTTTCGCTTTCGTTCATCGCAGTTCATCTCGTTTTGAAACGAAACTTCGTGTGTGTCGACCGAAATTCTTCCTCGCACACGTTCTATCCTCACCGCAACGTATCCGACTCTCGCGCACGGTTGCGCTGTTAAAAGAAGAAGTGAATTTTGAGTTTTAAGTCGACGATGGAGCTCTTTCCAGGCGTGCCGATGGAGCTACACCTTCGAGACGGACTTCGGAACGTCAGAGGCCCCTAAGAATAGAAAGTGGGCGGCTAGCTCGGAGAAGTGTTTTCGCTGCTTCGCGCGTTTTCCCACAGATTAACATTATGTAGCAATATTTTCGTCGGATTGTTCAGTGAGTTTTATAAAACCACTTGACGAGCATAATTTTTTTTTTTATGCGTGTACGTTTTTTTTAAGCACGATTTCACCACAAAAATATCTAAAAAGTTCTGATAAAAATACTCTAAATTGATCGCAGTAAAAAATGGTAGTAATAGGCAATTATGAAACTGGGTCTTTGATTTAAGTCATTAATGTGCGACGCTAGCGTTTAATCAATACCAAAATCACCTTACTGGGATATTGATTCGTGTATCTTCGTAAATCCAGAAAACATTCAATCAATCAATGTTTATTTTTCTCTTGTGCTAACAGATTGATTTACGTAACGGATGTTTCTTCCCTGCAGCATACGTAGTCTTTGTGTAATTTCTCTTCAATCTATTTTGTACCCCAGATCCCCAACCCTTTGGTGTTGATGTTTCCTAACAAGTGTACCAACGTGACAATGACGAGGCACTTGGAACAAAACCTTGTTCCAAGTGCCTCGATAGCATACGTTTGTCTCAAAATCAACTTTATTATTATTATTATTATTATTATTATTATTATTATTATTGTTGTTTTTCACGTCCACGTTGCTTTATTTTTGCGAATTTTTGTACTGACTTTGTTCTTGGTCGTTTCACAATTGTGTCTATATTTACTACATTTGCATTTGTGTATATATTAGTCATCCTGTCTTGTGCACTCCTAACTGCTTTATGATAGTTTTCTTTCCCGTTTTCTGCTTTCTTTGTGCTAATTTTTTACTCTCTGTGTTCTTGGACATTCAACCTCTGTCTCTTTCTTTTTTCTTTTTTTTTTTGGGGTGGCGTCACACAAGCCGCCGTTGGCTTTGATTGCCCCCGCACTCCTGTATGAATTTATGAATGTTCCTTAATACAAATTTATTATTATTATTATTATTATTATTATTATTATTATTATTATTATTATCTCTAATTATTATCTCTAATTATTATTATCTCTAATTAATATTATCTTTAACTCAGAATCCCATGGAATTTTGGAAATACGTTCGGTTTACTAAAGAGTTTAATAACCCTAGTACTTTTGTCACACTGTACAGTGCTTTAGGTCGACCACACGTCAAGTATGCCTCTGTTGCATGGAATGGAATCTGCGCGACAACCTCGGCTAGAATCGAACGTGTTCAGAATAAGTTCTTATGTATCTACAGACATCGTTTCTCGTCGCGCAATGCGTCCACCTCAAACGATAATCCAGCAGTCCCAGTCCAGCATAGCATGACATTGCCCACCCTGCGGCGTAGGAGAGAACATGCCGACATCCTATTTCTGTACAAACTTATTCATGGCATCACTGACTGCACATCATTGATATCAAATGTGCGTTTGAAAATTCCCGTAAAAACTACAAGGCAAAATGCATCCTTCTACAATGCTCCCGTAACTAATCTTCACGACCCCGTGTCGAGAATTGGGCACACCTACAATTCCTCTTTTACAGACTCTATTGATATAGTTAACAATAACACACCGGAGTTCAGCAGAGCGCTAAAGTTCCTCACCTAAATTTGGCTTCCCATTTTTTTTTTTTGCACCTGATTAAGTTGCTCAGAACCAATTTTTATACTCTCGCTTTCCTTTCCTTTCGCTATCGTGGTGGTATAGCCTAGCGAGTTTATGTGACATATGCGATCTTTTTTAAGTGTTTTATTGCTGTTTGTTTGTTGTGTGTAGTGTTGTTTTTCATGTTTCCTGAGTGCACCTGTACTAAGACCGCAAGGTTGTTCCTGGGCACTTCAATAAAAAGTGATTGATTGATTGATTGATTATTCACTTCTGTATTAAGAATATGAAACCTAAGCCATTATCTGGTCAGGATGGAGTACCAGCAGCTCTCATTAAGTCCTATCGTGATTTATTCACCCTTGTGCTCTGTGAAATATTTAACAACTCTTTAAAGTCCTGAATATTTTCAGACATGTGGAAGCTCGGAGTAATTGTTCTTCTGCTTAAGTCTGGAAAAAGGGGCGATGTTTCCAATTATAGACCCCCCGATCTCCCTCCTTAGTTCCCTCTAAAAGCTTTTCGAAATGGTTATTCATAAATGTTATCTTTCTCATTTAGAAATATAATTATTCCTAGTCAGCGTGGATGTTTCCCGGGCAGGTGGACAACAACAAATTTGGTTACTTTTACGCCTAAGGCCTCCCGCATAGTCTGTAAGCAAGGTGAACATGACATAGTTTATTTTGATTTAAGCACGGCCTTTGATGTGGTTGACCATGAACTGTCACTATCTAAATTGCCTTACGACGGTGTTGGGGAAAACGTGATCCGAGCGGTTTGGTAGTTATCTGTTGAATATGAAGGGTTTTCTACGAGTTAATAATGTGACGGTCCACAACCTTTAAAATTAACTCCGGGATTCCTCAGGGATCTGTTTTTGGCCTTCGTCTCTGTTCTATACTTGTCAATGATATCCCTCTCTTTATCTCCTAATCATTATTCCTCCAGTACACCGATGATATTAAAATATACCTTGAAATTCGAACTTTTTACGACTGCGTAAGACTACATGCAGATGTGAACAGATTCAGCAGTTGGTGTAAAGAAAACAGGCTTCGTCTGAACCGTTCAAAAACCATTTCTTCGAAGACTCAAAATATCGGTTTTCCTTATCGAGTTGAGGGGACGTTATTGACTCGTGTAACCGTAATTAGAGACCTCGGCGTTCTGCTTGATTCGAACCTAAGGTTTGATGTTCACGTGGGTAAAATGGTCTGCGCAGATTCACGAGTGCTCGGCTTTCTGTGTTGCCTGACTAGAGAATTCAACAATCCACGAACGTTTTTAACCCTTTACTGTTCAGTGTTCACTGTGCCGCTCGCAGCTAGACCATATGTCGGTGGTGTGGTACGGAATCTGTAAAACCAATTTACTGAGAATCGAACGGGTGCAGCACAAATATTCATCTAAAATTTTTAAGCATCGCTATTTGGCTAGAGATGAGCAACATTTGGATTGTGAAGCCCTTTTGGAACGTGTTGGATTATTTGACCTACATCGACGTAGAGAAAAAGCGGATTTGGTATTTTTGTTTAAAACAATTCACAACCTAATTGATTCCCCCAAGTCTTTTATCTGAAGTGAATATTCGGATTCCAGTTCACCTTTTTATACATCTAGAGGATTTAGTCATTTGTGCCCAATTCCCAGGTTATTGGATTGTTAAAACGGTTATGCTGAAAAACGGAACAGATTTGACTCAATCCAAAGGAATTTCGACCACTCAATCAAAAACCTGTTCCAATTAAGGCAGATCTGAAAAGTACTCAGATGTTACAGTGAATCGCAGACGACTTTTTATTCTTTCTTGTGACCTTGTAGACACGTTAATTGTTTTACGTTTGAAGCTCATGTAACCGACATTTTACTATCACCTTTGAACTACTCTATAATGATTACAAATGGCATGAGGGCTACATGGCCACTAATACCTGCAAGAAACTTTGTCAGTTTATTTTTTATTTTTCCTTCTCTTTGCGTGATGTACTCCTCCCGACTATATACACCATCTTCACGGCCTACCCACGTATAAACTTCCAACATAAATGTGTACCTTCTAATTTTATGCTTTTATGCGTCACTGATTCTGATGTTTGTGTGTTTTTGTCTAGTTATAGTTTTAATGTTTTATCTTGTAATGCGAGTGTGCTCCTTGTTTTTAAGTGTTTGATTGTCGAGTGTGCAAGTATCCAGACCAAATGGTTGGTCCTGGACACCTAATAAAATTTATTAGTAGTAGTAGTAGTAGTATTAGTAATGGTAGTATTACAAACTTGGTTTCTTTTATGAATGTTACTTTTAAGGCGGTTTGCAAGAGAGGGCAGACTGATGTTGTGCACTTTGATCTTAGCAAAAATTTCGATGTAGTGGACAAGTCCATTCTGTTGCCCAAACTGTCCGGATATGGTGTTTGTGGGTCCCTGTACAATTGGCTGTGAGATTACTTTTTGGGCAGAGGGTGTCTTGTTCGTGTGAACGAGGAATATTCACTGAGATTTTACGTCACTTCCGGAGTTTCTCAGGGGGTCAGTGCTGGGACCACCTCTTTTATCTAATTTTGTAAACGACGTGCCTTTGGCTGTACCTTATTCTCTGGTTCTTCAATCTGCGGACGATACTAAAATATTTCGAGAGATACACAGTGTTAGAGATTATGAGATGATATATATATATATATATATATATATATATATATATATATATATATATATATATATATATATATATATATAGAGAGAGAGAGAGAGAGAGAGAGAGAGAGAGAGAGAGTGGGGAAAGAGAGAGAGAGAGACAGTTTTTTTAATGACATGACGCATTTTTTACAGGTGCTTGCAAAAATGTTTTCGGGGAGTAAAGTGTCCCTTTAATAAACACAATGTCACTGTCTCCCCTACATAAAAAAAGGTTTCTTTTCTTACTGTTTGCAGCTGCATCATACTGCAACGTCTTATGATTGTTTTATTAACTGTCCTTTTTTCATTCTATGCTTTGCGCTTTTCCCTTTCCATGCAGAGTAACCCACCGAGAGCCCTTCTGTTAATTTCTGCTTTCCCGACACGAACCAATTTTTTCCACTCGCTCCGGTCTTTCCTATGGTTGTTTTTTTTCCCGCTCAGCCGTGGCACTCCGAGGTCCGGTCTGCCCTAGACTCGGAGGCCTCTGACTGCCCCGACACGCTCCGGCGAGTGCCAACAAACCGATTCTATTCCCGGGAGAGAGCGCAATTGTTTTCACCGAGCCGCAGAGGTCGACGCGGTACGAGAGCGTGCTGAAGAGAAAAAACGGCCGACCGTAGCAGAGCGAGCAAATTGAAGTCGGTAACATTTCAGCTCCTCCGCGTTTTCAAAGACAGGCAGAAGGAAAGAAAACAAGATCGGACCCGCTCAAACCTCAAATTTTCTCCACGTTGAAACGGCTTCCAAAACGCCCCCCAAAAAAACGAGCGACAAAGCCCAAGGTAGTTTTCCGCACTCTTCGCGAGGCTTAAACATCTGACAGACGCCATTGTTGACAAAACAAGTGCCAACAAACAAAATATTTCGAGTACGCGCTCATACGGCTCACGCAGTCACGACTCATAACAGAAAACCGCTCGCTCCGCTAAAAATAGCCACCGTACCGAAGTTCGGACGGTTGCCCCGTGGCGGCGCGGCGGGCGGCACTGACGTCATCGCAGGCGTCATTCGTGACGTCACGGTCGTATTTGAGCCGTCGCCATGACGACGGCCCGTCTCCAGGGGGGACCCGGCGGGCGGGCAGTGCTTCTGGCGGCCCGGGTTCCGAGCCCGAGCGCTTCAGTTCCTCGCCGCTTTCCAGCACTGCCCATGCAGGTGAGCTTCTCCGCACGACCCCCCGCATCCCAAGGCATGCGTTCCCCCGCCTGGCTGCTTTCCCCCTCGCTCCCCTTCTTCCAGGCGCGTAGTTCTTCCCCATTCTCCCGGCTTGCTGCCCGAGAACAGAAAAAAAGTCCTCCCGTCCCGGCGGAACCACCCCTGCGGCAGATCAATCAATCAAAACAGGAAGGAGAAGTGATAGCAAACTTCGAGGAGAAAAAGTCACGAAACATAAAACACAAAAAAAGGAACAAGAAAAACGCCCGGTGTTTTTGTCACGCGCTAGACTCTCCGTCTCGCGACGTAGTAGCCGCAAAGGAGTTTCTCGCGGGAGGGGACGCGTCTTCTACTTTTTCCCCCGGATTCCCTTCGATAGTGTAGAGTTCCTCGCTAGGCCTAAACCGCCCACCAGTTCGGGGTCAGTACCGCCTCGGAACCTCCGCTAAATCGGATAGAAGAGTTTGTAGTCAATCGTTCCCAGCCCCGAAGCCACTCCCGAGTGAAGCGATGAGCTCGAAACGCTCTTCCGGCTGAGCTCCTTGACATTGTTGACCACCAACCACCACGCGTCGCGAGTTTAGCTGCAGTCGCCCCGTGTCGATAGGTTTGGCCGAGTTAGCCGAAGAACAGGCTCGATGAGAGTTTTGTCCATCGAAGGTTCGAACCCAACTGGTTCGTTCGAAGCGCTACGCGCGCCGTGAACTCCCGGTGGTTCGGCGAAGCCCTCCGCGACCGGCTCAAAGGTCAGGGGTTGGCGGAAGAGCGCGTACACACGGACCAGGGAAGGGAGAACCTTTGGCCTTTCACGCCCGCGCTTTCTCCCTACGTTAAAACTTTTTTTTTTTTTTTTTTCTTGCGGTTCGCGTCGAAGAATTCCGTCCGCTTTATGTTTTCTTTTTTTCGACACCAGCACTTCCTGTTTCTCGCGAGCTCAGAAATTAATTACGACGACAATATAGGCGCTCCATTACTTATACGTGATCCAGCTAACCTTTAAATAAAAGAGAAAACCGAAGATTAATATCGCGCCAGAAGTTCCGAGCGAGTGGCGGGAGGGTGGAGCGAGCGGATCCTGGTTCGGTCCCGGTCGGGCTTTCCTGAAAGGTAGGCTCCACCTGTTACACGCGCGCACTGTGGGGAAGGCCACCCAAGAACGCCGTAGGGGCAAATGCCTGGAAAATGCCGATGGAAGTTAGTGCCGCGTACCGGCGATGGCTTGCACTAAAGCCCTTTTTGTTTTTAACTGGAGCAGTTACAACGGATAGAACGTTCGGAACGCTGCGCTATCCCCCAAAACGCTCCTTTTGTAAGGATTTGGTGGGGTGTTCTCCGTCAATCCATTTCGAACGGCCAGCCATTTTTCTTTTGGTCTCGAATATCTGGTTTTCGCGGGTTTGTGGTCTCGTGTGTCCATGGAGAGCAGAATACTAGCAAAAGGGTGGACGACATAACTTTCATTATCAGTTTCTTCGAGTCTATACTATATTTTATTACTAAATTCGGCGGGGGTGTAATGCCCCGATCGCTCACTCTTTGCGTGGGAGGCCCGAGTTCATTTGCGGACGCTGAGCAAACAGGCGGACTCATTCGCTCTCACGTCGTCAGCGGAGTGCATAAGCATCCATCAGCGCTTCGAAAGCAGACAGCCAAAGAGTGTTTCCCGGCCTAGCTCCCAACTTTCCCTAGCCGCTTTTTCCCCGAAATCCTTCGTAGTCGTCTCGTAGTTGCTAACTTTTCGTTGCTTTGGCCAAAAAAAAAAAAAAAAAAAAGAAAGAGAGTGAGAGAAAGTGTTTTACTAAAACTGCGAGTTTTGCTGAATACGCATTTTATTTCTTTGCTTGAGAAGGTTTTAGTGGCAATGTCATTCTTTCTGCTAGCGTATCGCCAGCTACGTAGACACGCATGTGAAATTTGTCGTAGTGCTTGAGATAGTTTTTTTTGTAGATTTATTTTGTATCTTTTTTTTAATTTATAAAATGATTAATCTAGAAATCTAAAGGGGTTTCGCTTGCGTAAAAAAAAAATAAATAATGGAGTTAAAGATTACGTCCTCGGTGTCGTCTGCTCTGAGGCCACGGCGATGAGACGCCCCGGAAAGCTGACGCCCGTAAACGGAGACGTCAGAAATGAGAACTCGCAAATAGTGACGTCATCAAAGCGCCCCCTCTTGAAAGAAAAAAAGAAAAAGAAGAAATTATCGATCTTTTGAAAAGCGTGTTTATAAAATAAGGAAAAGAAAAACGAGGAATTACTTTTCTTTCTTTATTTCGGGAAGGAGGCAGAATGTAACCATGACCTTTACGTCACCGCCTCCGCGAACACAACCCGATATGTGAAACCCAAAAGGTCACGTGACCTTTACGAGTGTCAACCCACTAAAGGAACGGGGCGCCGCGTTCGTTTTACTTCTCTCGGGCGACTTTTTTTTTTTTATTATTTTCTTCTGGGCCGTTTGTTTAAGGAGAGCAGGTCGGGTTGCGTGTCTGACCACCTTAGAAGTCAAGGCCTGCAAATTACGTCATCGTCGGTGGAGCCAAGCGGCAAACAGGCTCAAACTCGGTGACGAGGGTCGCCGTAAAGAACTGCGGCAGGAGCACCCGTCCCGGCGTCGCAGCGTCGTGATATATAGCGTCGCGTTCGCCGCGAAACGCTGCACAACACGAACCACTACAGTCGGGGACACTAGCGATGACGTTTTCTTGGGGGGGAGGTGCAGGCCTCGTTTTCCAGGTGGCATGGGTCTGACGGTTCGCGCTCCGCAGTTCTCGGCCACTCGCCCACGGCATAGCCAATAAAAATAGTCGGGTCGGCTCCTGCCTGGACGGCCGGACGAGTTAGCGACGAGCGCTCGAGAGCAGCGCTTGGCAAAACATCGGGCGTTCCGGTGCTGCCTTTTTTGTCTTCCGTTCGTCTTGCCTGAGCCTGTTCCAATACCCGTGTTCGTGTCATTTACAGTTTTTGTTCTTTTTTGTTGTTTATTGACTGTGTCCTCGTGGTCGTCGAATCGCGAAAACGCAGAGGACGGGGATTGTATCAGAACGTTATTGCCAGTCTTTAAAATGGGAGCAGACGCTCCTGAGTTGTTTGTTGACCACAGCATTCCAGGAGAAGGTTGGTGCTCGTTATTTAACACGCCAAGTTCTTTTATTTATTTATTTATTTTTAGTTTAAGCTCGAAGCATTAAGCTTTCACCTGAAGATGGCGTCCCGAAGTAGAAACGTACAAAAATATAACGTAGACATATTATAAAATAAAATGAATCTTTCTAGATTCATTATATTATCCGGTAAAATATTTATTGCCAATTCCTCTCTCGACGTAAATTGCAATAAAATTATGTGAAGCACAATCCAGATTCTTTTTTTTTTTAATTCTTACGTTGCTATTTTAAACTGAAATGTGTTTGTTCACGCCATAACTTCGAAGATAGATGAGTTGGATCGAAGCATCGCGTAAACAGGACAAATAGGAAAGTGAGACCTAAACAAACGGTCATTTCCAAGAAACAATAAATTTGCTTATCTGTCATCGGCAATGGGGCTCGAAGATGCTGGAGATGGACACGGCGTCGGTGCCGGTGAGAGAGAAGTGGGCGCTTCCCCTGTCCGGTGCATGCATGTCCCATCAACATCCCCCCCCCTCCCCCCCCCCCCCCCCCCCCCCCCCTTCCCCACTCGACGGCCGTGTCCTGGACTCCGAATCCCGCATGCCTCTGTGTCACCAGTCAAGGCCGCCTAGATGACGCAAGGCCCGCGCATCGCTGTTCCCCACGCTCGCCCTGGACGCGGAAGCGTGAGAGACAAGGCCCCCCCTAACACGTCATCACCAGTGGATTCAGGCGTAGCTTGCGTCGCCGTCAGCGCGTCTCGAAACGAGCGCGACGCTATGTGTGCGGTGTCGCCAAGACGCGTGTCGAGCTTCCGGATGCTGCTTAGTGCGGATCGGTCGGGGATCCACGAACGATGACGTCATGAGCAGGCCTTGTCTTCCAGGTGGGCCGAGGCAGCGTCCTCGACGTTTTGGTTGAACGCGCGACTTCGTCTTCACCAGAAGCCTGGCAAATCAGCGGTCCCTTTATAGCGATGGGAAACGGTTCTACTTACGTTCGAGAGTCAGTCAGTATGAAGCAGGTGACAGCTCTTCAATGTACGAGTGCACACCGACGGTGCGTTGTCACGTGCCTCGTTGCGATGGCCTGAGTGGCTTGTTGGGGCCGTAGCCTTTACCGTCTGCCAAGTTAGGCTGAAACGCGGTACAGAAAAAAAGAGAAAAGAAAGCGGTTAACGAACTAATCGCGCCCATAGAAGGAGCGACAAATTTAGAACTATTATTATTTTACTTTCTCACTTTAAATAGAGCTGAATGGCCGACGCGGTTTTAGAAAACACTCTGTTTCAAAGTCCTACATTGAGTGTCCTTCCTCCGCGCGTGAGAGCATCGAAATGCACAAAGTGCACGCTCGTCACAGCGTCCTCCTCTCACTTCTGTCAAGTAAAGCCAACGTACACCGATACGCAGTTTGAGAGACAACACTCTTAGCTGGCCGTTTATTGCGACTGTGGTCCCCTCTGTCCCCGCTATCTTTAGATTTGCCTATTCGCCTCGAGACCCAGATCGAATTTGGTTGAAACGTGCTCTCGTTTCTCCAAGGCTATCCACGAGGCACGTGGTGATTCCCTCTGTCCACAATCCGGATGCGGACAAAGCATCCGTACTAACGGCACAGAACACGGGCAAGGGTACAGAGTAAGCGAGCTCTTAGCCATAGCCGATCCTCTATATTCACAAGGCCTGGCAGTTGGACGCGAGGATCTGGTAACACAGAGCAGCGAAGAGCCATCTCTCGGGGAACCTGGACTCCAGCGCACAGCTTTTGCAGCGGCGAGGACCCGAAACACATTTGTTCGTTCAGGAGAAGTGTGTTTCGGCGTCTCGCCGCAGCGGGGCGCCAGTCACGTGGCTCTCCTCTCGTCCGTTGTCTGCCGCTCCACCTTTTCCATTTCGGCGGCCGCTTCTCGTGGCGATCTGCCGGCTTTATCAGTATATGGTGTAAAACAGTGCGTAGTTCTGCTTTTCTTCACATCAGCGGTGCCGATCAAATCTCGAGGCGAATAGTCCGTTGCATACCTAGTATACAACGCTGCCAAATACCGGCGCGAGCGCGTGGCTTTATCTATGGCTTCGTTTGTACAAGAACACGTGCAAATGACCAGCGAGATCGAAACGCTGTCAGAGCCAGCGGCTCTGACAGCGTTTTACACTATCAACGCTTTGCGCACGCGCCAGATTACAGTCGCCATTGCTGACCTTCTCTAGTCTTGTTCACATGCCAAGCCACTGAAGCGGGCGTTGACGACGAGCCTCCAAAATCGAATCTAAAATGGTGATAACCTGTCGTGCTGTGGTAACGATGGAGCGAAATAATTGATCAAAATAGGAGGAAACATAAACTGAAGATTGGTCATGGCGGCGATTATGCGGAACTGCTGCAAGACATCTATAGCCGGTGACAGCTCAAGAACGAAGCGGAAGCTCCTTCCACACTTTCCCCTTTAGCGGAGCGAACGGTGAAGAGGAGGCCGCCTCCTTCCCAGCGTTCGCTCCACTAAAGTGGAAAGAGGTGGGAGGAGCTTACACTTCGCTTTTGACCTGTCACTGACGTATACTCCATCTCAGGAGTTGTGTGCAGCAAAGGCATAGACGCGGGCACATGACTTTCCCATTTGCCTTCCCTTCGCAAGTGATCATGAAAGGAAGGAAATCTGTATGCGACGCGCTCGCGCCTGTGCGTTCGCCTCTGCTGCACGTAACTTATGAAATAAAGTATAAGTATATGGGACAGAGTATGGACGTTTCCACCGTATCCCACAATCACAGTCCACACTTTCTAAATCACCGTCCAACCAGCGCTCGCTCGAAAATTGCGGTCAGCCAGAAAGTTCGTTTGCATAACCCACAAACGCAGCTATGAAAGCGCCCTCGTACGCTTTTACGGAGAGGCGTACACTACTTAGCAGACTGGAACCTAAAGTTCTAACCGCCGTTTCGCCACAAGTGCGAGCGAAGCCGATGTTGCAAGTGAGGCCGTGTTGCCGACGCTTTTATTGTACGAACACTCATATAGTGTGCACCATCGGAGCCCTTGTCTGCTTCGCTCGCACCTAATGTGAAACATAGTGTGCGGAGACAAACTGAGGGAGAGGAGGAGATGAGAGGGAAGGGCCGAGCTCTGATTGGACGGATAGTGTCCCAGTTCTAACCCGTTCTAACACAGAACGCCGGCGTCCGGCGCGAGGGGACACAATGGTTAGAGAGGGAGCTAGCCCTTGCGTCACTGGTCCTTCCAATCAGAGCTCGCCGCTCTGGCGTACCCCTCTCTGTCTGCTTGCATCCGCCGTATTTCGGACCACAAATAAGCATGGCAGGCTGTCCACGCTACGTATGGTTTGCGATGGTATACGTGATGATACGTACCCGCTTCCCATCGGTATACGATCGCTGATCTGACAGGCTTCCGGTCAAAAAGGACACGTATATAGAACGACCCTTGCGTCATCTAGGAAGTGCTGTCGCAGCACGACTCGCACTCCACCTTCCGTCGTCCGATCAGTGGGCCGGCATTTTGGTCCTTGGGCAGCCCAAAATGGCGTCGGCGCTTAATGGCGGCGCAGGCCAGGGTCCGGATGCCATGAACTACCGGCGTCCATGTTCTGCTTGGGATGCTTCGGCTGTGGAACTCAGCAGCAGCGCTGCGCAGACCCGACGCCTCAAAGCGTCGTACCATGGTACGCTGTACACGCTGCAAGAGGGCTCCCTCCTTTCTTTCCGGGTTTCTTCTCTTTCTTTTTTGTTTGTACTCGATTTTATTTGATTTGTTTATTTGCATCAGTTACCAAGTACATGATAGCGGAGGCGCGTGAAAGAAAACCTGTCACGAGGACAGCTTGACGAAGCCACAGGCCCCCTCATTGACATTTGTGCAGCACAAGCAAAAAGACAAAATCTACATGCTGTTCAATTTACAGCGTTGAAAAGAAAACTTAGCAATAGTATTAGCAAGAAAATATAAAAAAAAAACTCCGGCTAACGGTTCAATTTCCAGCATTTACAGAGACAATACAGACAGATTGACATCAGAACCTCGCGATTCGAAAATGTAAAACGCTTAAAATAGATTAGACAAAAGTAATGTCTCGTTTAGATGTACCCGGTTAGTATGGATGCCCCGCTATATGAGTACCGTTTCTGGGGACAAATTGGGAAAAGACGTGCATTTTTGTCTCCTTATCATCGACAACCCAGCTTATAAACGTTTATTTTATTTTTTTTTTGGGGGGGGGGGGGGGGGGGGGGCGGGGGGACACAGAGGTGTTCATATTAACGAGACATCACTGTAAACATAGCGCCCCTCACGCATTACAAATCTCTTCAATCTTACATGTTTTTTTTTAAATGCAACAAAAGTTTTTTTTGGAGTTGAAATTGCCCCTTAGTGCTTGCAGTACGATCGATGTGAGTATTTACGTCAGCACTCGACTGCTGAGCTCGTGCTGACGGCGAGTTTCCACAATTATTTTGCAAGGTGCACTCAGCAGCATCAAGGTTGCCCGTCTTTGCAGCCTATTAATGTAAGCTCGTTCTGAGTATGTGCTCTAACATAACCTCCTATGTACTGGCACAGCCTGGCAGATCGCCACGAGAAGCGGCCGCCAAAATGGAAAAGGTGGAGCGGAAAACAACGGATGAGAGGAGAGCCACGTGACTGGCGCCCCGCTGCGGCGAGACGCCGAAACACACTTCTTCCAAGCGAACAAGTGTGTTTTGGGTCCTCGCCGCTGCAAAAGCTGTGCGCTGACGTCCAGGTCCCCCAAGAAATGGCTATTTGATGCTCTGTGCTACCAGACCCTCGCGCTCCAAATCTGCGACCGGGCACTTTATGGCTTCGTGGTCGAACTACCAGGCTTTGTGAGCATAGAGGAGGCTATGGCTCTAAACATCACCCTAAAATATGGCGTCTATAGTGAATATTTCCTGTACTTGCGTTGCCCGTTTGGTTTCCGCTTTTTCGTCATACCGGTGCGAGTGGAAAGTTGCCAATATCGATCGCACATTTAAGATGCGTCCGTTCTCTTGCCGGTTGTATCCACTTCCTGGACAGCGGGCCTAGCGAGGCGTCCAGCCGTGGAGAGAGAAATCGCCAAAGCTCTCATGGAACGCTCGATTGGCCCAGATGTGAACGCGTCACGGACAACTTCGGTATACGAGCCAGGATTGGCTATAGATGTCACGATGACGTGTCCAAAGAGAGCTAGGAAAGCGCCCATTTGGTTGGATTGGATAATATTTTCAATATGCCTGCCACTGAGGCCCTGTATCTATACTCCGCGTTGATCAAACTGATACGATTAGTACAGTACACTCTAAAAAAGTCTGTGCGTCTACTTTCACGCACAACACTCGGAGAGCCAATCACCGCAACTTACGGAGGCAACTCAGCGAATGACAATGCCGAAACATATGTTTAGACCAAAAAGCACAGTCTGAGTTGTTACATTAAGCAATGCAAAACGTCACTTTTGCATTGCTTTATGTCACAACTAAGACCGCGTTTTTTAGTCTAAACATATGTTTCGGCATCGTCATTCGCTGAGCTGCATCCGTAAGCTGCGGTGATTGGCTCTCCAAGTGTTGTGTGGGAAAGCAGACTCACGGGCGTTTTTTAGAGTGTATACTGGACTTACACTTAATTCCCGTGTATTTGGTAAGGCGATGTGAATGTGACGTTCATGAGTCCACGCACCGTGAGGGTCAAAGACCGGCCGCTGCTTTGTACAGCGAGCACGTGATTCCTTTTTTACTGAATAAAAGGTTAAAATCGCGAACAAAACGGAGGCAAGGAAGATACACGATAGGGCAGGTGCTTTACTCTCAACTGGTTAATAGCAGCATGGTCACCTATATATACAGATATTATTGCCCAATCCGCATCACACTCAGTCGCACACGCAAAGACAGCCATACAAAGACGGCATTTCCCTTTGAGGTAGGTAGACAGACGGGGCACTGACACAATCGCCTTTTTTTCATTTTTTTTTTACGTAGAACGACTTTATAATTTCATTTTCTGTTTTATCTTTTGCTTTTCTTAAAATCTTTGTGGAATTCAGGTCAGGTTTGCACACACATCGCCTACAATGGTCAGCAAGATGCCCCCCTCCCCCCCCCCCCCCCCCTTCGCGTTATTGCACGCGCACATATTATGCTCACGTGCCCTATCATTAAATGAGAACACGTGAAGGCAATTGCGTCAGCGCTCTATCTATCTGCTTCAAAGAAAAATGGCTTTTTTGTATGACTGTCTTTGGGTGTGCAATTGGGTGTGATGCGGATTGGGCAATAATATATGTATATATAGGTGGCGATGCTGCTATTAAAAACCAGTTGAGAGTAAAGCACTTGTCCTGTCGTGTATCTTCCTTGTCCCCGTTTTGTTCGCTCGTTTAACCAATTCATTCAGTGAGGACCAACTGGCCCCAAACCCAAGTTTTAATATATCTCTACCGCCCGCTTACATGATATTTAGGGTACCTCGAGGGTGCACCCAAATGATAATGAGTCATTGCAACCCTGACCGCCCATTTTTGTCCCTTGCTTCAGGGTATAATACCATGTATATCCTTAATGGGATTGTCCAGTCAAATTTCGTATTCGAGAAAACATTTAGACCTCGTTGTCAATGACTGTAGGATCATCTTCCGCGACAAATCTGCATTTTGTGTGCTTCCCTGGACAAGTAATTGTATTTTAAAACAAACGTGCATAAACGGGTTTTTTTCGCTTCTACCTTCGGAGCAGCGGAGGCTCAGACGTAACCTAACGCAAAGATAACGCCGAACTGAAACGCCTTTCGAATTTTGTCCTCCGCATGAGCGCTACGACGTGGTTCACCCTATAGTTGCTGCCCAAGAACATTATTATTATTTATTTTTGTGACTAGAAAGGGCATTTTTTGTGCGGTTGTCACCATGGAGTTAATATAATGTGCGCTAGAGGTTCAACTGGCGCTAGGGTGCTGCGGCAAATTGAAGCAGACAGCAGACAGTCCAAAATTGACTTCCGGTAATGCATTTCTATGGGAAAAAGCGAGTACATTTTCTCTCTGCGCTTTATTATAAGAGCTCGTATCACAAAAAATTCGTACGTGCTAAGTAGATTGGAAGATTTTTCAGTCACGCAGATGAAATAATTGGTCAGTTATGGCGTTTTTATTTCAAATTCGTGGCATGAAAAACGGTACTAAAACCGCTTCGTACATGTATTTATGTGCACTGTCGGACACTGTTAGCGCGAACACGGCGTCGACGCTTTTCAGCATGAGAGATTTATGTGCCAAACGAACGAAGGACATGTGGAAAACCAAAAGAGACGGCAAGAACTCCGCAGTAACACTGGATAAGTAACTCCTTGTGCATGCAGGCGATCAAAATAAAAACAAATAAGTACTGCTTTACTCTTTCCGTTCATGAATACGTGCGAAGATGCTTGTTCTGCGTTCAAAACATCACTCGCACGCTCGAAATATTTCAAAATAGGCAGAGGCCAGAGTGCAGGTGCCCGATGAAAGCTGCCCAACATAGGAAATAATAAAAAGACACACCTTCCATCTCCCATGTATTTGATTCTTTACGTTTCGTATGTTTTGTTTTCAAAACATCCGAAACATCCGGAGTCATTTTCATATAGTGACAGGACGGGCATATTAGCAATATACTATAAGCGCGACCGTAATGCTCGCAAACCTTGAACACACTCTCCAATCATTTCAATCGTTTTTTTTTTTTGCTTAGAATTGTTGTTTGTTTTTACATACCTGCCATAGAACAGAGGTTTGGGTCTGAAATACAGCGAAGTTTAACATCGTTTAGTGGTAAAAAAATGCTGTGACTAACGCAATTACACTTTTACAAGGTTAATAAAGGTACACACTATTCATTATACTACCCAGATAACAAAAGTGTTCCATGTTATTTTCTAGCGAAGAGACAAAATGCACGCGCGTTTTCCCATAGGAATGCACAGGAGCACCGCAAAAGTAGACTGGTTGCTGTCTGCTTCAGTTTGCCTCCCGGAAGTCGCATAGACACTAGCGCCAGTTGAACCTCTAGCGTACATTATAATAACTCTATGGCTGTCACGCTCCAGACTTGTCCGCGAGATTTACAGTGGCGAGTAAAATGAAACGCGGCGGTGCGTCGGGAGAACTGTGTTCCAACGGAGGCATGAGGCATAGGATCTGAGAATTGCAAGCCGGGTGTGACGTCACATCCGGCATGGCAGGGCAACCATTGACACTTGCGAAGTTTGGTATGGTGTTTTTCGTATAATTATCCGTCACTGATAACACTAAATTGGGGTGCCGCTTAAGAGAATTAAAATGGCCTATGCTAAACATTAGACTGCGCCAGGTAACCATCACAAAATCTTTAAGAAACACGCACAAAAAAAATGTGTTTTTAACAGTCTGGTTGGGACACGCGTGTCAAAAAATAAATTCGACGCGAAAAAATTTTTTTTAAGGCAATATTGACGGCGCGAGACGCGACCTTTCTACTTGCTTTTACTCTCGGCATTTCGGGCGCGTAGAAGTGAATCGGCTTGGCCATCACGTTGAGCTGGAAAGAGTGTATGATCATTGCCCAACGTCATAGACTTTGCGCGGAGAATTTAACATAAATCTCGCGCCGTCAATACTGCTCTAAAAATTTTTTTTCGCGTAAAATTCATTTTTTGACACGCGTGTCACAACCATATTTTAAACTCTTTTTTTCTTTAGTGCTTCTTTAAGCATTTCCGGTTTTAACCGGACAATCCCTTTAACCAGCTCGCCTGCCTACTTGCTTTAACTTCAAAGATACTGACCATAGAATCGGACCATAGAATGGACCAATCACTGGGATTCTCGGAGTGAAAACGGCGAGGCCCCTAGGACGGCCAGCGCAGGTTACGTTCCTTGTGACTCGGTCCTTTGTGCCATCCGCTGGCTCCGCTCCGCAGGCACCTGGCATACTCCTTTTCACATTAAGTTGGACTAGCCCCAGAAGTGTATCCTCACGGCGCGCGTTTCCCACCAGCGGCCAAACCTCGCATGCAGAGTAAAGGATCGTGGAGGCCTTCACCGTGTGTTTAGCCGCGGATAAGACGACGATGGGTGCTAGTTGACTTGACCGCGTCGCATTGTCAGCCGTCGATTTTTCTGCGTGGCCTCCGAGGCAAGTCCGAGGACCAGCGTGGGATGGACAAGGGTTCCGCGTCGGCCTTTGGCTCGCGTTCGGACGGACTGCTGAACGCGCCTTCGCTCTCAGAAAAGAAAGGTATATTATTACACAACTTGTCCCATGTAAAACTTCCCAAAACTTCAGGTTGACCTACAACGCGTAGAAGTCGAACCGATGGACCCAACGTTCACGAGCGGCTCGATAGAGGAGCGGAACAACTCATTAAAATAGCTAATGTACGTGTTACTGACTACTAAAAAAAATAACTAGGTTTTTTTTTTTACCATACTGCAAAGCCTCAGTGTTTTTTTTTTTTTTTGTTTTTTTCTTGTAGTTTTTGATACGCACTTTAGCTGCTTGATAAGTTATGTCACACCGCTGTCAAGCCTCTCGTAAAAGTTGGGGCCGTCTGTTCGAGGCCAGTGCGCTGTACACCCACCGGCAATATGAAGGTCAACACTTTACTTGGTTTCTCGTTAAGCTATATTAACTGTCAGCGTCTCAAATGGTACCTGGTTGGGGGTTTAAACTTTGCGTTCTAGCCCTCTTCTGGAACAGAGCTTGTTCCAATACTTGCAGAAGCTTCAAAAACATGAAGAGCGCTGTTCACCTTCATATTGCTCACGGGTGTACGTCGAACTGATGTTTTGGGGCGCATTACGCGAAACAAAAAGATGCAAAACGACACTTTTTTTTTTTTCGGTATTTCCCTGCTTGGGGGGTGTGCGCCACAACGCAGGCCTTCACTACGTCGCGCATTAATACGGCTTTCCACCTCGCTGGTCTCAGGCGAGAGCCCTTGTCGCTTGGTGACGCCGGTTGGACAGCTTTGAAAAAAATTACCCCCATGTTGAAAACAGGAAAGGCACTTCCGAGAGTGCCTCGGTTGGCAAGAGTGTTCATTGGTGGCGCCACCGACTCAGACCTCGTTGCTTTCCGCTCCAGAGCCGCCTTAGCAACTAACGCTAAGAGGACCGCCCTTCTAAGCGGTGTGGCATATCGTACGAAAAAACTAAATAAATGAATAAAAGTCTGACCGCTCGATTAAGGTGCTTGTGACGTCACCCCCCGTCTTTGCTTCGAAGGCGACAGCGTTCGAGGGAGTTGCCTCCGAATTTAGACGAAGGCGATATAAAGGCGCTGCGTCTCTGTTGTCTCTAGCTCCCGGTGCCTGCAATCTTACGAGGCGCCATTAAATATAGCGATCTCTAACGAGCTCTTAACGACGAGACCGACTTCCGTAGTGCGGCATCTTGCTCAGCGCTCATTGAGCCTACGGAAAGACGTCATCGATACGCTGGAAATAGCGGTTCGGTTCGACTCGTTTGCACGTGACACCACAACAGACGAGCAGTGATTCATCCAAGGACGTGAGCCACTGGGGAACGACGAATGGCCAAAGGTTGCTGCGACCGTGGATGTGCATCACACTGAGGAGGTTCTGGGGCTCGACAAAAACAGACAGTTAGCCGCTAGGCTGCTTTGGGATAACTTGACCGAGATCGAGTGGGTGGCTTTAGCCGTTTGCCAAGTATTGGCGGCGAGATGTCTTGGTGGTGTCCTCCTATGGTTCCCCCTTTTGACGTCATTGCCTTGCGAACAACAAGTTCGGTGGTGTTTGTAGGGAGCATGTTGGAAGCTTGGAATCACTGCGCTCTGAAACCTACACTGCCAACAGCGTCAAAATCGAAGTTCTTATGTCACTCTTATTTCCGTCGATGAGAAATCCTTTGCTGACGTCACAGTCAGCATCCGGCCAATCGTGGCAGGACAATTACTGCGACACTTTCGATCGCTCACTTCGCCAATGCTGAGGGCAAGGTCGCCTGCTTCTTTTGCTGGGGTTGTGGTGACGTCAGAACGCCGAGCTGTGATTGGCTCTGATTGGAGGAAAGTAGGTAGACCTAAAGGGCCTTGGCGTCTACCTACCATCCTTCATTCAGAGCCAATCAGTCAATCAGAGCCTTCGAGTCAGTGGAGCGGACTGCTATCTATTAATCACGCGTGCCAGTGTTGGCGATGTACGCGACCATAAGCGTCGCTGTGATCGGCCTTCCACGATTGGCCCTCACTATGACGTCTTGAGTAGGGTTATTTCTGCTCTCAGCGACGGAAATAAGACAAACGTCGGTCCCTCAACCGTGACGGTGTTGATCTAGGAACGCGTGAGGCTTCCACCGCCCTTTTTAACCACCATCGAACTTCTCGCTTGCTACTAATAATCATGTTCGTGACGTCAGAGATTGGAATCATAAGAGGGCGCCACCAAAACATCTCGTCGATGCGAAATCAACACAAACCACGTCAGAACAAGAACGTATGGAACGCACTTCGGATTGGTGTTGAATTCAGCTGCGCATTTAAGGACGAACGTTCTTAAATCTATCGGAGGGAAGATCGGCGCAGAGGAGACCGGCGCAGATCTGATTCAAGGGGTAAAACACTGGGTCCCGACAATTCTATTTTAATTCTCGAGCGTGACTAGGCAAGGTAAAATGTCGAAGCAGACTATAGAAAGAACAGAAGTTAGCTCAGTGCACTTGCCTAAGTTTGGTATAGGAATGAACAACCAGAACGGTGCAAACCGGAGGACAGTATTCTTTTGCAGCTCTGTGAAGGGGTGCAGTTCATGGGAAATGAAACGCGAACTGCGCATTTAACATAGCATCCGCCCTTCGAAAACTGAGCGGCGTTCACTGCCCATTTCTAGTAAAAACAGATGTGGGACGCCGTGTATTCTCGATTAGTACCCGTTTTCCGACGCCACCGACGCGCGGGGCTCTGTCCTCAAACACACCATTTCTGCAAAGGTAACGTAACGCTGGTAATAAACATTCATTACGCTTTCAACCGGTCACAAAGACGAGCCTCCTAGCCACCTAGCCTAATATTTCATCATCCCTTCTCTTTTTTTTTTTTTTTTTAATTTGTATCGATGCACGGCGCAAAGGCGTCGGCGGAGTATATATCTGCTATTGTTTTCCAAACGATCGACTGAAACTACCTACTTTCTGCTTGCCGCCATCTTTCCCTCTTGGGCTGGAAGGCATTCTCAGCGAGCGCTGTCGGTCTCTTCGGAGGAACACCAGCCGATGCATGATCCGCCTTTCTTGCCCGAGTGATAATTGCTCGAAAGGTGTAAAGACCCATCCACCGGAGGACCGCGTCCGACTACGCAACGTCCGTTACTCACTTGGTACGCCGCGTTTCTGCGCTTTCCTGTTTCCGCGGAGGGCTTTGGGTTGTCCGCGAATCGAGCAGAGCGCCGAGTGTCGTGACTTTACGAGGAGCTATAGGTCGCGAATGTTCCAGACTCTTGACGACGCCATTAATGCTCCACCCTGGACGCTTGGAGCAAACCTTCACAGGGAATTCGGCGGTCGTGATTGGCTGGTGCCGCGCTGAACCAATTCGTGCCGGCCAATCACGGTTGTCGAATTCCTCGTCGACCATTTTGCCGAGTGTTCAGATTCTAGAGTCCCTGATGGGCCGTCGTGGTTGTATTCGGAGCCTCGCGTTCATCCGCGCTGAAGCTTGAGCGGTCGACCGATGCTACCTTCTGGTTTTCCTCAGGGACCAGGCGGGCAGTGAGCAGCACTCGCCGGAGACAGTGCCTCTGCAGAGCTTCGCTTCCAGCGCCTCCCACCATGTCCCAGGTGACCGGCTTGCACGTCTACGACGCGTCCTGCCTTTGGCCTTGAAGCACCAGTGTGTGGGACGCGGTTTAGGTATACGTATGCAGTGTGTGAAAAATGAAATCGTTGCATTATCATTACTATTACACGGATGGGATCGGTCTAAGTCGTTTTGGAGCACCGCTTGGAGCAGCCAAAAGTCCATTTTGGAGCCTGAGCGCGCACTTCCCCCCATTTCCATTCATAAAACTGCAAATTTAAGATTCATAGCTAGACCTGTTTAACAAGGAAGCGTCTGCTTTGCCTTTTCAATTATGTGTAACTTTCTGTTATAATCGATTGCACGGCAGGATCGATTCCCTAAAACATTTTCTTGAACCGCCTGAGACTGAGTGGAGTATGGAGAAGAACCAAAAGTGGAAAGGACAGAAACAGAAAGACAGAAGGCGTAGTCTCAACAGTCTCAGGTGGTTCAAGAAAATGGTAAATCTACACCAGCTCGCCTGCACCATCACAGCCTTAACGTTAAATTATAGCTGTTTAATTGCACGCAGAAGCACCAGACATGGTGGCAAGAAGATGACTGACGAAGGAGACCACGAACTGCGGTGAATGGCTATTTTAGGTACAGAATCCCAGTGAAATGATGTTAGTCTACAATAATTTTGAGTACCTAAATTTGTTTCCTTCAAGTGTGATACGTTATATTAAAACTGCAATTTTTATTTCAGAAAAAAAAAAACGCGTGTGATTTGATTATAAACCGTCAATTGCATTATATATATAGAACTTCATAACGAAAATTGGCTTGTGAACGATTTATACTTCTTATAAACGACCCCACTGAACTCGTTAAAGCTCTTCTCAAGCTTGCATCCACTACTTCTACTTTAGTTATAATTTAGTTATAATTTACTCGCACCTATATAAAAGGGACATCTAAACAAAAAAAAAAGTTGGCATAAAAAGTAAACTAAGAGGAGTCCATATAAATATTTTCGCGATACAGATGTATCCTTGCTAAATCTAGAATTGCAAAAAGATACCGCCAGTATATCGCAGTTAGTCTATCACATATAGAAGCCGAAGTTTTATTAACAATTGTCACCGTCACGTCTCGCGTTGGAGGAATGTTTTCCCCTTAGCACGTGGGTGCGCTACGGCAAAGCAAGACACGCAAGATCGTGATGCCTACTTTATGGTTGTCGCTTCCCTGCTGTACACCAGTGGGCGGCGAGGAGCGCACTCAACGAAACTACCTATAATCCTCCAGAACCGAACACGAACATGAGAAGTATATTGCGGCACTTCCGAGCGCTCTCAAAGTTTCATGGGAAATCATATAAAATAATACGTTATTTGACATGATAATCTAAAGTTCGGACAACTCGCACAATCCTATCATAAGAATCCGGCCAAGTTGCGAGTGACTAAGTTGAAATTAGTTTTCGCGCAATGTTGGCGCGAATTCCTCTGATTTTGGTAAAATGGAGCAAGACGGTGGGCAGGCACTTTGGCGCAGTTTGGCACAAATGCTGCAGCGATCCATTACTGTATTAGTGTTGCTATCGGCCGTGCCCAGTTGGATATTCAAGAAAAGAATTCTCCCGAAGATTAGTTATAATTTCCACGATGTTTTAGGATAGGGCAGCGTCTTAAATTGACCCTCGTCAAGAAAATACTCTCTCCAGAAGAACACATCATTTCGCTCTACATATGGGCTTTGCTATTTCACCAACTAAATTCACGTGTTTTGACACCCATACTCGGTCTTTTTTTATATATATAAAAAAAAGCCCAAATACATTAGCCGGGAGCTATCTCCTCCTACGAGTAGCGACATTCTTTGAAGCGCCGACGGCGTGACGGTGCAGGCTTAAGGAAGCGAATGACGGCGCACAGCAGAGGTTTGAAATGAATGCCGCCATTTTGTTTCTAACTGCTGTTCCGGACGGAGATGTAAAGCAGGATAAGGAGATTCAGATAACAATAAAAGAACGCACGCACACACCCAGGACAGGACGGGTGCGCGAGCGGCAGTTGACGTGAACGGTGCCATGTGTGGCGTTCATTACTGTCCCTGAACTCACATTCTGCGCGGATGACACTCGGAGATCGAAAGATCAAGGAGGCGGAATGTCAGAGCATACCACGGGTAACAGGGTAAGCAGCCACCTACGCAACACGGAATTTGACCAAGCAATGGCAAGTGGCTGGCGATGGTCTTTTGGCCAGTGGCCAACGAGTGGCCGTTCATTGGTCAATGCTTGGCCGATGGCTGATGGCCAGTGGCCATTGGCCAATGGCCAGAGAAAGGTCAGTCATCGGCCAGTCTCTATCATCGACCAATCTCTGGCCACTCTCTGGCCACTGGCCAGAGGACCATGGCCAGCCATTAATTGGCCAATGATTGGCCAACTCTGCGCTATAAATAGCGGACGCTAAAAATGTTCCAGGGGACGAGAAAAAAAATTATCCCGGGTGTTCATGCTACCCCCAAAACTATGACGTTCCCTCGACAGCCTTAAAAAAATTACGAGAGACAAAAAAAAAAAAAAAAAGAAAGCGATCCCGGGTGTTCATGCTACGCCCAAAACTATGACGTTCCCACGACAGCCTTGGGAAGTATGCGCTAAATTACTTGAGAAAACTTTTCCCAAAATTTACGCCCACGTTTTCGGGTGAGGAGATCTAAAGCGTCCAAAAAAAATCGCCTTTCGAGTAGTCGGGGGTCTTTATCGGAAACTCTGACGCTCGAGTCTTGACAATAACCATGACTGCTTAAAAAAAGAAAGAAAAAAGCTTTTGCTTGAGAAGCACGTTAAACTGTTTTTGCAACAACAGCAAAACGAACGGAACCTATAGCTGGAAAACACTCAACAGGCCGAAATATTTCCCTTCGAGATTTTTGCGTGGCTCTTGAGGCTTCCGTGTTTACATATTATTGGCGGTTGGAGATGCGGACACCGAAGCAGAGGGAAGGAAACTGCGTTGGTTGTGCCCGCGTCATCAAAGAAAGAAAGCAACGAACGGAGCGCAGGTAAAACTGTGATTTATAAGGGCCTAACAAATTTTGTGCCTCAAATTTATTCTCATACTGTGTAGGGTGAACAGTTGTAATAAGTGACTCCGTCGGTACAGACGCTTTACACACGCGCCAGAATACAGCCGCCATTGCTGACCTTCTCTCTTTTTACCGAGATACCGAGCCACTGAAATTGGTGTGAAAGAGCTTCCACAAAGGCCAATGCTGAACAGAAAGGCAGGATAAAATCTAGGATGGCAGTGACCTAGCCTGCTATGGTAATAATGAAGTGAAGTAAACGTAATAAGTGGAAACAAAAACTGAAGGTCAGTTATGGCGGCGCCCATGCACAACTGCTGCAAAGCGTCTATACTCTCCTATCGGCGTGTTGCCTAGGTCACTCTGAAAGTAACCTAGCTACGCAACCGCGTAAACCAGACAGTGTGCGCTTAACAACGTTCACGGGACGCCATATAGGAAAACTGCACATAGTTTTTCCCACGTTTTTTTTTCCATTGCTTCCCCGAAGAAGGCTAACCTTCTGGAAGCTCGCTTACGCCAGCACGCAGTCGCAGGTTCTAAATGTAGCGGACAAAAAGCAGGGCGAACCATTTTGAAGCCAATCTTCGCCTGCTGAAACCCGAGCATTGTGCGTTGAGCCTATGGCTGAGCTGGTACATGGCCGTCTTATTTGTCGAGAGTGGCGTATTAGTCGTTGAAATCGCGTTCTCACAATGTCTTTACTTCTGCCAGCAACGCCTTTGGAGGCACCGGCGGTGCCCGCACCGAATACCAGCAGTGGCAAGATGCAGCAGCAGCAGCCGCAGCCTAGCTCCAGGTAAGCGTCATTGCAAACTGTTTTTTTTTTCATTGGGACCAATACGCGACGCTATCAACTGTTGTTATATCTTAAAAAAAACAAAAAAAAAACACGCCCTTTACTTTAACCAAGTTTTAAGACTCGGGAGACGTCAGCCTTCGGGTTATGGTTGGTGAGGGACAGGATGATATTCTGGTCCTCTTGCTCACCTGATTGAATAGGTCAAGAAAATTACAGCGCGCCGACAGCGTGTGTGACGTTGCATCAATCCCATACTCGTGTGCCAGTCATGGTCCGTGCTCTATTGGTACACGGGTACGGATGTCGTGGTTTATTCCTAAAACTACAGATGCAGTCCTTAAAAAGGCGCACGTGCGAAATCCCACATGCAGATCGCTGCTGCGCCATCGCTGTTACCTCTGAAGCCTTATCCCAATATTAGAGCTCTTCTTTTACAGGCAAAAGTCTACGTCCAGTATCGACATGCAAGTTCACGCATTAACCACTGTAAAAAAAAGCACTTGTATTGTGTGTGGTCGCGGGTTTGTGACACACTGAACCGTCGGAGTGGACACTTTTTGCTGTGTTCCGGTCCCTACCCATGACATCACGACTAGGATTATCAGTTGCGTACGACAAGTTCGATGGGGTATATAAAAAGCTCAGTGACCATCACCGTCAAAGTTGGCAGTCTGACGTTACCCTTATTCCCGTCGATGAAAGCAAAATTAACCCCACCAAAGGCGTCATTGTTGGCGTCTGAACAATCGTGGAAGACAGCGATGCTTTTGGTGGCGCACCTCGCAACTAGTGTGCTGCAACATGATATCTGCTACATAATGAGTAGAAAGCTCCGCTTTCAGCGCGAGCTTTCTCTCTTCGATAAGACATCAGCGCACGCGCTTCCAATGCGCGTGCAGCAAAAGGCCAGGAACGCGTGCTGGAGACATAGCATGTCCTGCAAATCTTACGTTGCAATTCGCGACTGATGCCCATTAAATGAACACACATACTGGCTCTGTCCAAGAGCCACGTGCTCTCCCACTTACCCCACTCCTCTGAACTTCCCTGCCCACCTCCCCTACTCCTGGGTAAACTGGGCCGCTCCTCCCCCTGACCTACAAAACGAGCTCTGGCCTCTCCTACTTCTTCATGTGCGGGAGATCCTAGACCCTCCGCAACGAAGAACCCTAACCCAAGTTGTAGTAGACGATTCCTCCTCCAGTACGGACGATTAAGACGGCTCGGACCTGAGCTTTTGAATAAAGTTTTCCTCCCCCTCCTTGAACTAAACAAACGGCACGTATTGTTCTACATCGAACATGCTCAGTAGGGGTCTCGCGCTAAATTATTATTATGCAACGAGATTGTTTGTGGTGAAAAAACGAAGCTGTTTAATGAGGGCCTGAAAGGGAGGGCTTGGAGTCGCGGATAGACTACAGCGGGTTATTCACAGACGGTAATTCACTGTGGACCCGTTGAACGCACTACCTGCCTTACCCGACCGTGATCCCTGACGAACGTATCCTCGGTTTGCAGCGAGTCCGCCTCTAAACGGCAGCCCGATGCCCAGCCGGTGCCCGAGCCGGCGGTGAGCAGCGGTGCGGTGCCCAAGCGTGTTCCGGCTGGACAGCGAAGTCGGGCGCGTCGCTCGTGCACGGGTCGCATCCAGCGCCAGGCGTCCGTGTGCCTCCCCTGGGACGAGGAACCTCAGTGCAGCCACTGGACCACGTGCCCCCAGCCGCGCCGGCTCTCCATTCCCGCGCGGCTGGTGCCCCGAGACCTGTCCGGTGAAGGCTGGTGCGAAGTGCCTAGCCCACTTAGGGAGTCTGCCAGCACAGAGGCTCCAGGAATCCTGGAGCAGGGCCTGGATCGGATGGCCCGTCTTCTCAAGTCGCGGTCCCTGGAAGAAGAGGGCACACCGGCGGTCCTCTACAACGATATTGGCAGCAAGGAAAACGTGCACCACGAAGAAGACTCCCTTTCTTCCCCCGGGCTCTCTCCAGAAAGCGACGACGATGACAACAGCGAGGACCCAGAGACGGTCCGGATGCAGTACCGTCAGCTCTGGGAGCTTAGGGCTACCTTCGAGGAAGAAGAGACGACCGACTGCGTCGAAGACCTGTCCTCCGGGTCTCACGGCGTGGCCTCCCGCCTCTGCAATGACGAGGAAGAGGACGACAGACCTCCCTGTGGGTTCAGTACGTCTCAGGAGTCTGAGGCAACCGACGACCCGGCTCGCGCGCTCAACCTTTCCAGCGACGCCCGCAGGCAAAACTACAAGGTCCTCCTTGCCCGGAGACTGCACCGCAAGACGGAGAGCTCGGCTGACAACAGCTTTGACAGCATGGAGACGGACTGCTCGTCGACGGACGCCAGCCGCACCGAGGGTGGCATGACCACGTCCTCGTTCGACTCGACCACGGACAACACTGATGGCGACGGTCAGATGGGGCATCAGTCGCGGTTACAGCAGATGAAGGCCGACAGCGGTTACCGCTCCATGGAGAGCACCAACGGGAACAAGCTGTCCAGGAAGAACGTGCTGGCCGGCCAGGAAGGCGGCTCATCCAGGCGGAGCAGCGCCCTCCGGAAGCGGCGTCAACTCGAGGGCGCCCAAGGGCAGGCGTCTTCGGACGACGGCGCCTCCGCGTCCGCGGCGGCTGGTGCCCCCACCGACGAGCCCTCGTCGGAGCAGCCGGAGTCGAGCTATTACGACGTGCACGGAAAGATGTCCGTGTTCCACCGCTTCTTCCGCTCGAGTCGCCGCAGCAGCCGGTCATCCAGCTCCAAGCGGATCCTGCTGAGGGACTACAGCATCGACTATCGGTCGGATCAGCTCTTCAGGAAATTCTCCAGTCAGGATCCAGTCGAAGACACCGCTCAGGACACTTCCTTGGCAGCCAGTCCTCGGTTAAGCTCTACTCGGCTGCTGTCTCCGCAACTGAGCATCGAAGAGGAAGAAGGTTCCGACGCTTCAGCCATGGATGACGACTGGAAGGCGCCCTGTTGCGAAGCACCCGTCGCAGCGTTGCCAACCGACTAAGTGCGGCAAAATGACACACGCGTTTTTTCGAACTTGCTCTTTCTAACGCCCTGTTTGTTCGTTGGTTCGTTTATGGCGTGTGTATTGTTTCCATGAAGTGTGACTCGTGGTCGCGGTGGAAAATGACATTTCGTACAGCGGCCGTTCTGAGAATGCCGGGCAATACGGTGGCTCGGTGTCATTTAGTGCTTTGATCTCTCTTGGACGACTTTCCGAATGGGCCGGTTCAGAGCTTTTGGTTTCGAACAAGCCGTATGTCGTGCTTAGCAGCAAACCTGGAAGGGAAATCTGAGGGTGCGTGTCACTTGAAGGTATCCTCATGACCTCAGTCCGCGTACTTCTGAATGCTACTACTCCTGTTTGCTTGGGGCTTCCTTAAAAATTAGGGGGAAAGGGTGTTTGCAGTTTTCATGAGATTAGCTTATCAAAACAAAGAAGTGCCACAAGGTAAAATGTGTCGTATTAGTGTGTTTATTATAAGCGAAACCAGTCTGCCTGTTATATCGCATCTTATGTCACCACTGTAAAGTAGCAATTTCACCTCTTCAGTACGACGACTAGAGGTGTATTCACTGGACGCCATATTTGGGTGCACTGTTCAACGCGCATGCTCAGAACAGGTTAACATTTACAGGCTGCTAAGATAGGCAGTCTTGATGGTGTGGAGTACGTGTCGCAAAACAACTGTAGAGGCTCGCCGTGAGCACAAGCTCAGCTGCTGCGGACTCGGCCATTCGCGGCGAGAAGTTTGAGGATCGCCGCCAGGTGGAATTTTTTCACAACCCAGAGTGAGGATACTTCCATTTCCTCTGCTGCTATAAACAGGTGCAACGCGAATCTTTTTTGCACTATGAAAATTAAAACATCACTGCGTGAGCAGCACGTCCGCTACCCATAGTGAGGAAAACAGCAGCGCCCATCGCGAGCTTCTCACCGCGAATGGCCCCAGTGAATACTCCCTTTACATCTGAAAGTGTAACGTGCATCACGTTACGCTTTCAGACCATACCAACCATACCATACCACTCCATACCATACCACACCATACCATACCATACCATACCATACCATACCGTACCATACCATACCGTACTGTACCATACTATACCACACCATACCATGCGTTACCGTAGCGTATCGTACAATATACCATACCATACCGCACGTGGAGTTGCCAAGTCACCTGTTTGTTTCACCGCACTCACTTTCTCCTCGTTGACGACCTTGTTGTTTCCCTGAGGAAAAAAAAAACAAAAAACGCTCGCCGCCGGCCTGCGCCTACAACCAAACAGAATGGTGAATCATATTATAAAGTGGATGAGCACGGCGGAAACACCTACCAAATACTCACACCGATAAACCTCACTCCGCAGTCCGAATTAGGCTGGAATGGGCACCAGCCATCTGGACCGGCCCATGAGGAAAGCCGCCCATTTCGTTGTCTTTCTGGAGCGAACCAGGAGCGCCCGATGCTCGCCTGTTTAGCTTAGCGTGCCAGGTTAGGCTCGCGCTGGCACGCGATCTAAAATAGCCACAGAGGAGCTCTCGGAACGTTCCAGAAAGTCCGAGAGAAGGAAGACGACCATTGTTTGACGGGGACGTTTCTCGGGGCCTTTTTGTACAATGAACGTGTTACACTGTGCGTCTCCTACTGTCTCGTGTCGTTCCTCCGTCAATGACGGCTCGTGGTGATGGCAGCGGCCGCCAAGAAGCTCGCAGCACTCGCAAGGTAGGCTTCTCCTGCTCAGTCTACAATTGTTCGACGTGATTCACTCAAAACTTTAAGGAACGCACTGCGTGGCTTATCTTGTTTGGGGGTTTGTCTTTCGGCCTTCTTATCCCCTAGTGAAAAAAGTCATTTGTATGAGAAATTTCTTGTGTCCAATGAAGACATATGAATCATACATGATATATAAGAACATATAAGAACCATATAAGAACTATATCAGAACTATATAATATATATAAGAAACCCATAAGAAACTTCTTACAAGTTTCTTATATGGTGCTTGAATGTTCTGATATATATCTTATATAGTTCTTATATGGTTCTTATATGTTCTTATATATCATGTATGATTCATATGTCTTCATTGGACACAAGAAATTTCTCATACAAATGAGAATTTTCAATAGGGTCGGCTAAGGCGGCAATCACCCATCCACCCGATGCTGGAGGAAATAGACGGCTTGACGAGCGGCCTTGATCAGAGCCCTATGTTTGGCCCATGAGTAGAGCCTGTCGCACGCTAAAACAAGCGGACTTTACGATAGCACAAAAGGGAGGATTTTGCTTTTGGCCACTCTACTTACGTGCGCGAATAGTCGTTGTTTTATAAACAGAATTTCTCGTACTCTGACATTTTGTTATGCCTGCAATTAGTCTCTACATTCAAGCCTTGGCCATCCTTTATTGCTCTCCTGAAACATAACTTACAAATAAGCTTAATTGCTTTTGGTTTTAAACCCCCCCCCCCCCCCAAAAAAAAAAAAAATTAGGCTTTCTCAAACAAAAATTAACCTGGCGATTGAGCGGAAGGGTTCGCAGCGCCTCTCCTAGATGGCGCCTGTCACGACACTGAATTTTTGCGGTGGTCATTTTTGAAACCTAATATTCAAAGTATTTGAATTTCACTTTTCACAAAAGAGCAATAAGTTTAAGCTCTTATATTTTAAGAGGTCGTAGCAGATAAGTAAGTTCGAGCTTCTGACTGCATGTGCAGCACCAAAAGCACTTACATTAACGATAAACACTTATTACAATAGTGGGCCACAGCATATTTTGCGCGCCTAACCCGCAGTGGGTTCGAAAATCGATAATACAAAATGGCGGAGACAAGGCACGGTGTGCGCTTCTTAACCGTATTGTACTCGAGAGAGCCGAGGCGTCGCAGGAAGTCACCCAAAAGTTTTAATGGCGATGAGATCGATTAGGTCCAAGCGTCTTCTTCAAGCAGAACCGACGCGCTCTGACTCGACCGCCGTAATGTGCCAGACGCGTTGGTTTTAAGGGCGATTCACACGCTTACGTTGAGTTCGACCGGGTGTGAGGGTTGCCATGGCAACAGATGTGTCGTCTTGCTTGAAACAACCAAATTACGAGCCGCGCAGTGTAAAACTAGCATGGAAGAGGCAGCACTCGATCCGGGTAAACCTCTAATGTTAACTCATAAGGCACCGGGCGTGAGAACGGTATACCTCTCGGAGGATATACGACGCGGAAAACTCGAACAACTCAGCGATGGAAGCCGCACGCTGCACTTTCACTTCTGCTTGAGCATTGCTCTTGATCGCTCTAAATATAAATTTTTCATCTGTTCTAAACGTAAATGTCGCTCAAGCAAAAAAGAAAAAAAAAAAACAAAAAAACTACGTGCTAATAATTTTTTTTGTTGGTTTTAACGATATGTAAACGCCGATTTCAAGAAAGTCATTCGAAGTCATTTCCAACCCAACTCGTGTTATTTCGGTGCTGTTATTTTCTTACGCACCCTCAAAATCTCGAAGCCAAGGAGTGCTTCAACCCAGTTTCTGCAACAAGTTCCAGACGCACGTCTATAACAAGGACTATCCTCGAACGCAGCCTTCCCGATGCGGTCGTGTTTCTCCTGGTCCAAGCGGGCCTGGTCTGTCAATGGGCCTACGATTACGAGCACTACGCGAGAGGCAACCTCACAGTCGCAGACATGTACTCCCTGGTGGCCGTCCAGCAACTCTGCATGCTCCTGGGGCCTTGGTTATCCGCCCTCGTCCAGCCGCTGCGCCTTGTCAAGCCTCTGGTCATTGTGGCACTCGTGTCCGCAGAAATGTCGTGCCTCGCCAAGATCTGGGGCTACTATGGGACGGCGTCCGTCGTGCAGGGGCTCTTCTTGTCCGCTCTGGTAGCTTGCCTCAACCCGGCCGCGCAGCCAGCCGCCCTGGACCTCTGGCAGGTAACCTGATGCACACCTGACGGCCTCGGCAGGCTCAAGCAAAGGTGTACCGCCTTTTTTTAAATTCATTTTATGTATAAGGTCAGCTCTTGGCGATTTCGTGTCTGTGTTGAGGTGTGGCCTGGGTGACATCACGGTGGTATTCTGGTGTCAAGTGAGCTTGTCACATCATGGCGTCACCTGTCGAGCCAGAGAAGCAGCGGCAAGGCGAGGGAACGAGACAGGCAGCCTTTTATTTGTGAGAATTGGTAGGTTCTGGATACCTGCAACGATGCGAAGTTTGCCGACAAAGAAGGGCTTGGCGGTGTCGCTGAGATTGCTGCTGATTAGTCGGCCACACAGCGCCTACGACGAGCTCTTTCTTTACTACAAACTTTCCCGCTCGGCGCTCCCTCCTTTTGCCACGCAGTGTTGGAACTAACGTGTTACAAGTAACGGCATTACTGGTAAGTTGGAACGCGTCAGTTATTTTTTTTTTACTAACGTACTCGTTAGAATCCCACATGACTAACCAGTAAAGTAATGACGTTATTATTTTACGGTATCTGCTATCAGCTTACGTTACCCGCTACTCGTTACTTGTAATTAAAAATGGCCGCATGATTTTTTTGAAAACATACCAATTTTCATTTTGCACACTACCTAAAAGTTGAAAAGAAACCCCAAACGGAGCTATGTATAAGCGGCGTCATTTCAAACTCCTTCGGAAGACACTTTTAACGTTCCCACGACTGGCCCCAAAGGGCGCGAGATTATCGCTGCGCGGAATGCGTCCTTGGTAAGATCATCACCGGCGTACTCCGAGCAGCCGTCTTGCTGGAAAGAGACATCTGTTCAGAAGGCAGGAGTCTGTCGCCGCTCGAAGGGTTTTGCCTCATCGTCCCTAGCCTACTCCAGCTGGTCTCAAACTTCTCTTCGAAACAAATCAGTTCTCGTTCTGTCTACAACAGAAAGGATATACTATAAGTTTGGAAGCGTTGGCGTTCCCACGCTTTGAACCGAAACAAGTGTGTCAGTGATGGCCTGGTGCTGACGTGTCGTTAATTGGAAATGCGACGTTGATTCGTGAAGGAATAAAATAACGTCTTTTTTTTACTACATTAACTTTGATTACATAAAAAAGGTATATTTTGCGTCCGTTACGTGGCGTGCATCCGCTGGTTCCTTTCAGAGCGGTTTCTTCTTCCCAGGCAGGTGCTATGGGCAGGGTTCAATTCTCCGAATCGTGCCCGCCAAGCGTCACGTGTTCGAGGATATACATTACACATCCTGCCGAGGCCAGACAAACAAGCTGGCCCAGCTAAAAGTGGAAAGATCACCGCAGCATTGAACGGCGATCGTCACCAGAAAGACGTCACCATCTTTTACAATCCCTGCCTGCTTGTGCTCTTTGTGTGAGATTCCAACGTATAAATGTGATCTCTACATCACTTTTCTGCTCTAATGCTCCGGCGCTGCTGAGTGGAAATGCATAAATAAGTATTTCCTCTGAAGATGTGTATTGTTGCCGAAGTTTATAGAGGCGGTTTGTTATAAACAGCTGTCCCATATACTAACAGTGAAATACAAAGTAACGACAAACTAACGTAAAAATAATGTCCATTAGTCATGGGAAGTAATGACATCAGTATTTTGTTACATTCGCAAAATGGTAACGGAGCTCTGTAACGCTATTTCTCTACTTAGTTTAGAAACGGGCACAACACTGTTGCGATGCCACTGATCTTGTATGTTTTGTCACAAATTGAAAGACAACTGATTTTTTTTTTTCTGCAGCGAGGTGATTTTTATGAAGGCGACGGCTTAAAGCTGGTTGTAACCTGTTCTGTTGGATTATGTTGGCGTTTGATATGTCAATATTTACTTCCTATAACAGGACTTATGGTCTTGAACGAGCCAGGTGCACGTTCAAACATACAAAAACAATAAGAGATTCAAGTCTGCGACTAGTAATGCTGACGATCAAGCGGGATTGGTTGCATTTGTAGCGTCGCAAATTTCATAGCGTGTTTCCACCTTTACAGCCGATTTTCAGCGCTTTGGGGCAGACATCCGGAAGGGCTATATAACGGCGCCTTTGGCACTCGGAATTCCAAACGGTATCAAGATATGACGAGTGTATAACAAATCTCGAACCTACAAAAAAGGTTTCTGGAACAAAAGTCCGCTTGAGAACAAAGAACGTGATGCAGTCCTATTTTTTTTTTTTTTTTTCAATAATTGTAAGAAGCTCGTACTCCAAATAATATTTTTACTACCAGCAGGGAGCATCGTAATCGGAAATGTGTGTTCCATAGACACTTGGTCACGTGAACCAAAAATGCATTTGCCGGCCTCTTCACAGCAGTCGGGACACTCTCTTTCGCAGAACTACGCCTGCCAAATCGCGTGGACGGCTGCGGCAGTGGCGGTGGACCTGTTCAGGTTCAGCCTGGCCATGGTCTACGGAATGGCGGCGTGCGCGTACCTCCAAGCAGCCATCCTGGTCGCGCGGAAGCTGTCCCCGCCGCAGCACCTGGCGCCGAGTCGCCGGGCCGAGTCCGGATGGAGCCTGGAGGCCAGGCTCAAGTGTCTGGCTGCACACATAGAGGACACGGCGCTCCTAGCACGCGCTGTGAGCGACGTGTGCATCGATGCGGTCGCCATCTTGACGAGGGCAGCTTTCCCTGGCCTGGTGCTCGAATCGTGCTCCTCTCTGCTCGACAGCCCTGGCATGCTCTTCGTGGTCAGGCTGGTGAGCCCCGTTGCGTTTCTTTTACAGCGAAGCTGTTGGCTAGGGTTACGTGGACTTTTTATGTGCGTCAACAAAAACTCGCGCGCCCTCTCTTTGTCGTCGTTCCAAGCGCTTGCGTGCCTAATTTCCCTCCGCTCTCCCGGGGTGGCTGTCCCGTCGCGCGTGTCTACTTTCCGCCGGGTAGCGGTCCCGTCGCTCGTGTCTAGTTTCCTTTGGCTCATCGGGGGGCGATTGTTCGCACCTTTGTTCAAAATGCTGTGTCGCGTCTGTGTCGCGTGCTAAACAGCTTCGCTGAGCATTCACCTTCACAGAATGGAATGGCTCATGATGTTTTTAATGCAGTAGCATTAGCGCCCAGGCTGTTGTCATAGAGCGCAAATTCCGCTGAAATTTCCTAGCTTCCTTCTTCCATTTATGGTAAACATGCAGCGTCGATTTTGACTTAGCCGTCTCTGCCACCGAAGCGTCTCCTCTTTTCTCACTCTCGTACCTACATTTCGCTCCCAGTTGTTATCTGGTGCGGTGGTCATAGGGGCTGCAAGGAAACCGTACTTCTCCACTTGGTACAGTTGCCTCCCCCAACAAGTCCGCACAGCTGTCATATACGTGTGGACAAAAAATCTTTTGGCCCACCGGCTGTGATTCATGAGGCGGAGACGGCTGTCTATGTAATCTTGCTGGTTGCTTCACTGACCTTGAAGGGCTACCACCCAAGATATCCTTGCACTGTCCCATTGACTACCATTCCATGACAACCCAAGGCCTGCCTTCCAACCTCTCGCTGTCGACTTTCAAGGACTTCCCGCACGGTGCCAGGAATGCAAAGAACCGCGTTAACAAAGGTTAGTTCAGGCACCATGTGCACCACCAGCTTTTAAAGTTCTTGAGTCACTAGGAAACTATTTCAGCTTCACAAATTACGCTTTCGGAGGACGTTCGTTCCTCGCATGGCTGCTTTTCTGAAATGTGTGTGATGTTCGGCCAGGTAATCCTGCTTGTTAGTTAGCGTAACGCCCAGATATTTGTATGATTTCTGTACCTGTGCACTTTCACCATTCAGCACCATACTGTTCAGTGTAGCCTCTTACAGCCCGGCCACCTGAATCACTACCGATTTTCTGGTGCTGAACTGAAGGCCGAACATAGACGTCTGATTCTCGCCTATGCTTAGCACTGCAAGTCATCCACCCTTTCTGCAGCCAATACAATATCGTCCACATAAGTGTGGCCCGGTAGCATCCACTCCACCTCTGAGCCGCCTTCCAGGTGTGTAAATGAGAACCCTAGCTTGGATTTGATCAGGCGTTGCTCCAATCCGGACATATAGAGCACGTATAGAGGTGGGGAAAGCGAGCACCCCTGTCTGAGGCTCCATGTTACAGTGACCAGCACTGGTTCGACCCCTTTCATCTGCGTCTTCGCTTGATTTCGTAAGTAGAGACACCGTACGAGAGCAAGCCATTGGTGAGGACAACCAAGCTCTTCCAAGCGTTGCATAAGTCATGTGTGCGGCGCGCTGTCATAGGCCTTCGCCACATCCAGAAAGCAGCGAAGTAATCCTCTTTCCTCCCTTCTGGCGCGACTTCGACACACTACGTGAGGGTGAACAGATTGCCCTCCAGTTGTCGTCCCCTACAAAACGCACCCTGGAGCTCGGTGAGCAGTTCATTGTTCTCTGCCCATGCTGTCATAAGTTCCTTGATTATGTTTGGGGAATACCCTGTAGGCCGTAGAGGTCATGGTCAGGAACTGATAATCTCTAAGGTGCTGTTTGTCGCCTCCCCTCCCGGAATCAGCACGACGCGACCGAGCCGCCAGTCTTGGTGCACACAGGCTCTTCTCCCCGTAGGATCGCTTTGAAGATGTGCGCCATCTACATCTCCGCATCTTTTTTCATGAACTTGGGGAAGCTAGCCGGGATCCCGTCTAGCCCCTTGTAGGCAGGCCCCTCCAGGTCAGCCAACGCACGAACAACCATCACCCGGCCGATGTCCTCTTCCTATTTAGAGTCTGGTTGTCCCGGAGCAAGCCAGTGCTCTCGTGGTGTGGGCAACTCTTCAAGGGCAAGGATTTCCGTCAAGTACGCGGGTAGCTGTTTGCCAAGGCCTTCTGGCGGCTTGGCTTGCACGTGTTCTCGTCTATTATAGTCACTTCCAAGTATTTTTCCTCGAGAGATCCAAGAAACTTCCAAAATATCCTACACACGTCTGTTCCGCTAGATCTAATTTCTCGGGCGTTTTCCGAATTCGCTGTTCTTATTTTTCCTTGGATTAGGTTTTTGGCATAGTACTTGTGGTTTTGATATAAGGTCCACCTTAAATCGACTTCACTCACAGATCCCGCTTCGAGCAACACTCGATGTTGCCTGTTTGCAGTCTGTCTGGCCAGTATGGCAGCCTTGACATCCGCATCCCACCACCATTTACGCCGTCTCCGTCTCCTTGGCTGCCTGTTTCTTGATGAGGCGTTTGAGTTTGGTAACGTAATTTTTGTACACAGGTGTACAAAAATTATTCTCTGTATTATCTTTTCACTATTTTCGAATTTCTCCACAACGCTCTCCACTGCAATCTCAGTCAGGTTCACTTGTCCAGGATACCGCTTACGGTTCTTTATTTTTGTCCATGTGTTCTCGCTGAAATTCAGTCGCAGCCGATTGTGGTCATTGCCGATGCTTATAGGCACCCTCTTCGTCTACCGAGGTGCCTTCTACTTTGTTACCGAGTAGCAGAGATACCAAGGCATATTCTACGCAGGTCTGGCTTCCTCGGGCGCACCATGTATATTGTCCCTCACACCAGGCTCGTAAATTGACAACTTCAATATGCAATTCGTTTGCCAGTTCTAATAACCGGCGTCCGTTAGCATCTTACCACCCGCCAAGTTCACGCAGATGGCCGTTGAGGTCCCCCCTTACTATTACATTTCTATGGTCCTGCATCGCCTTTACATCCTGGATGATACACGCTATTGTAGCCTGGTTCTCCTCGTCACGCGCACTTTCCACCGATAAGTAAATAATGCACACAGATATAGGGAACCCCAATAACTCCCCTTCCACCCAGATGCGGTTTTGGCACCCCTCGGGCGGGACGCTCAAGGAGTGCCACGTTAACGAGATTCGCCATAGGACCCCAACTCCTCCAGCTTTCCGTTGCCCCCCTCCCGGCAGTTGCACACAGCCTAGTGCCATCCAAAACGCACGCCACAGCCAGTGTGGCTGTTGTGCCATCCCGTGGCAACATTGCGAACTTTGAATACGTGTGCTCCAAAACAGTCCAAGGTAAGCGCATGCACTAAGGCACTAATTAAAGGAAGAACCATCGGTGGATTCTTAGGGAATGCTTTGGCATGACTCTTGAGAAACGCCACACACGTCCCATTTTGGAAAACGCTAACTCTCTCCCCTTCACTTTTTTGTTTTGGCTTTCTGTTTTGCTTCATCTGCTTCTTGCTGCCTCTTTTTGACCTCGATACATGGTCAGTGTTAGCGTTTCCCAGAGGGGGGCGTGTGTGGCCTTTACCCAGGGTCATGCTAACGAATTTCCTAAGATTAATCCACCAGCGGATCTTCCTTTAATATTGTTCACCCTTTTGCTGTACTCTGCCTGTCAGAGTACGTCGACGCACTTAGATACGGTCATTCATATCACTCGTAGAAAGAACCACATTCATACCACTCGTGGGAAGAACCGCATCACTATCACTCGTGGAGGAAAACGTGTCCATCGTTTCAACTCCACACACAAATCACGGCCCACGCTCAGCTACTACGGAAACCCAGAGCGAAGAACATCCGGTGATGGCAGAGCGGCAACTGAGCACGCCCACATTCCACCGCGCCGCGGCGCCTCCTCCTCTCTGGCTCCGCGCCAGCTGTACGACGCTCCCTCGGCGAACGAGAATGGTCGTTTTGACGAAAATACGGCGGTGCCTGTCAGTTTGTCAGCGCCGGAGAGAGAGGGAGATGAAAAGGGAGAGGGTGACGCGTGCTGACGTCAGCGCTTCAGACCAATGGGAGTGCCGCACGCGTTATCCTCTCCCCCTCACTCTTCCTTTCTCCCCGGCGCTGACAAACTGACAGACACCGCTAGGTTTTCGTCAAAACACGCGTTCTAATGCTAACGCTTTAAAACACCAATTCCAACGCCTTTTATTTTGGTGTCGAAAGATTCTGTACCCGCCAATGGCAGTAATGCAGAAGTAACGTGCGTTACTTTTTATCATAAACGGTAACGATCTCGTGTTATTTCGCAGTATGTCGATAACGCGTTGATTTTATTTGCGAGCAACCAGTCACGTATATCGCTACTTTTTTCTGCCTCCAACTTTGCCTGCAACACACCCGCAAAGAGTCGGTTGGTCCTATTAACGGCATTAGCGCACACGTATGAGGAAGAGAGAAGGGACAGAAAAGAGCGCTCTTTTCTGTCCCTTCTCTCTTCCTCATACGTGTGCGCTAATGCCGTTAATATGTCTAACTACCAACTAGCCCAGTTATCAACCCTTTTTCGGTTGGTCCTGTCTGCTCGCAGTGCGTGGAGCGTGCCGGCTCCCGCCACGGCCTGTGGGCGTCACAGAGCGGCTGCTGGGGCGTGACGAGCTGGGGCTTGCCGTCCCGGGTGCTGGGCTACGCGCTGGCCGTCGTCAGCATGGCCCTCTACTTCGGGACGGCCAGCTCCGCGCTCGACGTGTGCACCTCGCACTTCCTGGTCGCCTATGCCGTCGCCCTCGCCGCGGCCAGCGAGCCCCCGGCGGCGCCCTGGCACACCACAGCCGGAGGTGGGTCACCTGCAGTCACCGCCCAAGAGACGCACACTTGGATTCGGTCCCTCGTCACTTCAAAGCGGCATTCGCCAATCACAATTCTTGAAGCACGACAGGTTACAGTGGCGTGGATAGCTGTAGACAACTTTTGGGGGGACCAACTGGGTAAATACCACCACCATTAACTAGAATAGTCAACGCCACTAGAATTTTGACGTCATCAGAGTGAGATCGAGCGAAGACACTGATTGGATACGAGTGTTGCGTCAGTGCTGGGCTGGCCCTCGTGTCCAATCAACGCTCCGAAGGACGATCGACATTGGGCTCGGGTCCAATTGGCGTTGGCGCATCCGACCGTGATAACGTTCCAGTGAGGAAGAGTCCGGATTCCCTTCATTATTCTAGAGAATATAGAGGTACAGTGAACTAGAGGAGGGGTAGTGTGATCAGACGCCGACACAAGCCATGCATTGCTGTGAGGCGGCGAAGGTCGAAAGGTCCCGTATGTACGGGGCGGCGCTGTTGTAGCGTGGGCTGGAGGTTATCCGAGCGTACCGTGGGCCTTCGGCGAGAAGGTTGGGCTTGGCTGTTTGGCAGCGCGAACTGGTTCCCGTTCAGATCTTATCCTCGTGTCTTCTGTCGCTTATCTCGAATGAAGTGCAATGCCGAATCGACTGCGATAATTCGGCATTGCACTCACCACCACTCCTCTGGTTCTCTTTAATAGGGGGTATTCACTGGACGCCATATTCGAGGGAGATGTTTAGAGCGCAAGCTCAGAATGAGCTCACAGTAATAGGCAGCTAAGACGGGCAGAATGCGCGTGGCGAAAGAACTGTGGAAGCTCGCCGTCAGCACGCGCTCATCAGTCTTGCACACAGCCAGGCACGCAGCCAGTAGGGGGGGGGGGGGGGGGGGGGGGGGGAGTCCCATGGGGCCCGCCCCCCCCCCCCCCAAACACGAAATCTTCCATTTTGCTGGAGCCTTCTCTTCCCCCTCCCCTCATACAGAATTTTGTCATGGGCGCCCCCCCCCCCCCCCTTCCCCTAAAAATCCTGTCTACGTTCCCGCACACAGATATAGCTGCCCGTGAACACTCCCTATAGATGTGGTTGGTAAATGCAGGCATGTTTGACTACTTATTATGGACAACTCGCGTTGTGAACACTTTTTAAGGGAACGAATGTGTCTATTTCGACACCAATCTGTTATCAAAGGTTACGCATTTCCCAAGCTATCAGGGACCACAGGAATAGTTGATCTGGTGACCGAGGACGACCACGACACTGCTTGTGGTCGTGCTCCGCTTCACTTCAAAGGTTGATTCACGCACTCGCGCGAGTCTGACCGAGTGCAACTGCAACGGCTTGCGACGTTAATCCTTTTATGGAGTTGCTACGGCAACAGCCGTGTCGGCTCCAACAAAACGGTGTAAAAACCGGTCTTGTTGGAGCCGACGCAGCCGTTGCCATTGCAACCCGGACGATGCAAGCCGTTGCAGTTGCAATCGGTTGGACTTGACGGGAGTGTGTGAATCGCCCTGAAGTTCGATCGTATCCGACGACCCGATGGAGGCAATCGGGCAGCGCCAAAAAGTCCATTGTCCCGGCCGTCGTTGTCTTTGTGCTATCATCGGCTAAACCATTCGCGCGCAGAGAACGCGCATCTATCCCGCGCATTTCTCTGTACGTGTTTGGGCTCGCTGGTGATAAACATGCGCACAAAGACGACGTGCGCCGTGACGATGTACTCGTGGGGGATCATCGATCGTTTTTTAGGGAGGGACAAAAATCGGTTGAGGTCTGATCCCATCCCTTTCGGTAATTACTTTGGCTCCCGCGTATATATGTGCTAGCACTTCGTCTTTTCCAACTTTTAGAAGTTCATGTGCAGGGCAACGTGGACTGGCAAAGATCGTTATCTATGGCGTGCGTCACCGAGTGCTCGACAAGAGTTGCCGTGGTGGAACGAGTGGTCAAAGATGGGAAGACTCCTAGAGGTTTTGGAACAGACTCGAATAGAGGGTTTACTGTCGTCGGATAGAAAGGTGGGCGATTTGAATGCAAAAGCTTCGAACGCGGATGCGCGTCTCTGCATCCAGCATGTTGCTGATTTCTCATGTCCACGATGAGATTGAAGAAACGGATGAAGTCAGCTCCGATGACGGAATGATGCGCGTCAGCAGTAAGGAATATCCAACGAAATGTTTGGCGAAGATCAGGGTCGAGAGTTAGGAACTGTCGCCGTAGGTAGTGGTCGGCGATTCGTTTACCGCTTTGAGAGGTGTGACATCGAGACGATGGTGGCGGTCCTCAGATGTTGGAGGAAACACACACACTTCAGCACCCCTTCAAAGAGGAAACGAAGTCTTGTTTTCTTCTCCGTAGTACAGAACAAACAGCTCGTATGAGACTCCTCTACGCTTACCGCCGTCAATGAGTGGTCCTGTCTTTTCCCATGTTGGAAAGGTTTGCACACAGCGGGTAGCTCGCTCGCCAAACTTCCGGTGGTAGCTGCAGTGCAGGTCAGCTGGAGGTAAAATTGGTCGAGGTGGAGCGTGGCGGCGGCTGGAGGAGGGCGAACGCTGATGTCTTGTAGTGGAAGAGTGCTGCGAATTATACGCGGGACTGAGACTTCTGTGGAGATCTAATCAACTTTGGCAGAGACAAAATTCGGAAAGCTTGAGTGTCATCGCAGCTATGTGGAGAACAGGGGACGATGGGACTGGATGAATGTGTTCCAAATCTTACCCAAAATAGATCCGAGTTACTCCCGCGGGTCGTGTCACGTGACAACACAGATTGAAAAACGCTGGACGCGGGTAGGTTTTACAACGCCAAGGTACAAAACCCTTGCCCTGGAGTAAGACCGAGTAAATTTTGGAACACGGCCTATCTGTTAGGTCCAGCTCACCAGTGGTAGAGGCTTGATGCTGCAGATGTTCTCAGGAGAGGACCGCTGATTCATCGGAATTCATCGTTGCGTTCTTTGCTTTTATGACCGGGTCACCGATTTGTTTGGACCATCGTTTATTGAGACATACAAAAATAGGTTGAGATCTCTCACCATTCAGGTCGGTAACCGTTCTAGCTCGCGGCCCGAGTCCACAGTCTCGTATTCCGTGCCGGTAACGCTCGTGTAGAAAGAGCGCCAGCAACGCACCTAGTACTTTCGTCTTGCCTTTTTGTGGACTTAAAGTAAAACGGAGTAAAGCTTTGCCACATCTTGAACACCTGGAACTAGGAACAAAAAGTAAACACACACAGGTGTGTTTACTTTTTGGTGGACGAGTAATCGCATTCACGTGACTGCTGCGCAGGCCTCCTGTCGTCGGGGCTGCTTCTCTGGGGTTGCGGAGGAGATGCGTCTTTCGACGCGGCCCTGGGTTGGTCGTCGATCCTGCTGTGTGTCGGCCTACTGTCCACCCTGGCCGGAGCTCTGGCTCAAGTCGGCGGTTACCTGCGCTGGCGACTCCGCACGTTGCGGAACTGCTTCACGTCGTGGGCAACCATCAGATGCAGCAGGCTGGGGGCCCCGTTTCACGACTGAGGAAACACTACAGTTGTGCTCGTCTGCTGTCCGTCTAGACAGTCCACTAGACGTAGCATCACGAAAGATCGCCCACCTCATAATTTTTCCTATACATTCCACTAGACGTGACATCCCGAATGATCGCCCACCTCATTATTTTCCCTAGACATTCCACTATATTTAACATCCCGTAAAAAATACCCATCTCATTTTTCCCTAGACATTGCATAGACGTAAAATTCTAAAAAATCGCCCGTTTCCAATTCTTCCTTTATATCTTCAGGGTGGGTGTGCGGTTCACTGGGGTTTTTTCAATTGTGGTTAACCACTGGTGGAATACGCCCGCGGTAAGGATGTGTACCAGCAATGCAGTACGCCTTCTTTATAAAATTTGTGTTTCACTCTTTGGGAGTTTTCTTGCTGCTACCCGTCTTGGAGAATGACACGACGCTCTAGTTTAACAACACGTAGACATTAAATCACCGTTATTGTCCGCGCTGCGGTCCCAAAGACCCTCGCGCATACGCTGCGTTGCATTCTGGGAACATGTGGGCCAAGAGCGGAGCGCGTATGAGTTTTGCTCCCCACTGATTCCCACAATGCATAACGTGGTTTTAACCCACGATGAGGTGCTTCAAGTTTTGGAAGAAGTCTATGGCACTTGAACCCCTCGCGGTGGAAATGACTAGGGACGATTTGTCATGCTGGCCACCTGGTTCAACGCTTTGAACCACCAGGTTGCCCACAACCCATGGAGGTAAGAAGCTTCTGGAAGCGCGATGATGCCACCAGAGGTGAAGCCGGGGGAGACTTCGGGTTTGGAGGTACACGCCCCAACGATTAACAAGAAGGAACAAAACCAAAATTCGCTATTGGACTGAAAGGAGAGCTGATTCGGCGCTAATAGCTGTGTTGGTCACCCTTGGGGTCATCTACACGACCACGACCACTACTTCCGGCTGGATTTTCCCGTTAGGCTGGCGAGCCTGAGCCGGTATGTGTTCTCACCTCCATGATTTCTCCCAGCGCAGAGGGCAGGCTCTCACTGTGATCTTTTATTTAAACGGGCTTGGAACGAGAGTCGAAAGGGCCCGGCTTTCTTAGATGGAGTACAGCAAATGTTTTGTGCACTTTATGCTATGGCTAAATTCCATTCTTTCATTTGTAAACCCCTTGCGTTTCAGCCGGCGGCAATGAAACAAACCAACAAGGCTACTGTCTAAAGATCATTTGACCTCTTGAAAACCCAAGGCCGAGGAATGAAAATTAAACGTTCGTCTAAGGCACGGGTCTCAAACATGCGGTTTACGACTCCCAGGGACGCGGCCCGCCAACATCCCGCAGCCGCGAGCCCCCGTTCCCACGCGTCCAGCGCTACATGCGCCATAAAAAAGCTCGGGGTACATTTGAACACTTCTTATGAGTTGTGAATGTGAAAGCATGCACACCGGTCGTCCGCTCCCTTTTTCGTCTGCTGCGTACTTTTCGTCGCCGGTCAGCACGCGTGCTTCCCTGGGCAAGCTGACCTTGGACGCAAAAAAAAGCAAATTGGGTTATGGTGATATTTATACAGCGTGTAGGGACGCTCCGTGTTAAAGGCGCGCTGATGGACGCGCAGCGCCATGGGGTGAGCGGTCGTGGAAACTGAAGAGCGCAGCGGCCAATGGGAGCCCCGTGGACGAGCGCCAGCCAATGGAATCGGAGGCGAAATCCATCAGCTTTACTTCACTCCTTTGGGATCGGGGAAACTAGGTGCCGTTTTCAAGCTTGAAACTGATGACATCAGCTCGCTCCATAGGACGGTTAATGTTTTCGCATTAATAATAGTTCTATATAGTCGATTCATATACGCTTGAAAGCAGCTCTGCTCATATAACGTGTTCGTGCATTTTGCACTATTCTTCCTTTTTCTCCATTGGTGGGAAGGGGCTGAGTATTCCTTCGTTTAAATATGTGCTTCTCAGTCCTTTTTTAGGGAAATCAAGTGTAGCGGCAATACCGTTACTAGGCTACAAGAGCGAGCTTTTTGTTCAAAAAGGCATCTCGGCTGCACGAACTCTCGCTCAGCAGGAGCAACTGTCAAAGATAAAGCTATGAGATTGGGCTTCCGGCCGTCCGAAAAATGCCTTTAAAATACAGGCATTTTTTTTTTCTTTCAAATTTCTAACATCAGGGTTGGTTCAAAGTAGTCGTATATGCAAATAAAAGCCTAAATATGGCAGAACGGTGAGCTCACAAAAAGCAGAAAGGAGAAGGCACCCCTACATAATCACTAGGGTGTCGCAGGGACAGTCGGCAGCTTTGCAACGCTACACACCACTGCTGTTTTTTTGTTTATTTCTTAACGTTAACAACCCTAACGTTGACAGTTCTTTCTCAATCCCCACCCCTGCTCGTTTCGATCTCGATGAGCATCGTACCGACGTGCGGTCGTGTATCCCTACTGCCTGGTGCACGTTAAAAACCACAGGCTAGCGGTTGTTCTGCACTGGCTAAATTGCTCACCTACAGCGAGTGAGTCGTCACAACTTTGAAAATGGCTGACTAACCACTCGCTGTATAAATATCCAAACAACCCTAAATATTATTGCCAATTCCGTAACTGAGAGCATCGCACTCAACGGTGATCGCCCTGAGAGCTCAACGCTTCCGGCTCTTCCCCAATGCCTTTGGCAAGAAAGCAAGTTTCCAAAGCAAGAAAGAAGAAAGGAAACCGAAACATGGAGTGTTCTTACGGGTGAAAAACGGCTTGAACCGATTTAATGGTTACTTAAACCCATTCGCACCCTATAGTGGGTTCACTGGCGCCTATCAAAATGGCTGCCAACTGGATGATCGTTGTAGAACAGCAGTACGAGGTTCGGTCTGCGGCGCGTAAGTAATTCAAGGTTTGCTATATACGAGCAGTATAAGAACCTCACTTTATTTTTTCTTTACGTCAGGAAGTTGTGGGCAAGCATATTTATTGTGAAGCCGATCATCCAGGAGTGAGGAAGCGCGATACTCACACCGCGTACCACCATCAGTGAAAGTTGCGATCACGTGGTTGCGATAGCCGGTTCACGAGAGATCGGTGCAAACGAGCACGAGCGCTTCCCTTGAAATAAGAATGCCCCCATCAAACGAGCGCTCGTGCAAGGGATGCACGCGCCCCTAGAAATTAATATATAAATTTATGAAGCCAAAAAGAAGAGAGATGAAGGCAACAGGGTCGGATGTTGTTCGGAAACCCGCAGAGACTAGCATTGCGGAGGTCATGTCGTGGACTTGCTTCTCTGGTCGCACCTGCTGGCGTCTTGTCGAGCAGGTGACAACAGCGGACGGAAAGTCATCCAGGCACAATTGCCAATCCAGGTATATAGACCGTCGCTAAGCCCTCGGCGCACCCTCACAAATGGCAAACCGGATCGGTGTCTAGCTTCGCCTTGGTCTGTAAAGCTCGCAATAACACATAAAAGAGCTTGTGAATTGAATGTTTTGCCAACTGATTGGTTGGACGAGGAAATGAACGCTGAAACAGTGCTTCTCGTTGACGTAACATCAAGAGTGATTCGCATTATTTTCCTTGTTGCATACACGATCGTTCAGTCCCATACCCCCCCCCCCCCCCCCCCCCCATTTCGGACATGCCTGTTGTCGGTTACATGCTAAAAGTTGAGGGAATCTCCTTTTTCCACTTTAGCAGAGCAAACGCTGGAGTGGTGGGAGGAGCTTCCTTTGGACACTTTACCCGTTACCGACTATAAGGATCGCAAGTTCGTCCGCTTCTTGTAAAGAGATTGCGATGATGCCAAAACGCCGAGCTCTTATTGGCTGATGAAAAAAAAAAGTGGATAGACCTCAAGGCACCAAGCATTGACGTCTACCCTCTATACTTTCAATCAAAGCCCATGAAAGCTCGGCGTTGTTCTGATGTCACCGGAACCCCCGCGCAACAAACAGACGACTTGCTCCCCGCATAGTGAACGATTAGGGAGAAAGGGCGAAAATCCCCTCCCCTGACTGAATTTCAGAAAGGACGTTTCTTACTTCGCGACCAATTCGAAGCGCTTCTGATGGTCCTCGCCCAATGTACCACGAGTGCAGCCTTCGAGCCAGTCCCGAGCCCACTGCGGCGTCCGTGGCGTTCCTGCTGGTCCAAGCGGGCTACGGGTGCCAGTTGGTTTTCGACTACCGCCTGTACCGGGATCGTGGTCTGTCCGCGGCCGACATGTGCGCCCTGGCAGCGATCCAGCTGCTTTGCCTGCTCTCGGGACCGTGGCTGGCTCGCGCCCTCGGGGAACGTCTCCCGAAGCATCTCCTAGTGTCCTGTCTGGTCCTCTGCGCGGTCTCTTGCCTGTGCAAGACCTGGTTCCCAGCGGCCACCGTCGCTCAGGCACTGGCCGTGTCAGTGGCGGCTGCCCTGCTCGATCTGGAGCAACGTCTCGCTGCTGCAACCCTGTGGCAGGTGAGGATAGAGCCCACCTGAAAGACCCCCAAACGACATCACTGATATGGGACGCGACGTTAGCGCTCGGCGACACCAACACGAAGGCCTCTTCGCGACTGCTCTCGTCGAGCTTCAGCGTGTTTGGGGGTTGGTGGTGGTGGGGGGAGGATTCACTAATTTTGACTGGGGCGCCCGATTCGAAGTGAACAGCCGCCACGCATATCCAACGATGACGTAATGCGCGGGAGGAGGCCCATCGGAGTTCCCAGCTTTGCTGACCCCTTTGGTGACCTGAACCGATGACAGATGAACCTTTTTAATCCAGTTAGATGTACGAGTATAAGGTGAACTTTCATCCACCGTGCACGTCTGACCTGACGTTTGTGGGTTTGAGGCATACTAGCTTGTCGATGCCCCAAAACAGTCGCTAAGACACTACACTGGACTGCGCCTATTTAACGACATAATTTATGGTCTTTATTTATCTTTTAGGCTAGATAAGCGGTACGCACGTCGACGTGCGTATCGCTTAAAAAAAAAGAACACAAGTTGTTGTGTCTGCATTGTTTCCCAGACCTACGTCATCCTGGTGGCTTGGTCCATAGCGGCGGTCCAGATCGAACTTCTGAAGATGGACGCCAGGATGCTCTACCCCCTGGCGGCTCTGCTGTACGCAGCGGCAGCCTTGCTGGCGAAACTCAAGTTGAAGCCCGGAACTTGCCGGATGACCGCGGCGGCGCCTTCCGCAAGTACCGCGCCGACGGTCCTGAACGCGTGGATGGATTCGCTGGCCGCTTACCTGGAGAACTCGGCAAACCTGTGCTCCGACGTCAGTATCGTCTGCATCGAGACGGTCTACATCGTGGCGTGGGTCACCTTCCCGGCGTTGGCGGACCTGCCCTGCTCGAACGTGATGGGCTCCCTCGGCATGGCCTTGGTCCTTAGGCTGGTCAGCCATCCTCCCATCACTATGGTCACTGGAAGTTGGAACGTATCTCCAACTGCCCTGTCCATATCCCACCTCCTAAAAAGTGGTCCCTCGACCTCCGCCTAACTACGTCACAAAAGTGGCATGTTGTCGTCGGCCGCGATCCTGGGGGTGTTAGAGCAGCTGCGATGGATCATGAATGTGGCACGCGCTTCTTCTGCTCTAGATCGCTCCCCGGCTTGACAGGCCAGCTAAGACAACGACACTCGCGTTCGTTTTTGCTTTTTGCCAGGACGCCACCAGGATCGCGAGCGGCAGCATGACACGCCGGCTTCTGTGACGTCGTTTGTTGTCGGCAATTCGGGACCACCTTCGACGACAGGCCAACGCGCCGTTTCCAAACGCCCTAACGAGGTGTGGGCAAACAACGCGCAGTTCCCCCATGAGGTGTAGGTACTGCGCATGCGCAGAAAGTAGATCCGCGTCTGCGCACGCGCCCTGCCGATAGCAGCGCCACCGCAGCGCGGAGTGTTTCGCAAACCGCTAGCACCTGACCACACACTCAAAGGGACCAGCCAGTACTCCGACTAGAATGTAAGCTTAGACGCGAAAAGGAGCAACAATTCGTCGTGCCAAATTGTTGATGCGGGAGAGCAGAGCGGTTACATGAAGCCAGTCTTGCCGTATTTCATCACAGAAAACAAAATAAAAAATAAAAGGGAAAACTATAGGCAGTTGCCTACTTACCCCTCAAACTGTCTTAGGCAGAATTTGATTCTTATGAGACACGCAGCCGACGCACACGTTCAGTTTCGGCCGTCCTAGAACACGCCGCGCGCGTCTTTTCGAAAGCGTCGCCTCGTCGTCCTTTCCTGTCCCTTCTCTGATGCGGCGACGCGGAAGATGCTGAGGCGATGGAGCGTTGTACGAAGCGTCACACGTTGACAGGCACATCACGCGTGTCAACCAACGTTATTAGATTAGCTCAGTTGAGGAACTGCTCAATGACGCTGCTTGCACGAGCTGTACCCCCCCCCCCCCCTTCCCCCTCCCCTCGCTCACCACGACTTCCTCCCGTCGTTCGATGCGCCGGACGGCTGCTTTGATAACTGCAGTAACTGCAGTGTGTTCTACGTCTCCGCGAGTGCGCGTGAATCGAGGCAGCTACCGCCGGCAGCCTTTGCAGCATGAAGCCCCTCTATCCTGGGAAAAGTGGCGCCATTCATTGTTGTGGAAATGCTGTAGACACGTGCCGCGCGCCACGTCTGGGTAGAACTAAAGTCACTGGATCCTGGGAAAGTAACGCCAAGCTCCCCGTGTGGTCGCCATCTTGGTCCGTGAAATGAGCAATTTTTTTTTTGACCCCTCCGTTCTTGGTGAGCCGATCTAGATCCGCTGGTGACGGGTAGCTTTATGTAGTGGTTTTTTGTATACCGAGATTATGCTAACCAAACACCGGTGAAACAGGCGTACACCGCCGTACCACCATCAGATGCTCTGTCGGTGCTTGGAGGCACTGAAAAATAAGTTTAATGTTTTAAAATTCGCAAGAACAACAATATAATTGTAAGAGATCCATGGAGATGGGCATGAATAATAAGTTGACTGCATACAGAGTGCCAAAGACTCTTATATTGGCGAGGAACGCCTCCAGTACGATGATGCTTCATGGTATTCTTGGCGCGACTGGTTTAGAACGACCCTCTGGAAGCTTCGAAGATTTAAATGGACCAAGATGGCGATTTCCATGGCAACGTAGGCCGTTTCGTCTACGTTGTCAGCGGCGCCATGACACCCGCATCGCCGGCCCAGCCTACGAAGGCATGTACGTTCGATGTTTCCTGCCCGCCCGGCGCGTCGGTGGATTCTATCTTCGACGCGGCGGCGGCCATTGTCGGCACTGCCGAATTGTTCTCCGTGCAGCATCTGGGAGGCAGCAACTTTCAGATGTCTGTTACATCGTCATCGGCCATGAGCCGAATCGTCAACGCCGGGGCTCTGACCATCGGCGGAACAAGCGTCCCCATCGTCCCGGTAGGCCCGCAAGTAACGTCCATTACGTGCCTCTACCTACCGATTTATGTGAGAAACGAAGCCCTCGCCGCGGCCCTGTCGCTTTACGGGAAGGTTCTGGATATTCGCTTCGGCGTCTACCAGGACCACCCCAACCTCCGGACGGGTACCCGCTACATCCGAATGGAGATGAAGGAGTTTACCCCGGTGCCGAACTTCCTCCGCGTCTCCGGTCATCGGGTCACCTTCGACTACCGCGGTCTCAAGAGAGTCTGCCGACGCTGCCAGCAGGAGGGCCACCTCAAGGCGGCCTGTAACGTGCCCTATTGTGCCCGCTGCGCCGCCTTCGGCCACGACACCGTCGGCTGCGCGGACCGGCTGCGGACGCTGCGGAGCGGCCCACGCCACGGTGGACTGCACCCAGCGTCGCAGCTACTCAGCCGTGGCCGGCTGCGGCCAGGACGACTTCCCGGCCTTGACTCCGGCGTCCCAGACTCCGAAGTCCCAGGGCAGGCCTCCTACCACCCCTACTCCCCCTCCTGCGGCGACGGCCGCCACCCAAGGGTCCGGTGACACGCCTGCCCCCGCCGAGCCCCCAGTGACGACCCCGTCCGAGCTCGCCCCGACATCGCAACAGTCGAAGCCGGCATGCGCCACCGACGCGAATTCGAACGCGTCACAGGACGCCACCGAGGCCGCGCTTTCGAATGCGGTCCACACCGCATCTGTGCACGCGCCCACTCCCACCAGTCCCGGCTCAGAGGAAGTACTGGTGAAGGAGGAACGCCCGCGAACGCCGGAACTCTGCCCCAGCCCGCTTCCCAGCTGGAGCGACATTACGGAGGACTCTGCCTCATCGTCGGACGACCGCCTCGTCATCGACGAGGTTGCCCACGACAAAGACAGCGCTCTGCCGCGCGGCCGAGATCGTCGCCGCGGCACCTCCGAGGAACTCCGAAAAACCTGCAGCCGCAGTCGCAGCCCGCATGGCGGTGCCGAAGACGGGAAGCGAGATCTTTCCAGCAGCGGCGAATCAGGGTCCCCAGGATCCACTCCAGCATCGGCAGCGGCTCCCAAGTGGTTGCGGAAGGACCTCGTCGCGCTGTCTGACAGCTCGTGCATCACATCCGATACATCCACGGACTAGCAGTGGACACAACGACCCCCCCCCCATCCATCCCCTTTTCGCGCACCTGCGAGTCATCACCCTGAACGTTCAGGGCTTCCGCAGCGTGACAAAATAGATCGAGGTCATCCAGTTCGCCCGAACCGCCCGTTGCGACCTCCTGTTCCTGCAAGAAACGAACTTCCACAGGCAGCGCGACGTGGACCTCTTCAAGCAGCGGTATGGGGTGGATTGTTTCTTTTCATACGCCACTACACGGAGCTCGGGGGTAGGGGTCATTATCTTTAACCGCTCGCTCCTCCGTCTCAACGCGTGCTGCTTTGACCCCGACGGGCGGTACATCGCTTTTGATTTCTTCGTGGACGGCACGCGCTTTCGTGCTGTGGGCGTGTACGCTCCAGCCCAGCGTTCGCAATCCCCGGCTTTTTTCAAGAGCCTGGACGTCCATCTGCTCGACGCTCGCCACTGCCTGCTCCTCGGCGACTTCAACTGCGTCGTCGATTCCCGGCGCGATGTCAGGGGCCCAGGCTACGGACGCACCACGTGGAACGCCGGCGAGCTGATACGCCTGATGCGACACTTCGACCTAGTGGACTGCTGGACTCTGCTCCATGGCACCGCTTTCGAGCATACCTGGCAACGAGGAAACTCGAGCAGTCGCCTGGACAGGTGTTACATCTCCGAGTTTCTGAGCCCCTCTGTCACCGCCTGCTGCGCAATGAACTTCCCTCCCTCCACTACGTACATCTCCGACCACCGTCCGGTACTCGTAGAGCTCCGCTTCAGCAGCAAAGCCAGTTCTCAACGCACCTGGCGTCTCGACACCCGACTGCTGCGAGACAAAACAAGCCGCGACTGCCTGAGAGAAACCTTGCGCCGGTCCCTCCATGGAGCGGCACCAGACCCCTTGACCTTTGACCGGCTTCAAGACAGCTGGCGGGTGGCGTGCGTGGCGGAGGGTCGTGCACTGCGTCGGCGGCACGCCGAGCAGCTCCGAGACACCTCTCTGCGAATTCGGATCGTGCGACGGGGCTGCGCGGGGACTCCGCTAATGCGGGGCTACCTGCAGCAGCTCCTCGACCGTTACCAGCGACAGCTACGACTTTGTACCAACGCAGCCACAGCTTACCACGGACGGGTCGGGCCCTCGGCTCACCCCGAGGTGCTGCGCTACGCCCACCGCACCGAAGTGCGGGAGCGACGCGTCCCTTCAGTGCCGACAACCCCAGGCGCGCCAACAACACCAGGCCAACCGTCGGTCTCCGGTTTCAGCGCCCACTTCCGGGCCCTGGCAACCACCGAATCGGCGGTGGACCGTGCGACCCTCGTGGCGCACCCCTTCCTACGCGATCTCCCGCAAGTTCCCGAAGACCTAGCCGCACACCTGCACGAGCCCCCCAACCCCGAAGAGGTGCTTCTTGCCCTGTCAAGAATGAAAACTGGGTCCGCGCCGGGCCCAGATGGGTTTCCCGCCGAATTCTACCGTACCTTCTGGGACGTGCTGGGCAACTATATCTGTGCCGTGCTCCGGGAATTTTTCACGGAGCACCGCCTTCCAGAGTCGTTCCGCCGAGGCAGAATCATTCTTCTGCCTAAGGAGGGAGGAGACCCCAACGACCCGGGCGCGTGGCGTCCCATCACGCTACTCAACGCAAGCTACAAGCTGCTAGCGTCGATCATCACGCAGCGCCTCCACGGCATGCTCCCGGACGTGGTGACACCCCACCAGACGTGCTCGATCGTCGGCCGCAGCATTCAGACCCTGACATCCCTGACGAAGGACGTGGTGCAGTACACGAACGCTCGCCAAGCCAGAGGCCTGATCGCCTCCCTCGACCAAGCGAAGGCTTTCGACCGGGTGGAGCCCGTTCCTCCTGGCCGTGCTCACCGCTTTCGGTATTCCCCCTGAAGGGGTTCGACTCTTCGAGACGCTCTACAGTGACATGAAGAGCGACCTCTGTCTAAACGGCGGTGTGACGGCCAGCTTCCCCGTCACCCGGGGGGTCCGCCAGGGCTGCCCGCTCTCGCCGCTGCTCTTCGTCCTTACCCTGGAGCCCTTCCTAGCCAACGTCGAAAGGACCCCCCAGGTCCGCGGACTCTCCCTGCCCGGAAACGGCGAGGTGAAGGTGTCGGCATACGCCGACGACATTACACTGTACCTGCGGGACACCGACGACCTCGGAGCGGCTCTCCGGATCTTCGAGACCTACGGGTCTCTCTCCGGAGCGAGGTTGAATGAGCAGAAGAGCGCGGTGCTGTGGGTTAACCGACCGCCTGACCCCTCTTCACCGATCCCGGCAAAAACTTCGGTCACGATCCTTGGTGTCAACCGCTCGTCAGGAATCTCGGCGGACATGTGGACGCGCCTGGCGTGCGACATCGGGGAGAAAGTGGACTCTGCTCGCACCTACGCCCTTCCCCTGGCCGAGCGCAGGTACCTAGCCTACTCTGTCTTCTGTGGACGCCTCTGGTATCTGGCGCAAACGGCGCTCCCGACCTCACGTTTCATCCGACCGGTGAAAAGCGCGCTCTACAGCTTCTTCTGGTCAGAGAAGACGGAGCTGGTCACTCGGCCGGTTGTCTGCCTCCCGCGCGAGCGTGGAGGGTGGGGCTTTCCCTGTGTCGACATCGCACCCGCAGTACTCCAACTCAAGACCATGCTGAAGATATTGCGCGATGAGCACGGCCCAGCCCGATCCCTCGCGCTCTACTTCGTGGGGCACTCCCGCCGAGAACTGGGAGTCGAGTCGCCGAGCTCACCCGGCCCCTGTGCCGAAACCCCGCCGTCTGACTACCGAAGGGCAATACAGCTCTTCAAACGTCTCAAAGAGCGGGCACCCCAGCTGGACGTAGTGGAGACACCGACGGCTCGTCTCACAGAGGTCCTCCTGGAACCGCAGATTTCGGCAACGCAGGTGGAGCTCGGAGACTCTTTCTCCTGGTCCCGCCTCACTTCTTCGTATCTCCCGGGGCACCTACGGGACTTCGAATGGCAGCACGGTTGGGGCGTCCTCCCCAGCGGAGACCGCTTGCTCCGCTGGGGCGTGTCGCGCACGGACGAGTGCCCTAACTGTGGGAATCGCGAAACGAATGTGCACGCGGTGAAGGAGTGCGTTGTGGCGCGGACGTTCTGGCGCGTCATCCGCACCAGCTTCCGCGGTTTGGGCGTAGGACTTTACCTGCTGCGCGGGAGATGCCCTCCGGGCGTCTTCGTCCGTCTCCTCCTCGCCGCGGCCGAGTACGTGCTGTGGAGGAACCGGTGCTGCGCGGTGAGACAGGCACGTCGATCGCGTGCTCTTTGGCCCCTCCTGTGGCGGCTCCGGCGGGAGCTCGTGGGACACCTCGAGGAGCAACTGTTTTTCCTCGGAGAACAAGAGTTCCTCAGGCGCTGGTCCTGCCGGTACCTGAGCGTTCGCGACTCGCGGATTAACTCCGCTTCAGGTACCTGGACAACCATTAGGTCCCTGAGTTCAGAGCGGTGCCGTTGGGGGCGCGGGCGCGGGTGTGCGGCTCTGGGATGACGCTTCGGCCGCGTGAGTGATCGCGCGGACGGGGACACCTCGGGGTGTGCGCCTTCGAACTTGTGCGTGTGGCTCCGCGGCAAAGACCCGCCAACTGTACAGACACTGGTTCGCGCATATATGTGTACACAGTGTTCTTAACCTCTGCGCGTCTCTTACAAAATCCTGTCCACAGTGTTGCAAATAAATTTTCTAATTAGGCCGATTAGCCAATCGCCTTGCGAGGTTTGGGTCGTCTGTATGTTAGTACCCGTTTGTGTCCGGCTAGCAAGTAGGGAAGGCAATGGCGCTACTTTCCCAGGATCCAGTGACTTTAGGTAGAACATGGCGCCTGAAATCTAGCTCAGTGCTACAGTGTATCAGTGCTGCGCTGTGCCGCCAGGATCTTCCCAAGGGCTACACGTTGCACGCGGCTCGTGCATCGACGCACCTTGCGCTACTTTAGAAACATGATGGGGCTTTATCGCAGCCATCCTTCATCCCGCCCAATCGCCGGAACGTTGTTGCCGGCGTACCGTATCTGTGGCAGCGTAAACGCATTTATTTATTTATTTATTTGAATATCTACAACGCCTCAAAAGGCATTACAGTAAAAAAAAATAAAGGGGGGGGGGGGGGTTGTCACACAAAAAACAGTATACATGAAAAAAAAATTATAACCAATATAAAACTTCGTTGTACACGTAAGAAAAAAAAATCAAATTTTAGAGGCTATTCAATGTGAGATTTAAACAAACAACTGTAGTTCGTGAAAAAAAAAACAGCTTAGACATTGAAATTTCTACAACCTCATTAGGTAATTTATTCCAGACATCAAATGAGCGCAGAACAAAAAGGAATCTTAAAAAAAAAAAAAAAAGAAACATCAGTTTTACATTTAAATAGACGAATCTGTGAATTATCTTTTCTGAGACATGTAAGCAGGCTGTAGATGATATGTTGATTTAGAGATACGAGTATTTTCGTGAAAAAATGTTAAATAAAAGTTTCTAACGGAGGCATTGACGTCTTTGAGTCAGAAGCCTCCAACCCAGAGACGACATAACTTCAGTAACACTCACTTTGAAATCATAACTTCCCGTAACAAACCTGTCAGCGCGATTCTGGATATTTCAATCTGTTCTTCCAAATTTAGCACAATCAAGCATAGATCGTACATGCAAAAATGCAAGGTTTCTTCTAGGGATGATGAAGCCGACCTAAAATTACGTTTCATGAAACCTGGTGACCGACTAGCTTTTGAAGTGATGTAGTCAACATGTTTGTTCCAAGTTAGAGCTGATGAAAAAAAAATAACTCCTAGATATTTAGTTTCAGTTAAAAGTTTGACCGTCGAAAAGTGAAGCTATACACTTATTCGAGTACGTCACTCGTCGTAACTTACCTTCACGTCTTGCAGTGTCACCAAATTCGCCTATTTTGCATCGTAACCGTGGCAGGGTTCAACCAAGTTCGACAAAGCGTTTGGTGTAGCAGACGACGGAGCTGGTACAAAGGAGAGGAATGAGAAAGGGGCAGCCTTGGCAACCTCGTAAGATAGACAACGTGATACCCTCTCTCTCATGTCCGCGCGCTCCTAACACCCCCTAGATAACAAAGAAGTAGGGCCGATAAAGATGTCGTCATTAGCGAAGGCCAACGCTGGTCACTGATTGGACACGTCGATTGCGTCAACATTCGGCTCAAACCTGACTCGAAGTCGGGCGCTGACGCGGCACTCGTTTCGAATCTCTGTCCAGCGTTGGACTCCGCTGGTGACGTAGCAAAAATGTCAGCATCGTGGCCTTGTCTTCTGGGCTGTGCTGGCGCTCGTCGTCATCCACACTGACACCAGTCGTGTCGTCTTTTTCTTACCTTTATGAAAATGGCGAGTGCGCGCGTGCATAACAATTTGATAGGCACTGAAGATGAGCGAAAGCGGAGATTCCGAAAGCTCCTTTTATGACGTACCATTCAGGGAAGGATGGGCTTCGGCGGTACTTTGAAAATTATTCTGCAACCTCCGTGCACGGCACTGAAAAATAACCTCGATATTCGAGATACTGGAAATCAAATGAACACCCCTTAATGGGGTTTAAACGAGCAGTGTTCTCAATCAGAATTTAAAGGGCAAATTGTGACGCCAGGTCACGTGACACGTTGATTATTTCCCCGCTGAATTTAGCGCGGAAATCGATGTCACATGACACCAGGACGTGAAGTGCCACCATGACGTCACACAGCCACACCAAGATGGTCAAGATAGGCCCGCGTAGAATTTCCTTATTAAGCATAAAAATTAGAGAAAGTTGTTGATTTTACGAATTTAATCGAATAGTGCTGTGCAATTAATAGCCCTTGCAGTGTTAGGAAGAGCCGCTTTCTCAAAGAAACCAGGGACGCACGATTCGAGGCGTTATTCGCGCAACTGTCGTGGGTTATCGGGAATGTCGAACGACGTCGCAGTCCATAGAGCGGACCGGCCGCACGGTGTCGGAGCTTCTGGCCGTCTCCGGCGCGTGGAGGCTGCTGGTCCGACAGCTGGGCTACTGCCTGGCCCTGGCGACCATGACGAGCAGCCTGGATCCCCGGTCACCGTTCGCCCCGCCGCTCGACGAGGTCACCGTGTGCGGAAGCCTCGTCATGCTCGCTTTCGGCGTCGGCGTCGTCTCGGGACCCAGGGACGGGATGGGGTCCTGGCAAAAGGCCGCCGCCGGTGAGCTCCGCACTGTCCTTGTTCGTAGTCCACCGTGTGCGGAAGCCTCGTCATGTTCGCTTTCGGCGTCGGCGTCGTCTCGGGACCCAGGGACGGGATGGGGTCCTGGCAAAAGGCCGCCGCCGGTGAGCTCCGCACTGTCCTTGTTCGTAGTCCACCGTGTGCGGAAGCCTCGTCATGTTCGCTTTCGGCGTCGGCGTCGTCTCGGGACCCAGGGACGGGATGGGGTCCTGGCAAAAGGCCGCCGCCGGTGAGCTCCGCACTGTCCTTGTTCGTTGTCCACCGTGATGCTTGCTGACCAGTCATTGCATCCTCCAACGGTTGCAAGTAGTTTTAGTAGGATAAAAAGTAACCAGATTACTCCCGCGGTTACTTCCTAATAAATCTATTCAAATTATTACAAAATCGCTGCAAAAAGTAATCCATTGCAAGTGATCTGATCACTTGTGACGAGAACCGAACAAATCCGGGGCTGACTAACCTCCCGTTGTCGGGAGGTTGGTTACGCGCATTACAAATGGGCCCTTTTTGGAAACACCAGCGCCACTGGTGAGCGCTGCGGAGCATTATGCGAACTTCGAAGATGTCGCGTTTTTTGACCAAGCCAAGCCTAGCCTAGTCGAGCTTTTGCACGCTAGGCGGCGCACGCTACCACCTGCACGCGGCGCCACCATTCTTAATCGGTCCATGCATCCAGGCGAGCAAACGGTCTTCGAACGTTGCGAAGGGGAGCTGCTTTGTTTATTTTATTAACGAAGGAAAATAGAATGTACCAACTAGCTCAACTAGAAGTAATGTTAAAGCACGGTCTTGATCAAATAGCGCTGGAACCTACCAGAACATGCGGACTACAAAATTCCATTTGAGACCTTTGGTTTTTTCGATGGATTCCTTTGATTACGAGGTATCGGTTGTGGACGGAATTTCAGACCAGAAAATGGTACGTGTGACAGTAACATGTGATAGCCTACTTCCAAAAAGGAAAAATAATACTGCACTCGTTTATAACTTCGCAAACGCTAATGACACACCAGTCTTAGATTATCTTGAATACTCCCTTGATTCTTTATGTCCGAACGATAATGTGAAAAACCTCTGGAAGCATTTTAAGGAAACAATAAATCACTGGTTGACATCATATGTCCCACAAAGAGTAAAGAAAAATAATAATAAAACAAACCCGGGGGTTACACGTAAGATCATCCATTTGAAACGCAAACGATTATGTAAGCACAGGAGCCCATCTGTAATTAGTTATTCAAGCCGGGACATAAAAAACAAGATAAAAACGCGAAAACCAATTCTTTTTGCAAACACCATGAATACGCTTTTGAAAACATCGCCTTATAAGTTCTGGCAGCATTTGTCCCTTAAAAGGAAAGGTGTAAAGAAAATCCTTGTGGATGGAACTATATGCGATAAACCACCAACCATGGCAGATGCATTCAACAAATATTTTCATTCGGTTTTTTCAGCTGACAATTCTGTGAATATAAGCGCTGAGCCTGACCTCGTTAACGAAACTTATTCAAATTAACTTTGAGGAAGTAAGGGCCCTATTGCTAAATATTGATGTAAAGAAAACGCCAGGACCAGATAGAACTCCAGACGAACTGTTGAGACGCTATTGCGAACCGGTACCCTCTTTCAGAAATCTCTGGACGAATGTCGCTTACCAAATGACTGGCTAACCACTAAAGTTGTACCAATTCACAAATCGGGCAACTTTCTTAGCGTAGAAAACTACAGACCGATTTCGTTGACATCTAATTCATGCAAAATGCTCGAGCACATTAGTTGTAAACGGCAAGTAGATTTCATGGAAAACAACAATCTTTTCTACAACAAAGAGCACGGTTTCCGCAGGAACCTCTCGGCTATTACTCAGCTATTTGAATCAACGCATCAGTTTGGTGAAGAACTAAACGCAGGTGGCCAAGTCGATGTTGTGTCTATCGACCTATCTAAGGCATTCGACAGAGTCATACATAGCAAGTTCCTGGAGAAATTACTGCGTCTCGGTGTTATCAAGAACTTGGTTTCTTGGATCAAGTCATATATCTTTCTGATCGGACGCAGTATGTTGAAATAGAGGGCCATGCATCATGTGTTTCGCCTGTCTCGTCTGCCGTACCCCAGAATTATTTTTCAGAATGCCTGCGAAACCGTAACACCGTTCGGCATATCCAACGCTGCGGCGCCTTACAACTGCACGCAGCGGCGCGAGCCCTTAGCAAGCACCGGTGGTTCAACGTCGCGGCTTGCATGCGCCTTTGGCACGCATTCATGATCAGTCTCCTCGGCGGTTGTCAGTTGCTGACGTCTTGACTCGAGCATCAGCTGGCATCTTGACTCGAGAAATAAAATTATCGAAGGAACTACGAGTTTCAAGATGACTGCCTGGGTGACAGCACATCTCTGCACTTGAACAAGGGTGTTTGCAACTGACAACCGCTTAGCAGATAGATGAAGAAGGCATACCATAAGCGCATACAAGCCGCGACGTTGGTCCACCGGCGCTTGCGAAATGATCGCGCCGCTGCGCGCAGTTTGTCAGGCACCACGGGTTGGATATGACGAATGGTGTAACAGCTTCGCAAGCAATCGGACAAATGATTCGCGGCAACACATCTCTGCACTTGAAAAAGGGCGTTGGCAACTGACAACCGCTTAGCAGATAGATTATGAAGGCATGCCATAGGCGCATTCAAGCCGCGGCATTGAGCTGTCGGCGTTTGCGAAGGGATCGCGCCGCAGAGCACAGTTGTAAGGCGCCGCAGCGTTGGATACGCCTCAGTTTCGCAAACTTCGGACAAATGGTTCGCGGCGACAAAGCGGCGTGCTGTATCTTGGTCAAGTAAGCGGCACTCGAAGGCACACGCTACAGTGCGAGTCAACGGAGCGAGCGCGGACGGCCAAATCACAGCGCACTCGGCTCTTGCGTCGCGATTGTTGATTCAGAGCTCTGCCTACCCCTACGACATGTGCGCGGGTGTTCATAAACGGCTCCTCTCGACTGCACGCGGGTAAAATGAACCAAAATGAACAGCTAACAGCGCGATAGGAATCGGGAGCAACGATAGTACTCACCCGGGGAGCGACGCGCGAAGCGGCGTGTTGTCCGTCGGCACTCCCGTCGAAAAAGGCGAAATAAAGACACAATTACTATATATATACAAGCAATATCGCGCGCAGAAGAGAATGGAAACACTTAGAAGCAATAAAAAATACACTCGAATAGATAAAAATAGGTAACGGAATCGAAAAACAGAGGATTAAGTAGAGGCAAGCGACAAGGCAATGCGATCTCAAGGCAGAGCGGCCAGGCGAAGGACAGTGTTCCCCACAATTCCTCGCGCGCGGGCCGGGGCGCTTGGGGGATTTCGCAAAAGGTCTATTGAGTTTCCCCGCTAACTTTAGCGGTTGAAAATGACGTCATATGACTTTGTATCACGTCACCTATTACCATATTCAGTTTCCCCGCTAGATTTGGCTGGAGAATCGACGTCAAGTGACCTCAACAGCAGTTCAGTTTCCCCGCTAAATTTAGCGGGGAAACTGAATTAGTGTTGAAGTCATGTGACGTCAGTTTTACCGCTAAATCTTACGGGGAAACTGAACGTGCAGGTTATGGGACGTCACAGACCTACACACCAATTCAGTTTCTTCGCTAAATTTAGCGGGTAATTAAATTGATCGTATAGGTCTGCGACTTCCTATAATGCAACGCGCGCGGTTACGCCCACGGCGACGCCGCGAAACACGGGAACGAGCGCTTGAGAGCTGCGCTCTAGAAACAAACAAACAACATCTCTCTCTCTCTCTTGGAAGTGTTTCGAGAGAAGGGGATGATTTCTCTCCCTTTCTCGCGCACTGTTTAAACGGAATATCTCAAAATTTGCGGGAGGGCGACTGCCCCCATGTCCCGACGCTACTGCGCTGGAAAGGATTACGCTGTGACGACAGCGAGACTGTGGAAACGGCCTACACAGATAGTCGCTGTGCCGTTAGGTAACCATTTTAATGAAAGCCCGAAAAAGCCAGCAGCCCAAGGAAATCGAGGGCTACGAGTCAAAGGTTCGTTCCAAGTCGCGCGTTCCCGACGCAGGACTGCTGTCGTCGGGGCTCCTGGTGTGGCCCGGACAGAGGGAGGAGCTGCAGTTCGAGACCGCCTTGGCCTGGGCCTGGCCACTGCTCCTGGTGGGCTTTTGGGCCAACGCCGCCGGCTCCCTCCTGGCCTTCAGGACCGGCCGAGCTGCGCCTCCGGCTCCGCAGACCCGGCCGTGCTAGGGGAGGAGGGGGCCTGGCCGTGACGTCATCGTTAGTGGACCCCAGCCCCAAGACGCGCGGCCGATGCTGAACGAGAGTGTCCGGCTTGGCGTCACCGCCTGCGTGCGCCGTTGTGAGACTACGCGGTGGCGGCGACGCAAACGGCGCGGCTTTGAAGTCATGACGTTTGCCGGGGAAAGGCGCCGGCCTTGGTTTGAATAGGTGGCACCGGCACGCTCCGAGACAGCCCGGGCTCGGCGGAGCTCCACGCAGCGGCCTGCATTCATCCTGACCTGCTTCCAATGGAGTTGGAAGCATGTGTGCATGCCGTACACTCGACACCTCGACACCCGTTTTGTCTTAACTTCGAGCGGGGACCAAAACAATGCTGGCAGCGCGAGGGCCAAGACTGAAAACGCATCGATGCCTTCTTCGCGCTTAACTGGATCCGTTAAAAATATACACAAACATAACATTTTTTAAAAAAATCGGGACTTTTGAGTTTTTGGAGCAGCTTGTTGACCCTTTTGGCTCGTAGCAGCGCTCGAAATTAAAGTGAACCGGAGTATGAAAACTTTAGTGCTAACTCCTTTCAACTCAAGTAGAAAGTTAGACGTAATGCGCCTGGGCGCGCCCACTCTTTGACGTCACCATAATTAACCTCCGTGACGTCACTATAACTAGCCTCCGTGACGTCACCATAATTAGCCTCCGTGACGTCACCATAACTAGCCTCCGTGACGTCACCATAACTAGCCGGCACGCAGGCTGGGTGGCCCGCACTTGGAATGGAAGTGCCCTTACTGTTCTAATTTACGCCTGCGCGACGGGGGCATAATTAATAGAGCTTTTATACTTGGGAGTTGGAAGGAGAACTCCGAATTTGAGGCTTTGTCTCCCTTCTTCACCAGTGTGAAAAGGCTGAAAGATTTTTTTTAATTATTAATATTATTATTTGCGGTAAACAGTCTTGTTGACGAGGGACGAAGTGAAAATGAAGACCTCCGGATATCCAGCGATATTCTACGTCCCCGCTTCACTTAGCATTGTGCCATCAAAGTACCATTAAAAATAAATAGTGTTTGTTCAGAGTGCAAAGAAACACATAGTAGCGCCCCTCTGTGGCAGCAACAAAACGCAACATGGAATATCCCTTATCGCCTTGTTCTCCAGCTCAATATTTTGAGGGATACAAATGAAAATGAATAACAAAACTGACGAGGAGGCGCCCTTTTTCTCTCATATTTATTTACAGGGCTATCGGCTTTATTCACACGTTAAAACAGACAGTCGGATTTTTTTTTCTTTGGCGATGTTTGCGAGATTTGGATGACGCAAAAATCAACGAATTTCGCTTGGCGGCGTCTGCTCAGCGCGCGGCTCATTTGATAGTTTTCGAATAAGGGGCGCTCTGAGTCGCCCGAGCAGTTAGCTGAGTGCGCAAGCGCAGACTTTCTGCCCATGCGCGGTACGACGCCCCAAGCTGCTTGGGAGATCCAAGGCGATTCGGAAGTCTTCAGAAGTGAGGTAACCTGGACAAGTTGGTATGATGATGTGGTGAACAGTACAGGTCACAAAAGGACACAGAAAAGAAACGACACACATTTGCGCTGTTGCTTTTCTCTGTCCTTGTCTTTTTGTGCGCTGCACCGTGAAACTCTGGCTGTATGCTACGCCAAGCGCCAAGAAAACCTTCCGCCGGGCGATGTTCGCCGACTCGTCGCAAGTTCGCTTTATATACAGGGTGTCACAAAAGAAAATTTACACGGTCTTTTTTACCGAAAAAATAAACTAGGCATCGGCGAACGCTCATTCTTCGCCCCAAGGTAGAGCTAGAGGTCACAACCAGATGCCAAAGTTTCAGCCCGATCCGATAACTTAATCAAAAGTTATAAGTGATTTTCTGAAAATTTCAATGGGAAAATGGCGGCCGACTTAGTTTTCGAACACATGGGGCTCCATGGCACCAGAAACCGAAAACGGGCAAAAATGGGCTCCATTTTCCCATTGAAATTTTCAGAAAATCACTAATAACTTCTGATTAAGTTATCGGATCGGGCTGTAACTTTGGCATCTGGTTGTGACCTCTAGCTCTACCTTTGGGCGGAGAATGAGCGTTCGGCGATGCCTAGTTTATTTTTGCGGTAAAAAAGGCCGTGTAAATTTTCTTTTGTGACACCCTGTAGATGCTCTGCAGCTTCGGCTTATCTCTCGTGGGCTCAAGCAAGTCCACTTTGTTGCTGGCGAAAGATCCAGAAAATTTGCGTCTCATTGAAAGCCTGAAATAAAATGAAGCTCTCACGAAAGAAGACAACACTTTATTCGAATGCTTAATTATGGCAGAGCGATTAAAGGGGTACGGAAATGAAATGTTGCGCTCGCTTCTTTGTTTAAATGTGGTCTACGTTGGGCCGGTGTTTCCACTCGAGATGAGTCTAAACATTTCTGCGTGTGCCTTACGAGTTTAAAACTTCAGATTATAATTCGTAGATCCTGATATTTTCTAAAAATGCCTGCCTATGAGATCAACTTGTTCTTCTAACGAGGAAGGTGTACTGCCATCTGGTGATGAGATTAAGGAAATTGAGTATTGGGTAATCCCCATCTATTTACCTAACCCTATCCCAGGCAGCCTTGGCAGGTGTAGAACTATTGATGAAGGAAGTGTAGCCGATCCAAGAGTCCTTTTTTTGCCTGCTTCCGGATGTACCGCGCTTTTGCACGCTTTTGCTTGAAAGACAAGACGTACGTTTCGAGCAATGGGATATTGGTGCTATATTCCCCAGAATTTCTTTTGAGTCTTCTTGGCTTCGCGGCATTCATCGTGCCACCAAGGTTTGGGATATTTAGGAAGATGGCCTGTTGTTTAGGGAATAAAGCTTTCGGCTGTTTTTATTATTGTTGACGCGATCAAATTGTTTAACTCGTCGTTTGATAGTGATTCAGGCCGGTCGTGAACAAGGAGGGCGGCATTTTCGTAAAGTTCCCAGTTGGCAGCCCCAAGCTTTCATCGCGGAGGACGTGAGCGCAATTTACAGGCAAAGGTTCTATTGGGGTCAGATGCACTGGGAAGCGGTCAGTGCCGTATGGGTTGTCAATTACACTTCACTGGAAAAAGGTGATTACTACTGGGGAGCAGCTGGCCAAGTCAAGGCAGAGAACGAAGCAGTTGGAAAAACTGATAGGTTGATTCGCCTGTGTTGAGAACACAGACTGATCTGTAGGACAGAAAACGTTCAATTAACTTTCCACAGCTATCAAGCCACCGGCTGCCCCAAATAGGGTTGCGTGCATTTAAATCCCTGTGAACGATAAAGAGTTCTCGCAATTGACCTGCTAAATGCTCCAGTTCCTGGACTGATAAAGAGGAAGAGGGTGGTATGTACAACGTGACACACGGTAATCAAACGATCAGTCAGAAGACGGACCGCAACCGCCTCTATCGTCGTGGTTAGAGGGACCTCAAATGCAGCTATCAGAGGCTTTTCAGACGGCTCGGTACGGCTGCAACATTTTTGGATGGGATGTGAGACCCACCGTGAGAGGAGGCACTTTTAATCTGCGACGGGGTTGTAATAATATTGTTTTGTAAGTCCGAATAAACGGGGCAAGTAGGGGGACAAAAGAGGAAGAAGAGGACACAGCGCCCAGGGGATCTCAAAACGTTCTACACGTAGTGTTGCTTGTTACCCGGTACGACCGGTACAATCAGGTAAATACTACTACAGGGGTAACCTTCATCTCCTCTGTTAGTGCACCAGAGCCTTTATTATGACTCGGTGCAGCAGCTGCCTGTGCCGCAGAAATGGAACGCCCCGGGAGTCGAAGTCTCAACCTGGTACCTGGGGACTTAAGTGGTTGCGCAAGCTACGAGACGAACACTTGCATTCCCACAGTTGCAGTAGGCGGTGTATGTCCCCTGCGCACCACCTGGGCAAACAATCCTCTTTGAAACCCAGGAGGCGTCGCTTCGCTTCAGGGTAGGAAATACCCAGTGTCACTTTCAGAGTTGGAATTTCCTTCTCTTTCTTGGAGTGGTCACAAGGTCTGGAATACGCCGGGTGACGGCCTTTGCAGTTAACAGACCTGGGATTTTCGCGACAATAATCGGCAGTGTGGTCGCCGCTCCCACATTTAGCACATGTCTCCCGACCACGCCAGGAACGTGCACCATGCCCAAACCGCTGGCAACGGAAGGGATTTGGCACGTAAGGGCGGACCCAACAGTTCAATTACCCTGCTTATTTTTAACAGAAGACGATAGAATATTCAGTTTTAAAGTGAGAATGTTATGTTTTGTGGGGATTTCCTTTCCATCCTTTTGGTTGGTGATGCGCTTGGCAGCGACAATGGCCTTGCCATGCATACCTTCAAGAACTTACCAAGTGAAAATTTTCGCAAGTGGTACCAGTTGCAAGTGGTTTATTGAACAGGTACCACTAGGAAGTGGCACCACTCGCAAATGGTACCACTTGTTAGTGGTACCACTTGCTAGTGGTACCACTTCCTAGTGGTACCACTTGCAAGTGGTACCATTTGCGAGTAATACCATTGTCATATAGATGCACAAAAACAAAGCCAGATGTTAGTCTTTCTTACTTTTATTTTGCAGTTGACAGTGCTTGTAGAGCAGAAGTACTTCGGCTGATGAAGATTAAAAATCCTCATAACCCAGTTGCCTCAGAGCTTTTCGGGAGTCCTGGATCTTTTGTGACAGGACTGTCGACATTTTAGTGATGACTTGCTGAACAGGCACCTTGTTCTGGTGTCTCCAATGATGCACTGTTTCTGCAAAGACAACAAAAAGATACTAATCTCATAACAGCTCATGTGGATACAGTCATATGATTTAACAGATTGAACTCATTTACCTATGACGAGGCCAACTTTGAAAAGGCTGAGTTCCTTCTGGACCACCACATTTTGTTTTTGTTTGTTCTTCGGTGCCACCTTGCCCCCAAAAGTCGTTCGGGCAAGCACGACCCCAAATCGCTGGCGCCATGTCTTTGGCTACCATGGTTGGTTTGGTCTGCTTCATTATTTTTTCTGCTTGATAAGAGCCGGTGGTGGTGCCCCGATTGGTTGCAACGGCTGGAACTGCCAAGTCCCGTAGGGTAGTCTAATAATCCGACAATGGTCCTTCGGGCTGTGGATAACGCTGGCGGAACCGATGGCTCTCCAGGTCCATGTTGCACGATTTTTCATAGTGCGCGCTGAGGGTTTCGGCAGCCTCCAATTGGTAGACGTCTCTCGTCGGAGTTCTAGAAGCGGCTGCCGCTGACGTCGTTGCTGGCGACGGCACAGCGACACCGCGGGATGAAGGCAATACGTCGAAGACCGGTTGACCCTCCACTCCCAGGTATTGGCGCAGCAGGTATCGACGACATTCCGAGGGCAGTGCGTGAGCACCACATGCCCCCATGAAACATTCGAAGAGCGAAATCCATCGCTCCCAGGGAATTTCCGACTTACCTGCAGTGGTTTACTCAAAACATCTTGAGGAAGTTTGATGCCGAATCCGCCGTCCATCCCGCCGTCAAAAGAATATGGAGTCCTCGGTGGACCCGCCGGGTCGGGAAGGAACGTCCAGTCACCTATGCTGCTCTCATGAGAATCTTTATTCAAAAATGATGATGATGATGAAGAAGTAAGTAAATGAACACACAGCAAAGAAGACAAAGTTATCTGAATATATGAAAATATAACAATGAAGACACCACCCTCAACGGGTACACACAGTACACGTGGCAAATGACGGCTTAAGAAACGCTGGGTGTGACTCGTTATCTTCTGGGCTCGTGATTGGTTCCCGGTGGTCGTGTCGGATAATGTCGCATTCTCATTGGTTGTGAAGGGATGACGAGATGCTCATGACTCCCCATGCCCTGCATGCGTTTCTTGAGCTCGAGCTCAAGAAACGTCGCGTTGCAAATTTTTCAATTCAAAGAAAAGACCTCCAGGAGGTGCGTTACTGCTTGCGGAAAAATATTTCCAAAATTTCTAATCGCTTAGCGAATCTCGCACGAAAGATTTCTCCTCGCGTGTTTTGAGAATATTGTACTCATGCAAAAATTAGCATATCAATATGCATATGTACCTCTATCAGACTGTATACGTGTGTGAAATCTTGTCAAAATATTTGAATTTGGCTTTTTGTAGCAACAACATATTTAAGACACCTGAAACTTTTTCAGCTTGAGCAACAGCTTTCACTTATTTTTTTTAGTGATATGTGTGATTTTGTAAACTGGTGCCATTTGCAACCAAGCGGTACCACTTGAAGCTCATGTGGCAATATTGGCAACCCAAGCGGTACCACTTGAGGCCCAAGTGGTACCACTTAGTTTGCAAGTGGTACCACTTGACTTGCAAGTGGTACCACCTGCAAGTGGGGCCATGCGACATTTGGGGCGCTATGTTGCACGTTTTGGACTCCCAGGAGACTAGGGAGAAGGAAGTGACGTAGGTGTGAATGAACGAATCTTAGCAGCACCACGCAACGCGTCATCAGCGACTCCACCAATCAACATCCAAAGAGCGTTGTTGACGTCACTTCCTTCTCCCTAGTCTCCTAGGAGTCCAAAACATGCAACATAGCCCCCTTGGTCGCATGGCCCCACATACAAGCAAAATGCTGCTTTTGTGGGCCAGCTCTTTACTTTGTATGGCTTGATTTAAAATAAAAATTGAATTGAATTGAATTGAATTGACGATGACATGGGTTGTTGGTATTGGAGAGGATGGCAATCCGATTCGCAGAACTCCAGATTTTGTGGAGGCGGGTTGAGCGGGTCAGCTGCGAGCCATGGAGATCTGGCATGCCGTTCGATAGGGGCATGAAGGAGCCCCGGGAACATGATGGCGCTGTTGCTCACTGGGCCCGCTGGGGTCGAAGGTGCAGGCCCATCCAATGTAAAGGGTGTCACAAAAATTATTTACAATATTGTTTTTGTTTTTTTGTTTTTTACCTCAAAAATAAACTAGGTATCGCCTAACGCTCATTCTCCGCCCAAAGGTATACGCTAGACCTCACAACCAGATGCCAAAATGTCAGTCCGAACGGACACTTTATTCAAAAGTTATAAGGGAATTTCTGAAAATTTCAATGGGAAAATGGAGCCCATTTTTGCCTGTTTTTGGTTGCTAGTGCCACAGGGCCCCATGTATTGGGAAACTCCGTCGACCGCCATTTTCCCGTTGAACTTTTCAGAAAATCACTTATAATAGAGAGTTTTAACAGATCGTTCCGATACCTCCGATAGCCGCGATAACGATACTATGCATGCGCCAGGGAGGCGGTGGCGGAGTATCGGGTATCCTTATCGGTGTCATGGGAACGATCTACTAAAACTCTTTACTGTTTGAATAAGGTATCGGATCGGGCTGAAACTTTGGCATCTGGTTGTGACCTAGCGCTACCTTTAGGTGGAGAATGAGCGTTCGGCGATGCCTATTTTATTTTCGCGGTAAAAAAACAAAACAAAAAAAAAAAACTTTATTTTTTATTTATTTTTTTTATTTTTTCACACCCTGTAGAAGTTGGGCCTCCGAGGAACCGAGGCCCAGGGCTCAGATTGAGGCACCGCCGTCGCCCGGTGTGTCATCCTCTCAACATCGTCGTCGCTATATTGCATACTGACCTTTCGACGCTGTTCCCGCGTATCAAGATCTGTAATCTGTAATCAATCAGCCCGGCAGTTTCCCGCAGAATTTTGAGCGCAAACGAAACAGACGAAACCGAAACGGGGGAACAGGGAAGGGGTGGCGTCCCATTTACCCTCGTCAACAGGAGAAAAAAAAAGGATAGTGTGTTTCGGCGTCTCGCCGCAGCGGGGCGCCAGTTACATGGTTTTCCTAGAGTGCTTTCATACACACGCGCGCTTTTGCTTGAGTGGTGACATCTCAGCCATTTTACCGCCCAATAGTTTTTTTATGCATTTTGAAGTGCGCGCAATCCGGTGTCACTTAGCTCGAACGCGTAGCTTTGGCTAACGCATAGACGCCATTTTACCGCCCAAGTCACACACCAAGTGCGCGAGAGCGTCACGCGCTGGCACATACAGGGCAACAATGGACGTCTTCACCCTCAAACAGACAGACATGTAGGCACCCTAGGCTTTCCTCTTATCAGTTGTCTTCCGCTCTTCCTTTTCACATTCGGCGGCCGCGTCACGTGACTATCTGCCAGGTTTTGTCAGTATAGAGGGGGCTATGGCCAAACCACGGTGGGCCAAACACATGCACGACCAGGGCGTAAGATAGACAGGTGGGGAAACGGCCCATAGAAGTAAACATAGAAGCCTATCGCAGCGCCGTGACCGGATTGTGTACTCGTCTGCTTGCGGGTACCCCCAATTTGCGACAGATGGCGCTGCGGCGAGAGGAAAAAGATTGGAATCGGATTTGCACTGAACTTTATGGGAGAGTCCGCAAAATAAGCCGAGAGCAAGGCAGTCCTCCATTAAAAATCCACGAGAAATCATCTCCGTCAGTTTAGCCGGTCGCCACCGGTCGCCTACCCGGAGTGAGAGTTCGCGATGCTCCACATAGATGGCGCCACAGAAAAAGAGAAAACCGAGAGGGACACAATCCGGTCGCTCATTTGGCTCTCGTTTCCCCGCCTGTCTATTTTACACCCTGTGCACGACGCAAGGGCTCGCCCGTGCCATATAAATATGATCACATTGAAATATGTGGGATTGCCCTTCGAAATCCCGGGTGTGCTAATTGCGCGCAGGCAATTTTATATTTTTCAACTAGTCGGTTGTTTTGTTGCGCATGTGTCTCGCCCACGTGGTCTCGCCCATAGAGTTATTATAATGTACGCTAGAGGTTCAACTGACGCTAGTGTCTATGCGACTTCCGTGACGCAAATTGAAGCAGACAGCAACCAGTCTACTTTTCCAGTCTTCCTGCGTATTCCTATGGGAAAGCGCGCGTGCATTTTGTCTCTTCACCGGAAAATAACACGGAACACTTTGGTTATTTGGGTCGTACCGAATAGTATGTACCTTGATTAACACCGTAAAAGTGTAATTGCTTTAGGTAGCCCATTTTTCTTCATCAGTGAACGATATTTAACTTCGCTACATTTCAGTTCCAAACGTGTGTTCCGCAGCAGGTGTGTAAAAACAAGCGACGATTCAAAGCAAAATTACAATCGAAACGAACATAGAGTGTGTTGAAGGCTCGCCAGCATTCCGGTGACGCTTGTATATTTATAATATGCCAGTCAGTCACTATATGAAAATGATCCCGTCGTGCATGAGGGGATAAAAACCTTCAAAACTTAGAGAATAAAGTCCGTGGGCTATGAAAGGTGTCTCTTCGTATTGTTTTCTATGCCGGGCAGCTTTTATCGCGCACTAGTTCCCAAAACTATCGAGCGCGCAGGTGATATTTTGAACGTAGAACAAGCAGCTTCGCTCAGGGCAGAAAGAATAAAGCGGTACTTACTTATTTAAAATCGGAATAGATTACGTGGCCTTCAATTTATTTTGATCGTACATGCACTGCGAGTTACTCATCCAGTGTTACTGCGTAGTTCTTGCCGCCGCTCTTGATTTTCCAGATGTCCTTCGTTCGTTTGGCATGTGTAACCCCCATGCTGGAAATCGCCGACGCCGCGTTCGCGCTAACAGTGTCCGACAGTGCACATAAATACACGTACGAAGCCGTTTTAGCACCGTTTTTAATGCGACGAATTCTAAAGAAAAACGCCGTAACTGACCAATTATTTCGTCGGCCTGACTGAGAAATGTTTCAAGCTACCTAGTACGTACGAATTTTTTGGGATATTTGCTCTTATGATCGAGCGCAGGGAGAAAATGCGCTCAAATTTTCCCGTAGAAATGCATTACCGGAAGTCCATTTTCGACTGGTTGCTGTCTGCTTCAATTTGCGTCAGCACACTAGCGCCACTTGAACCTCTAGCGTACATTATAATAACTCTATGGTCTCGCCCACTGGTCTCACCGTTAGCTGATGACGATTTGCGCGTTTTATTCTGACTAGGATTTTGACCACATTTGCTAGAGACGTGAGCTCGAAGCGTGTAGACGACTGGCCTTCTTGCACGAGAACTGGCGCAGCCGTGCGCGTTCCACAGAAACCTCGCGCAGAGAAAAACAAGCGAAGGACCGGGGATGTTAATTTTAGGATATAGAAAAATACCACACCGTATCGAAGCGCCACCACACACGATTTATTGCATTGATGTACAGGTCTGGAAGGCGGTCCCATCGCCATCTGTTGGTTCAGAATCACACTAACCAAGGGTGGAGTTCAAACCCGGGACAGCGGAACGCAAGCACGTCGCGATAACCACTGCGCCACACGGCAGACAACGCGAGGAGCGTGAACCTTGCATATGAACCTGAGTACGATCCCTCGGTGTGGCTCGTGCAGGTATGTCGCGCAAAATGCGTTCGGGAACTTCTGAATGGTACTACCGAGAATCTACCTGGCTAAAGGAGTCGGGCGTGGTCCCGGCCTTCTTAATCAACGCTTATATTTTGTTCAGGGGTCCGCCTAGATGAATTTAATACCGCAAAGTTCGTCTCTCTTGCAATATTTCACATACAAACAGCAGAATTTCAATCGCGTTTGGAACCCCCTTCCATTTTTTTTAGTTCTCTTTTTGTGTCGAGGCTATGTCAACGCCTATCAAAAACCCATGTCAGGAGGCGCTTTGGTAACTGTGCCCTCGTTTTTACTTTTTGGCGAGAAAACGATTTTTTCCACTGAAATTTTTACAGGGTAATGGCGTCCGGGTTGGGGGGGGGGGGGGGGGGGGGAGTGGGGGGGGGGGGGGGAGCTATATGGCGCAAGTGAACCATGTCCCTCATTGTTGGGAAGGCATGGACGGAAGCTGTTTCCATACGGTTTCCATGCCATCCTCCGTTAAAATTGTCAATGATTTGTTCAGTTAAAGTTCGCTCAATAAAAAATCCAGCATGTTGTATACGAGCGGTAAATATCGCTTCCTTTGCTAAACAAAATAAATAAAGAGTTCTAAGTAACTTTGTATTTCACGGCATAAGATAAATTTTCACTGCACCCTTCCCACACCTTTACCCAGTGATAGCGTGCATCTAAAGGTGAGTCGTACTAAGGTGGTCATTTGGGTGAGTTGGTCCTGGTTAAACATGGTTAGCAACTTTAAGCCTAGATATGCTCAGAAAATGCGGCAACCTGAATGACTATGATTAACTTCTCGAAATGGCAGAAGCACACCCACTAAGCACGCCTACGCTCCAGCCCAGCAGGCAGGCATACGGTAGCTAAGCTAGGTTACGTCGTAAATAAACTGCCACTGCTGCCACGGCGCTCTCCGCCTTGGGGATACACCCAGTTAAAGGCCGACGACCAGACTCGAGATTCTGCAAGGCAGAAGATCCTCCTCACCATGGGGGAGGAGAAAAGAGGCAACGGTGTACAAGGAAGAAGGAGAGAGGACGAAGCAGGGGAAAAGTGGAAAGTGGGAACTAGTCTTCGGTCTTTAACCGAACCCAAGCCACTACCCAAACAGATGAACTCTGAGCAAACAACACGGCGTAAGTCACATATCAAAGAACACCTCAAGGGGGTAAAATCCATCATAACCAACGGTGACCATCGCATAATCTACGCGGACGCAACAAGCCCCTCGGACAACTCAGGCTTCGCTACGGCCTGGTGCAGCGCTATGATGACCAACAGGGCAAGATGTTCCACGTGACGGAAAGTCCCATCTCCTGCACGCAGAGAGAGACCATCGCCATCCTCGATTACGCCAGGCATGCAAACGCGACGTGTCATGCCGGCCAGCCTGTGCACTATCAGGTCTTTACAGATTCACAGGCAGCATTTAGAGCCTGTGCAAATGTAAGACAAACATCAATTTCCATCAGCCAGCTCCGTCTGTACGTTCATCAACTTCGAACGCTGGGACAGGACTTCACAATACGCTGGGTTCCCGGGCACAATGGCGCACCTGGCAATGAGAAGGCTCATTGCCTTGTACGAGCGCATTTATCCACCGTGCAATTTCAAGCCTCCCTTCACCGGCAATTCCACTTCCCATCCGAGGACATCAAGACTCACCCCCCTGTCCAAGATCCTGCAGAAGATATCACCCGAGCTAAACAATAGCGCCAGACTTACCTTTCTGCCACGGCAAACCCAATCCTCATTTCCTCTCCCCCTTTTCGATCGTTTACCCGCCGACAGAGCGTTACCCTCAGGCAGATCCAAACCGGCACTTTGCTGACTCCCTACTTTCTGCAACGCTTCAACCACAACAGCAGCACCCGAGCAACCACGGCTCTTGCCTTCGGCATGTGCGGGCTGTGTCGCGTTAGGGCACACCTGGAGCACCTGTTTCGGGAATGTCGGCAGTACTCCGAACCCCGGACTCGAGCCATCGGCTAACTTGATCGAGGCATCAGGCCCACCTCGCTCCAGTTGTGGGCCTGTCCGGGACCCTATAGGGTCCCGGACATGTGTGCTCTGAAATAAAAGCAAGTTCCATGACAGCTGTTTGTTGGTTTTATTGCGTAGCGACGCTTCATATGTACACAATGCACGCTCACATTCACTCGGGGTTTGTACACAGGCATTGGCAGCGTCGACAAGACATCAAGGCGACAGCGACAAGACATCCCTTCCGCCGCCGAGAGGGTGCGTCCACGGCGGTCGTTCCGACCACAGACGCGGGAGACTACGGGTTGCAGACTGCAAACGCCGGCCACAAGAGCGCTCGTTGTTACTTCAGGAATATGACGGCACTCGAAGTAAGTAGTAGACCCGCGACAAGCATCAGGCCGCAAAGAATTGTTTCTCTATACGCATAAAAAGGAGCAACGAGAGCCGGGTTAAACACCACAGCATAGCTGGCTTTTCCTCTGTCAGACGTTCAAAGCGAGACGTCGGCGACAGTTCGTGAGGAAGCTGCGAACGTCTGGTCGGAGCGTCATCGACGAGTCACTTCAGTGAAAACCTGTGAACAGGGTGACTTAAACGCCTGCTTGCAGCTCCTTGCGGTACTTTGAGAAATAAAAATAAAAACAGACGTACACAAGCACACGGGCAAAGAAAAAAATAGAGCTTCCCTTCAAACACCAAAATTCATTTGTTCATTTCTAAATAACACAGCCCGGTCTGGACCAGGCCGTATGACCATAAGAAACCCAATCACCCATAAAGAAGCTTTTTTTTCACGAACACGACACATCTCATTAACATCCTCGTTCGGTGCTCTCCGAAAAGTTGCGTTGCTGACGAAGGCACTGTTGAGACCGTCTCTTAAGCACTGGTTGTCGGTTCTACCCACCTGTAGCGACCACGAGTTGCGAACATGTTCTTGGATGACCAAGACGAGCAAAGGCCGGACGTGGGCCAAAGCTCAAGATCGCACACCTTAGTAGGGGAGAAGAAAAAACAAAACAAAAAAAACACCAGTGGCTTGTGAGCCCCACCGCAGAGCCCCTCTGGCAGCCCTCTGGAGGTGATCCCCTTAGCTATGTACAGCCGGGCCAGCAGCGTTTAGAGTGCGCAGGTGGATCTGGGACGCCTTGGTTCTAGAGCCGGACGAGCGTCTGTTCGGTGCCACGAGCATGTTCCGGCCACGGTCCGGGCGAAGAGAACCCGAGGAACGACGAAGGACCGAATGCGTCTGCACAGGGAAGACGTCCCGAGGGCATCGCGGGAACAAGGGCGGACGAATAAATAGAGTGACGACCGTGCAGGCTTCCGAGCGGCACGCCCGTCGCCTCATCGCTTGCTCTTGCCCTTGAGTCCCAGGAACTTCCAGAAGGAGGGCTGGTTGGACGAGCACGACTCGGCGGCCACCCTCGACTCCTCGGCCGAAGCCCTGTGCTGGGGCTCCTTGAGCATGTCCAGGAAGTTCTGGTCGGACCTGGCGATCTTGGCCCTGGTCAGCGTGATGACCTGCGGCTGTGGCACGGGCTGCTGCGGCGGCTGTTGTCGCCCGTGGTTGGCGTGGTTCACGGCGTTATTGCTGAGCACCTTGGGGTCCTCCACGAAGGCCTGGGCCAGGTTGCGGCTGATCTGCTTGCGGATGGTCTTTTTCATGGACAGGTGACGCTCCAGGTGCCGGAAGTCGCGCTCAGTGAGTGGCTGCGTCGGCGGGGCCACTCCGCCGGTGACGCTGGTGGGTTGCTGGTTGGGCTGCTGGTGCTGGCGCCTCGCAGGCGGCGGCGACGAGGGCTCCTTGCGCCTCGACCGCGGCGAGTGGTCGTAGGACCGGAGGTCGCTGAACACGTCCCGGACGTGGGGGATGCGCCGCTCCATGGTCATCGGCTCACGCCCGTCTGCGCACAAGCAAGGCCAGGGGTCACTGACACGCCTCGAAGCAAGTAAGCAAGTAAACGCTTCCTAGCAGTTTGAGCCAGGCAAAGCCTACGAGGATATAGAACTGAACGAGTTTCATTCTCAGTCAAGGTACAATGAATAGGTTTTCGGTGTCACTCTATAATCGGTCAGTCCCATCCCAGATACAGATCTAGGGGCCTAACGACAGGGGCGTATTTATGACTCAGGCTTGGGGGGTTTCTGTTGAGATATGACGTTACGGTCGAAACGTTTCCCAGATCTATTTTCTTGACTCAATATTTGCTATGTCACCAAAAACAACTTTTGGTTAATGCATATCGATTTTTTTATTTAAAAACGTTGACCTTTTGGGGGGGGGGGGGGTGGGAGTCCGCCCCCCCTCCGCCATAAATTCGCCTATGCCTAACTATGATGCCCGCTTGCCGTGAGACGACAAATAAAACCAAGGCAGGCGGCTAAAAGCAGAAGTGTGTCGAGTGTCACACAGCAAACTTTGTATACGTACGGAGCTTGCGCCTACGTTTAGAGTCGCCGGGGTACTTCGTATGAAATGAAAGCTTTGTACCTGACATACGAAGCACGGATGTCATTCATAATGCAACGTAAGAAAACATAAGCGATCGCTCCTGCGTGGTCTAAAGGCTGACAAAACTCCCTCCTCTTACAGCGTCCAGTCAGGTCTTCAAGAGCAGCGCGGAACCGGAAATGTCTGGCGGCGTACGTGGAAAAGGCCGAGAGAGCAGACGACCCTCCCCCGCCGCCAGACAACAGACAGAGCAGCGGCCAACAGAGGCAACATGGCGGCGCCGCGACAGTCGGCCCGGGCAACGGGGCCCATTGTTTCGGCGGCAAGCAGCGGCGGCACGACTTCTCGGCGGAGCACCGTCGTGACTCGGCTGCCGTGCCTCGTGTGCGCCCTTGCGAGGCGGACCACGTGAGTCGGTCGGAACCGGGCCGGAAAAGCAGCGCTTCTGGGTCCGCCGCTCCATTTCATGGAGTGCAAGTGGACGACCGCTCATCCGCGCCCAGCCTTGGCGTCGAGTCGGCCGTCCGACAGAGGGGCTCGCAGCCGAGATTGAGAAGTCGCTAGGTAGGCGGCGCAAGCCGCCGCCCGATTCGAGGATTTTAGCAATATACCCCCTTCAGGCAAATGAGATGAGAATGCCGAAGCAGGAATCACGAACACAACAAGCCCTGCCAATCTACCCCTGGCAAGAAAGAGTTTAAGTAGATCGTTCCGATACTTGCGATATCTTCCCGATAACGATGCCCGATAACTGTACTATGTATCAGCATGCGCAAAGGCATCGGCATATCGGAGTCGTCGGAACCATCTGCTAAAACTCTCTGATACAGTGATTTCCCTACACCCCCCCCCCCTTGTTTTTCTGAAGGCACCACCTCAATTTCCAACGACTCCTCTACTCTCAATGCCCCCCCCCCCCCTTAATTTTAATTCCTGGGTAAACCCCTGCTCTCATCGTAACGGCGATAAGCACATGGGGGAAGCCAACAGGTATATATTAGCTCTTCCAGGCTAATCGGAATATAGGCCCACATAGGTGCCCTGGTTACATGAACTTCTGACTCGTCGGTGGCAGTCCTGGTACAACGAAAAGTCTTGCACGGCGGTTCCGTCAGAGAGAGGGATTCAACGACACGACTGCGAAGGGCCCTGAGGGGTCTCTGGGCGAACATCTCGGTTCTCGTCACATGGCCATCGATGACAGAAAAGATCGCGATTGTTACTCAGTTTACGAGGTCCACTAAACATCTACAGGGTGAGTTGCCACTTAGATCGCTAGACGTAAATGACAGAGAGTAATAAGGCCACAGGCCAACGGTCGAATAATTTTCGAGTCCGACAAGACGGGTCAAGAGAGAAAGGAAGGACGCATTCGCGCCATCGGTGGTATTGTAGAATCTGGCAGAATCTTACATCAAATCAAGTTTGGGGGATTTACGTGCCAAACCAATGACGGGCATCTGGCACGCACCAGCGGAGAACTGATGATCAATTTGGACCCCCTGGGGATCTTTCGACGTGCAACCGAAGGCTCGGTTACACGGCGCCTTTTCCGCAACAAGCCTCACCCAGCCCAGATTCCGGGCGTCTCGGCCGGGATTCGAACCCGCCACCTGGGCTCTCGCCTCGGAGAGCCACCGAGGCGGCCTTTCATTACCGATGATGTGGGCTGAGTTGGTACGGTAGTAGATCTTTCGCAATAGTAATTTCACACCTTAAGAGTTTGACTCGGACTCAAATCGAAAATTATGCATTCGCCTTTGTTACGCCGATCAAGACTCTCGGCGACCGTGAAACGCGGGTCGCGATTTTGAATCCCTTTCAGAGCATAATTTGTTTTCAGCATACTTCTAATTTGTCCGGGACTATTTAGTGCCCGATATCATCTACGCGAACTTGGACCATGACGCACTCCTTCCCGCGGTTCTTCCGAGGCCACTGTGGACTCGTCGAGTCGGGGAATAACAGAACCTTTTCCTCATTACGCTCGCACCTGGAAAAGCTTGTTTTTGTTCCTCGTGGACATTGCGAACAGAATTTTGGCTGACTGAAGCGCCGACGTCGACGATACGAATCTCTCGAAATGCCGAGTAAATGACGAAATGAACGGACCGATGAAGACTCGACACTGCATCATCCGTTCGCCGAGAAGTCGGCATTAGCCTGGTTTCTTTGGAGCCCCGTTAACCTTGATTCGGGCAATTAATGCGCCGAGATTAATTCCGCCGGGACTCCCCGCCGATCGTACGGTTCCGGACGACTGACAACCAGCGAGTCAACCAACTCTGAAAAGGCGACTCGAGCAAGTTCGCTCATTTCATGAAATGATGAAACATATACGCGCTCCTAACCTCTTTTTTTTTTTTCTTTTTTTGACGCTTACGCAAAGCTAATTTGCACTTTAGCGTCCGAAGCGAGCGTCGCGTGGCACAGTGCAAGGTACCAGAGTTGGCCAGCTGCCAAAAGGAAACGACCAAGAATGAAAGCAGAAGGGAGTGAAAGACGAGGCGACGTCGCGACGCTTCGAAAAGAGTTAACCAGCTGTCAAAAGCTTTCGGAAACAACGCAGGAGGGGCAGGAGTGGGGGGACGAGGCGACGCTTCGAAAAGACTTAAAACCAGCTGCCAAAAAGCTTTCGGAAATAACAAAGAAATAACGCACAAGATGCAGGAGTGGGGGACGAAGCGACGCTTCGAAAATACGTAAAACCAGCTGCCAAAAGCTTTCGGAAACAACAAAGAAATAACGCACAAGATGCAGGAGTGGGGGACGAAGCGACGCTTCGAAAAGACGTAAAAACCAGCTGCCAAAAGCTTTCGGAAATAACAAAGAAATAACGCACAAGATGCAGGAGTGGGGGACGAAGCGACGCTTCGAAAAGACGTAAAACCAGCTGCCAAAAGCTTTCGGCAACAACAAAGAAACAACGCACAAGATGCAGGAGTGGGGGACGAAGCGACGCTTCGAAAAGACGTAAAACCAGCTGCCAAAAGCTTTCGGCAACAACAAAGAAATAAAGCAGAAGAGGCAGGAGTGGGGGACGAAGCGACGCTTCGAAAAGACGTAAAACCAGCTGCCAAAAGCTTTCGGAAATAACAAAGAAATAACGCACAAGGTGCAGGAGTGGGGGACGAAGCGACGCTTCGAAAATACGTAAAACCAGCTGCCAAAAGCTTTCGGAAACAACAAAGAAATAACGCACAAGGTGCAGGAGTGGGGGACGAAGCGACGCTTCGAAAATACGTAAAACCAGCTGCCAAAAGCTTTCGGAAATAACAAAGAAATAACGCACAAGGTGCAGGAGTGGGGGACGAAGCGACGCTTCGAAAATACGTAAAACCAGCTGCCAAAAGCTTTCGGAAATAACAAAGAAATAACGCACAAGGTGCAGGAGTGGGGGACGAAGCGACGCTTCGAAAATACGTAAAACCAGCTGCCAAAAGCTTTCGGAAACAACAAAGAAACAACGCACAAGATGCAGGAGTGGGGGACGAAGCGACGCTTCGAAAAGACGTAAAACCAGCTGCCAAACGCTTTCGGAAACAACAAACAAACAACGCACAAGATGCAGGAGGGGGGGACGAAGCGACGCTTCGAAAATACGTAAAACCAGCTGCCAAAAGCTTTCGGAAATAACAAAGAAATAACGCACAAGGTGCAGGAGTGGGGGACGAAGCGACGCTTCGAAAATACGTAAAACCAGCTGCCAAAAGCTTTCGGAAACAACAAAGAAACAACGCACAAGATGCAGGAGTGGGGGACGAAGCGACGCTTCGAAAAGACGTAAAACCAGCTGCCAAAAGCTTTCGGCAACAACAAAGAAATAAAGCAGAAGAGGCAGGAGTGGGGGACGAAGCGACGCTTCGAAAATACGTAAAACCAGCTGCCAAAAGCTTTCGGAAATAACAAAGAAATAACGCACAAGGTGCAGGAGTGGGGGACGAAGCGACGCTTCGAAAAAACGTAAAACCAGCTGCCAAAAGCTTTCGGAAATAACAAAGAAATAACGCACAAGGTGCAGGAGTGGGGGACGAAGCGACGCTTCGAAAAGACGTAAAACCAGCTGCCAAAAGCTTTCGGCAACAACAAAGAAACAACGCACAAGATGCAGGAGTGGGGGACGAAGCGACGCTTCGAAAAGACGTAAAACCAGCTGCCAAAAGCTTTCGGCAACAACAAAGAAACAACGTACAAGATGCAGGAGTGGGGGACGAAGCGACGCTTCGAAAAGACGTAAAACCAGCTGCCAAAAGCTTTCGGCAACAACAAAGAAATAAAGCAGAAGAGGCAGGAGTGGGGGACGAAGCGACGCTTCGAAAAGACGTAAAACCAGCTGCCAAAAGCTTTCGGAAATAACAAAGAAATAACGCACAAGGTGCAGGAGTGGGGGACGAAGCGACGCTTCGAAAATACGTAAAACCAGCTGCCAAAAGCTTTCGGAAACAACAAAGAAATAACGCACAAGGTGCAGGAGTGGGGGACGAAGCGACGCTTCGAAAATACGTAAAACCAGCTGCCAAAAGCTTTCGGAAATAACAAAGAAATAACGCACAAGGTGCAGGAGTGGGGGACGAAGCGACGCTTCGAAAATACGTAAAACCAGCTGCCAAAAGCTTTCGGAAATAACAAAGAAATAACGCACAAGGTGCAGGAGTGGGGGACGACGACGCTTCGAAAATGCGTAAAACCAGCTGCCAAAAGCTTTCGGAAATAACAAAGAAATAACGCACAAGGTGCAGGAGTGGGGGACGAAGCGACGCTTCGAAAATACGTAAAACCAGCTGCCAAAAGCTTTCGGAAATAACAAAGAAATAACGCACAAGGTGCAGGAGTGGGGGACGAAGCGACGCTTCGAAAATACGTAAAACCAGCTGCCAAAAGCTTTCGGAAACAACAAAGAAACAACGCACAAGATGCAGGAGTGGGGGACGAAGCGACGCTTCGAAAAGACGTAAAACCAGCTGCCAAAAGATTTCGGAAACAACAAAGAAACAACGCACAAGATGCAGGAGTGGGGGACGAAGCGACGCTTCGAAAATACGTAAAACCAGCTGCCAAAAGCTTTCGGAAATAACAAAGAAATAACGCACAAGGTGCAGGAGTGGGGGACGAAGCGACGCTTCGAAAATACGTAAAACCAGCTGCCAAAAGCTTTCGGAAACAACAAAGAAACAACGCACAAGATGCAGGAGTGGGGGACGAAGCGACGCTTCGAAAAGACGTAAAACCAGCTGCCAAAAGCTTTCGGCAACAACAAAGAAATAAAGCAGAAGAGGCAGGAGTGGGGGACGAAGCGACGCTTCGAAAATACGTAAAACCAGCTGCCAAAAGCTTTCGGCAACAACAAAGAAATAAAGCAGAAGAGGCAGGAGTGGGGGAGGAAGCGACGCTTCGAAAATACGTAAAACCAGCTGCCAAAAGCTTTCGGAAACAACAAAGAAACAACGCACAAGATGCAGGAGTGGGGGACGAAGCGACGCTTCGAAAAGACGTAAAACCAGCTGCCAAAGGCTTTCGGCAACAACAAAGAAATAAAGCAGAAGAGGCAGGAGTGGGGGACGAAGCGACGCTTCGAAAATACGTAAAACCAGCTGTCAAAAGCTTTCGGAAACAACAAAGAAACAACGCACAAGATGCAGGAGTGGGGGACGAAGCGACGCTTCGAAAAGACGTAAAACCAGCTGCCAAAAGCTTTCGGCAACAACAAAGAAATAAAGCAGAAGAGGCAGGAGTGGGGGACGAAGCGACGCTTCGAAAATACGTAAAACCAGCTGCCAAAAGCTTTCGGAAATAACAAAGAAATAACGCACAAGGTGCAGGAGTGGGGAACGAAGCGACGCTTCGAAAATACGTAAAACCAGCTGCCAAAAGCTTTCGGAAATAACAAAGAAATAACGCACAAGGTGCAGGAGTGGGGGACGAAGCGACGCTTCGAAAAGACGTAGAACCAGCTGCCAAAAGCTTTCGGCAACAACAAAGAAACAACGCACAAGATGCAGGAGTGGGGGACGAAGCGACGCTTCGAAAAGACGTAAAACCAGCTGCCAAAAGCTTTCGGCAACAACAAAGAAATAAAGCAGAAGAGGCAGGAGTGGGGGACGAAGCGACGCTTCGAAAATACGTAAAACCAGCTGCCAAAAGCTTTCGGAAATAACAAAGAAATAACGCACAAGGTGCAGGAGTGGGGGACGATGCGACGCTTCGAAAATACGTAAAACCAGCTGCCAAAAGCTTTCGGAAATAACAAAGAAATAACGCACAAGGTGCAGGAGTGGGGGACGAAGCGACGCTTCGAAAATACGTAAAACCAGCTGCCAAAAGCTTTCGGAAATAACAAAGAAATAACGCACAAGATGCAGGAGTGGGGGACGAAGCGACGCTTCGAAAAGACGTAAAACCAGCTGTCAAAAGCTTTCGGCAACAACAAAGAAATAAAGCAGAAGAGGCAGGAGTGGGGGACGAAGCGACGCTTCGAAAAGACGTAAAACCAGCTGTCAAAAGCTTTCGGAAATAACAAAGAAATAACGCACAAGGTGCAGGAGTGGGGGACGAAGCGACGCTTCGAAAATACGTAAAACCAGCTGCCAAAAGCTTTCGGAAACAACAAAGAAATAACGCACAAGGTGCAGGAGTGGGGCACGAAGCGACGCTTCGAAAAGGCGTAAAAACCAGCTGCCAAAAGCTTTCGGGAACAACAAAGAAATAACGCACAAGATGCAGGAGTGGGGGACGAAGCGACGCTTCGAAAAGACGTAAAACCAGCTGCCAAAAGCTTTCGGCAACAACAAAAAAATAAAGCAGAAGAGGCAGGAGTGGGGGACGAAGCGACGCTTCGAAAATACGTAAAACCAGCTGCCAAAAGCTTTCGGAAACAACAAAGAAATAACGCACAAGGTGCAGGAGTGGGGCACGAAGCGACGCTTTGAAAAGGCGTAAAAACCAGCTGCCAAAAGCTTTCGGCAACAACAAAGAAACAACGCACAAGATGCAGGAGTGGGGGACGAAGCGACGCTTCGAAAAGACGTAAAACCAGCTGCCAAAAGCTGTCGGCAACAACAAAGAAATAAAGCAGAAGAGGCAGGAGTGGGGGACGAAGCGACGCTTCGAAAAGACGTAAAACCAGCTGCCAAAAGCTTTCGGAAATAACAAAGAAATAACGCACAAGGTGCAGGAGTGGGGGACGAAGCGACGCTTCGAAAATACGTAAAACCAGCTGTCAAAAGCTTTCGGAAACAACAAAGAAATAACGCACAAGGTGCAGGAGTGGGGCACGAAGCGACGCTTCGAAAAGGCGTAAAAACCAGCTGCCAAAAGCTTTCGGAAACAACAAAGAAATAACGCACAAGATGCAGGAGTGGGGGACGAAGCGACGCTTCGAAAAGACGTAAAACCAGCTGCCAAAAGCTTTCGGCAACAACAAAGAAACAACGCACAAGATGCAGGAGTGGGGGACGAAGCGACGCTTCGAAAAGACGTAAAACCAGCTGCCAAAAGCTTTCGGAAACAACAAAGAAATAAAGCAGAAGAGGCAGGAGTGGGGGACGAGGCGACGCTTCGAAAAGACGTAAAACCAGCTGCCAAAAGCTTTCGGAAACAACAAAGAAATAACGCACAAGGTGCAGGAGTGGGGCACGAAGCGACGCTTCGAAAAGGCGTAAAAACCAGCTGCCAAAAGCTTTCGGAAACAACAAAGAAATAACGCACAAGATGCAGGAGTGGGGGACGAAGCGACGCTTCAAAAAGACGTAAAACCAGCTGCCAAAAGCTTTCGGCAACAACAAAGAAACAACGCACAAAATGCAGGAGTGGGGGACGAAGCGACGCTTCGAAAAGACGTAAAACCAGCTGCCAAAAGCTTTCGGAAACAACAAAGAAATAAAGCAGAAGAGGCAGGAGTGGGGGACGAGGCGACGCTTCGAAAAGACGTAAAACCAGCTGCCAAAAGCTTTCGGAAACAACAAAGAAATAACGCACAAGGTGCAGGAGTGGGGGACGAAGCGACGCTTCGAAAAGACGTAAAACCAGCTGCCAAAAGCTTTCGGAAACAACAAAGAAATAAAGCAGAAGAGGCAGGAGTGGGGGACGAGGCGACGCTTCGAAAAGACGTAAAACCAGCTGCCAAAAGCTTTCGGAAACAACAAAGAAATAACGCACAAGGTGCAGGAGTGGGGCACGAGGCGACGCTTCGAAAAGACGTAAAACCAGCTGCCAAAAGCTTTCGGAAACAACAAAGAAATAAAGCAGAAGAGGCAGGAGTGGGGGACGAGGCGACGCTTCGAAAAGACGTAAAACCAGCTGCCAAAAGCTTTCGGAAACAACAAAGAAATAACGCACAAGGTGCAGGAGTGGGGCACGAGGCGACGCTTCGAAAAGACGTAAAACCAGCTGCCAAAAGCTTTCGGCAACAACAAAGAAATAAAGCAGAAGAGGCAGGAGTGGGGGACGAGGCGACGCTTCGAAAAGACGTAAAACCAGCTGCCAAAAGCTTTCGGAAACAACAAAGAAATAACGCACAAGGTGCAGGAGTGGGGCACGAAGCGACGCTTCGAAAAGGCGTAAAAACCAGCTGCCAAAAGCTTTCGGAAACAACAAAGAAATAACGCACAAGATGCAGGAGTGGGGGACGAAGCGACGCTTCGAAGAGACGTAAAACCAGCTGCCAAAAGCTTTCGGCAACAACAAAGAAACAACGCACAAGATGCAGGAGTGGGGGACAAAGCGACGCTTCGAAAAGACGTAAAACCAGCTGCCAAAAGCTTTCGGAAACAACAAAGAAATAAAGCAGAAGAGGCAGGAGTGGGGGACGAGGCGACGCTTCGAAAAGACGTAAAACCAGCTGCCAAAAGTTTTCGGCAACAACAAAGAAACAACGCACAATATGCAGGAGTGGGGGACGAAGCGACGCTTCGAAAAGACGTAAAACCAGCTGCCAAAAGCTTTCGGAAACAACAAAGAAATAAAGCAGAAGAGGCAGGAGTGGGGGACGAGGCGACGCTTCGAAAAGACGTAAAACCAGCTGCCAAAAGCTTTCGGAAACAACAAAGAAATAACGCACAAGGTGCAGGAGTGGGGGACAAAGCGACGCTTCGAAAAGACGTAAAACCAGCTGCCAAAAGCTTTCGGAAACAACAAAGAAATAAAGCAGAAGAGGCAGGAGTGGGGGACGAGGCGACGCTTCGAAAAGACGTAAAACCAGCTGCCAAAAGCTTTCGGAAACAACAAAGAAATAACGCACAAGGTGCAGGAGTGGGGCACGAGGCGACGCTTCGAAAAGACGTAAAACCAGCTGCCAAAAGCTTTCGGCAACAACAAAGAAATAAAGCAGAAGAGGCAGGAGTGGGGGACGAGGCGACGCTTCGAAAAGACGTAAAACCAGCTGCCAAAAGCTTTCGGAAACAACAAAGAAATAACGCACAAGGTGCAGGAGTGGGGCACGAAGCGACGCTTCGAAAAGGCGTAAAAACCAGCTGCCAAAAGCTTTCGGAAACAACAAAGAAATAACGCACAAGATGCAGGAGTGGGGGACGAAGCGACGCTTCGAAGAGACGTAAAACCAGCTGCCAAAAGCTTTCGGCAACAACAAAGAAACAACGCACAAGATGCAGGAGTGGGGGACAAAGCGACGCTTCGAAAAGACGTAAAACCAGCTGCCAAAAGCTTTCGGAAACAACAAAGAAATAAAGCAGAAGAGGCAGGAGTGGGGGACGAGGCGACGCTTCGAAAAGACGTAAAACCAGCTGCCAAAAGTTTTCGGCAACAACAAAGAAACAACGCACAATATGCAGGAGTGGGGGACGAAGCGACGCTTCGAAAAGACGTAAAACCAGCTGCCAAAAGCTTTCGGAAACAACAAAGAAATAAAGCAGAAGAGGCAGGAGTGGGGGACGAGGCGACGCTTCGAAAAGACGTAAAACCAGCTGCCAAAAGCTTTCGGAAACAACAAAGAAATAACGCACAAGGTGCAGGAGTGGGGCACGAGGCGACGCTTCGAAAAGACGTAAAACCAGCTGCCAAAAGCTTTCGGCAACAACAAAGAAACAACGCACAAGATGCAGGAGTGGGGGACGAAGCGACGCTTCGAAAAGACGTAAAACCAGCTGCCAAAAGCTTTCGGAAACAACAAAGAAATAAAGCAGAAGAGGCAGGAGTGGGGGACGAGGCGACGCTTCGAAAAGACGTAAAACCAGCTGCCAAAAGCTTTCGGAAACAACAAAGAAATAAAGCAGAAGAGGCAGGAGTGGGGGACGAGGCGACGCTTCGAAAAGACATAAAACCAGCTGCCAAAAGCTTTCGGCAACAACAAAGAAATAAAGCAGAAGAGGCAGGAGTGGGGGACGAAGCGACGCTTCGAAAAGACGTAAAACCAGCTGCCAAAAGCTTTCGGAAACAACAAAGAAATAAAGCAGAAGAGGCAGGAGTGGGGGACGAGGCGACGCTTCGAAAAGACGTAAAACCAGCTGCCAAAAGCTTTCGGAAACAACAAAGAAATAACGCACAAGGTGCAGGAGTGGGGCACGAAGCGACGCTTCGAAAAGACGTAAAACCAGCTGCCAAAAGCTTTCGGAAACAACAAAGAAATAAAGCAGAAGAGGCAGGAGTGGGGGACGAGGCGACGCTTCGAAAAGACGTAAAACCAGCTGCCAAAAGCTTTCGGAAACAACAAAGAAATAAAGCAGAAGAGGCAGGAGTGGGGGACGAGGCGACGCTTCGAAAAGAGGTAAAACCAGCTGCCAAAAGCTTTCGGAAACAACAAAGAAATAAAGCAGAAGAGGCAGGAGTGGGGGACGAAGCGACGCTTCGAAAAGACGTAAAACCAGCTGCCAAAAGCTTTCGGAAACAACAAAGAAATAAAGCAGAAGAGGCAGGAGTGGGGGACGAGGCGACGCTTCGAAAAGACTTAAAACCAGCTGCCAAAAGCTTTCGGCAACAACAAAGAAACAACGCACAAGATGCAGGAGTGGGGGACGAAGCGACGCTTCGAAAAGACGTAAAACCAGCTGCCAAAAGCTTTCGGAAACAACAAAGAAATAAAGCAGAAGAGGCAGGAGTGGGGGACGAGGCGACGCTTCGAAAAGACGTAAAACCAGCTGCCAAAAGCTTTCGGAAACAACAAAGAAATAAAGCAGAAGAGGCAGGAGTGGGGGACGAGGCGACGCTTCGAAAAGACGTAAAACCAGCTGCCAAAAGCTTTCGGAAACAACAAAGAAATAAAGCAGAAGAGGCAGGAGTGGAGGACGAGGCGACGCTTCGAAAAGACGTAAAACCAGCTGCCAAAAGCTTTCGGCAACAACAAAGAAACAACGCACAAGATGCAGGAGTGGGGGACGAAGCGACGCTTCGAAAAGACGTAAAACCAGCTGCCAAAAGCTTTCGGAAACAACAAAGAAATAAAGCAGAAGAGGCAGGAGTGGGGGACGAGGCGACGCTTCGAAAAGACGTAAAACCAGCTGCCAAAAGCTTTCGGAAACAACAAAGAGATAAAGCAGAAGAGGCAGGAGTGGGGGACGAGGCGACGCTTCGAAAAGACGTAAAACCAGCTGCCAAAAGCTTTCGGAAACAACAAAGAAATAACGCACAAGGTGCAGGAGTGGGGCACGAAGCGACGCTTCGAAAAGGCGTAAAAACCAGCTGCCCAAAGCTTTCGGAAACAACAAAGAAATAACGCACAAGATGCAGGAGTGGGGGACGAAGCGACGCTTCGAAAAGACTTAAAACCAGCTGCCAAAAGCTTTCGGCAACAACAAAGAAACAACGCACAAGATGCAGGAGTGGGGGACGAAGCGACGCTTCGAAAAGACGTAAAACCAGCTGCCAAAAGCTTTCGGAAACAACAAAGAAATAAAGCAGAAGAGGCAGGAGTGGGGGACGAAGCGACGCTTCGAAAAGACGTAAAACCAGCTGCCAAAAGCTTTCGGCAGCAACAAAGAAATAACGCAGAAGATGCAGGAGTCGGGGTACGAGGCGACGCTTCGAAAAGCTTTCGGAAACAACAAAGAAATAACGCAGAAGATGCAGGAGTCGGGGTACGAGGCGAGGCTTCGAAAAGACGTAAAACCAGCTGCCGAAAGCTTTCGGCAGCAACAAAGAAATAACGCAGAAGATGCAGGAGTCGGGGTACGAGGCGACGCTTCGAAAAGCTTTCGGAAACAACAAAGAAATAACGCAGAAGATGCAGGAGTCGGGGTACGAGGCGAGGCTTCGAAAAGACGTAAAACCAGCTGCCGAAAGCTTTCGGAAACAACAAAGAAATAACGCAGGAGAGGCAGGAGTGGGGGACGAGGCGACGCCAAAAGCTCTCGGAAACAACAACAAAAGAAGAAGCGGTAGGAAAGCAGGACGCGGCGACGCTTTAAAAGAAACAGCGCCGCGTGCCAAGAAGGCCGAGACTAAACGTTAGCCCATTCGGTTCGCTTTTTATTTTCCTTTTTTTTAGCACTTTTGAGTCTCGCGAAAAGACTAGCCCCTTTATTAGTTGGAGGTGTGTAGATTCAGTCGCTTCCGCGACGTCTTCGCGTGTCTCCACGTCACGTGACGTCACGACAGTATACAAAGCGATGGAGTGACCCCTATCGCCGCCGCGAGACGGCGGAATACATTCCGATTCTCAAAATTTGGCATGCGAAGAGACCCGGACGTTTCTGGAGCGCAGATACTCCTCGTCGTGGAAGCGTGACATCGGAGTCTCTCCGCGTGCGACAGAAGGAAAAGAAGAAACCACACGACATTTTTGAAAGGGCTTGTTCTTCCGTAGACTCGACAATTGCTCCGTTAATGACCGCGGCTGCCGGCGACCCCACACTGGGCCACTTCTGTAAACACGGCGGCAGACTCGCCCGTGTTGCCCGTGCACGCTGCTAACGACCCCTACGGGAGAACGTCTCTCTCGAAGAAGGGTCAATCGTCGGCTGCCGTTCGGGCGACGCGTCATCGAAGCACAGAGCGGCCCACTTCACCGCGGGAGCCGCCGAAACAGGCGCCTCTCTTTTAAAAGCGCTTCTTCCGAGGAAATAAAGACGTTCAACGGTTCGACCTCGTCCCGAGACTGACCCGGACACGAAACAGGACAAACCTTAGCACGTTTCACGCGAGGAAAGGGCTAACATAAAAGAGTCGCATCATAGAGTACCCCTCGGAAACAACAACAACAAAAACAAGGAAGCCGTTATTAAAGAGTATAAAAGAGCCCGCGCGTCTCGTTGAACCTTTCAAACCAGTTACAAAGAAACCCGAAAGAAATCAATCCCTAACCGACAGAAGCCAAACCGGTAACCCCCTTTCACGAAACAAAAAAATTGTAGTTGCGGCATTTCCGTCCGTGAAATCAGCATTCGCCACCGATTCCGCCAGCTCGATTAATACTGCGTAGATTGAACACGGCGCTTATCGAAGTCGGGCATGTACGCGAATGAGCGAGACAAAACAAAAAAATAAAGGCCGGTTCGTAATAAAGAGAGGCCCCCCAAAAACAGGCAGCGGGATTCAAAACTAGACGACGAACAGACCGGTTTTATCACCGGCGTCCATCCCGCAACCGATCGGCGGACAAGACGCAAGCGAGGCGTCATTGAAGCTCGCGGAGAAAGGGCTCTCTTCCCATTGGCCGAATCACCGACTGGCCTACTCCGGATAGCGGCCAGCTTGTAGCTACTTCAGCCACTTTAACTGGACCTCTTCGCTAACGCAGTAAATCGTGCCATTCTGGTTTGACGCAGCAGCTACCTAAAATTGCCGAGCAGAAAGAAAAACAAAAACAAAAAATGGCTTCTGCTTCCATCGCTCTTTTCGGCGATAGCAATCTTTGCGCGTCCCTCACCAAAGTTACGGCAGGAGACGCGGGTGGGCGAAACGCGCGTTTATCTCAGAATAGAATACAGAGAAGGGGGATGAATGTCGAGCGATAAATATTTGTGTAGCAGAGATGCATAGCGCGGACATTCCCCGGAGCGACAGCTCGAACAACTGCCGTAACTCCGTTTCACTTTTAAGTGTAAAAAAAGCTCCAAACCCAAGTTGGGGGCTTTCCGTGCAGTGCGAACATCGTTCTGCTTTGGCTTTGGCTTGATCTCTCGCATGAAGTAAAGCATACACCCGTGACGTCATTTTCCCGTGCTGCGAAAGGTAAGGCAGCGAGGCATGTGACGTCGGTGCAGGCCTTTGCATATCAGACCCGATTCGATTCATTGTTCGATAAACTGGGCCAATCAAATACCCGCAAGGCGCGCCATTGCATTTCAAGAAAAGGATGCTTAATGCCAGTCGACGCAGGTTCGAGCGCTCGTGACGGTCATCTTGGGCCTTCATCACGCCTTTTTCAGGCACCTGGTTGCGACGGATATCTTCCGAAAACACTTCCGTAGCAAAAAAAGAAAAAAACGGCAAGAACGGGATGTCCCCCTTTTGCCGTGGAGAGCCTCTTTGAAGTCTCTCGTGAGGTCGTCATCTGGTTCCAAATCGGCGAGGGCTTCCGTGCGGTTGCTGACCGCGCGCCGAACAACTCTGCAGTTCTGTGGAAGATCTTTTTAAATTCTTTTTTTCTTCCTTCCTTAGGGAGGAACGTGTGCGCGATGACAGTTTTCATATTCGAGCCGAGTATACAGCAAATATCCGGGATGCAAGCAGCATCTGAGGCACGCGAAGGAGCGACAGAAGTGGCATGCTGACGGTGGACCTTTAGCCGTTCCGGGTCCATAAACATCACCCACTTTTAAGCGGCGGGATACCTAAGAATGCACTATTCCGAGTATTTGTTTAGCGTTGCTGCGAGGATGCTGAAACGAGGTTCAAAACCATTCATTCTACACCACGAAACTGCTTGCAATCAGTTGGGAACAAGGTCTATACACTCCAAAGAGTGAACCCCTGCCTATCCCTGACGTCACTTTTTCATCGTTGCCGGTACAGACTTTCACTTTTAAAAACACGGTGAGGACCCAAACTAATTAATTCAATAACCTAGCGAGAAAACAAAAATATTTTGGCACAATGTTTGGGTTTACTATTTCAGCGATGTTTGTTGGTCTGTTTAGCAAGTTTTCTAGCAAATCGGGGACTGTAATGAAAACGCCGGAGTACCCGTTTAAAAGCACTGGAAAATGTGTAAAAATAGAGTGCCGCCTTCACGTGCTCTAACTTGGTTCGTCTCCCCGTTCATAGAGATGCCCTTTCCCTTCTCTCTACCCGACTTAACAAAAAAACAAAAACAAAAAACCGAGAACTACCGTGGGACCAACTATCCACTGACTTTAAGATAAGACCAACCAGCCCGACTCCCTTTTATGACGAAACTAATCCCTGGAGAAGGGGAACGAGAGGGACAAAGGACAAACACAAATCTTAAAACACAGCTATGTGACTGGTGAGCGACCGAAAAAATCCTCCTGGTCCGGGTATCGAACCCGGGACCTCTCCATTACAGGTGGAGCGCTCTACCAACTAAGCTATCGTGGGTGTGGGCGGGAGCCTGATGACGTGCCGAAGGCCTTTGCGGAGAGCAAACACTGCCCACTCCCCGGGCCATGGCCAGAGGGACGGTGTCACATGCCTCGATGCGACACGCTGATTGGCTCACTGACTTGATAGAGATGGTCTCTGCCGTTTGCCAAGTTGTGGTGAACGCGAACTACGAAAGGGTGTATCGACGAGAGAGTCATTCGGGCAGGACTGGGTCGCGGCCGGCGCCGATCGCGGAGTGAGACACACGGGGGGAGGGAGTGGGGGGGGGGGGGGGGGGGGGGTGCCTCGCTTTTTTACCCTCAGCGGAGGAACGGAATATTTGTCCGACCGTCAACTTTCTCCCGTTTTCTTCTGCGGTCGCGTAATGACATCCCGTGGCTGGCCGGCCCCGTCGGCGGAATCGGAGAGAGAGCCAAGCGGGTCAGCGAGTCACAATGGCCGGGGGTCGGCGTCGCCGCCACTCGCGCGAAAAGAAAAAGAAGGCCGGAAAAACAGTCACGTCTCGGGGCTTTGCCGCTCATTGGATCGTTGTTCCACCCACGACACCGCTAACGTTCCCACGGCTCTTTCTTTTTTCTGATTCTTCGCTCGACCGCCCCCAAAAGTCGGATCTGTCGTCTACTTCGTCTTGTGCGATCGAGAGACGCTGCTCTCTTTCTGCAGCGTTCGAACGCTGCTCTGTTTTTCTGCTGGTAGCGCCACCGGCGTCCGCAGTCATCTCTGCTCGTCGTGAATGTATGACCAGGAGTGAAGAAGGACTGAGACTGACCTCAAGCATTGAAAAGACAGTGAGGCTAGCTGCTCAGAGTGAATCAGAATGAACCAGAGAGGTTTCTTCTACTTTTTCTTCGACTTGAAAGAGTCTTTACTTCTTTCTTCACCGGCGTAATGCCGCGGCGGTACTTAGCAAGGCAAGTGGGGTATTAGACTGGATGGGCATCGTACCGGCGTGCGGTCGTGTACCACTACTGCGTGGTGCACGTTAAAAACCCCAGGCTAGCAGTCGTACTGCACTGGTTAAATTGCTTACCAACAGTGGGTAACAATGTCGCCATGTTCTGGCATACTAAACTCCTACTGTATAAACAGCTAACTAATTTTTTGGGGGAAAAAAAGGGGGGGGGGGGACTGGAATTACGTAAATCGTGTGTGACGTATTTGGGCTCAGTGCCGGGACACGTTTCATGCTTACTGGTCTGTTCATTCGAAGAGAAAGGCATCAATGTGATCACGTGCACTCGTATGATTTCTTCATCAGGATTGTCTGGCAACACAAAGAAGAGGGCTGAGTTGGCCACGAAGAAAAGCTATTGCGTGACGCCTGATAAAAAACAAAACGAGGTCGCCGTGAATACGCTGACAAGATCGCTGCAAGAGTCAATATATCCCCGGGCATAACATGATCAAGATTTCATTTTACACCGAGTCTTCTTCACTCGGGCCCCGAACTACGGGGTCTTCACGGCTGCTTCGAATGCCAAAGCTCAACAAAACAAAAACACAAAATAAACTCATATTTCAGACCACATGTTGAAATTTTTCTCCGTTTAAAATTCAAGCCGCACCCACCATTCATGCCGTGTCTATGTGTGTCAATTTGCTTCCAAGAGCTCAAGTCAAGAAAGGAAGCTCACCACGTGACGTTATTTTGTGTTTCTCTTTGACTTACCTCCGAAAAATGGTGCGCAAACTATTTTGTTGTTACAGTCGAATCTTGTTAACTCAAACTCTCTTAATTCGAACTTCCGGATAATTCAAACTAGCATGCAGGTCCTATCCTATATGTCTCTATGGGAGGAAACTCCCGGTAATTCAAACTCTGCTTTATTCAAACAAATGTTCGGCCCCCCTCGACTTTGAAATAACGAGATTCGACTGTACCTAATTTGGACAAAACGCGGTTCCTAGGGTGAAAATTCGAAGATTCATCGAAGATCCGCCTTTAGCATAATCATTCTTTCGGTCGTAGCGCATCTGACAGCATAAATAAAGCACATCTCAAAGTCAAGGGCCTCGTCCAACGACAAAAGGCAGCAGGTTGGGAGGCAAAACTCTCGGAATGCCAGAAAACAAACCTGGTAACCTAAAGAACGATCAGAGGACGCGGCGTTAAAGCGACGTTTAGGCTCATCCGCGGCAAAAAGTTTAGGTGTCGCCATCTAGATGAAGCCTGGCGCAACCCAAAGTGAGGACGTCCGCCGTTGTTTCTCAAAGCTTCGCTGTGAGGGAGCCCGCCAGCAATTTTTTTGTTGTTGACTTTTTTTTATAATATGTTTTTACATTAGTCGCGGACGATTACAAATTCTGCGTCTGGCAGGGCTTCAACCCAGGCTTCAATGCTGCTAACCAAAGTTCTCTTCTTCGTCTTTTTTTGCAAAGCACGGTGAAGACGCTAATTTTTAGCTTACTAATGTTTTAAATAAAATAAAAATGTTTAATTAATTTTAAATTAAATAAAAATGTTTTAAATTAAATTAATTTAAATTTTAAATTTAAATTAAATAAAGTTTAAATCGCACGAGGACACAGCGCACCCGTAACAAACACTCAACGTTCACAGTCACACCAAAAAGAAAGGGACACTTACACAGCGCTGACTTCAACTCTTTGTATATTCCCGCCTTTTCTCTTTTTTCACATCTAATGCATAACCTAGGCCTCATCTTTTTCTTTCTTTGCTAAGTTTTAAGCCAGAAATTGAAAAATAAAAATTAAATGGAAAAATTAAATGAAAAATTAAAATTGAAATTACTGTAGGTCAATGATGCAAAGCTAAGTAATCCAGCTCTTTTTGTGACAGCGCTATAGATGGATTACTAATACACCTGCCGTTTTGGCTGGCAATGTTCTCCGCTTCTATTATTTACCTTCTGAGCTGGTCTCGACTCCTTGCCAACACCACACACTTTTCAAGTTCTGCTGTGCACCCACAGTCCCGAATGTGTATGCCAACATGTCCAGAGTTCAGTGATGGTGGACAGGTTGTGTTCTCTAAGGCGGTGGTTTAAACACCTACCCGTCTGTCCGATATATGTTCTTCCACAGGACAGGGGGAAGGAGTAGACTACATTTTCTGTGCATCGAACGAACTTATTTCTGTGATTCGTTGTGCAGGACGTCGGTGTTCTTGAAGGAGTGTTTACCCTCTTGCACAGGCTGTAGAGCTTGTTCGGAGCGGAGAAAATAACGTCCGTGCCTACTTTGTTTGCTATTTTCTTGAGGCCATGAGAAAAATGATGGAGATATGGCACAATCACTGGTCTTTTTGCCCTGTCCCGATGACTTTTCTTAATTCGCTCATCATGCTTAAAATCTCTGAAAAGTCCTTCCGCCACTGATATTAACAAGGATGATGGATATCCAGCGCGTTTTAATCTCGACACTTGCCCATCAAAGCTCCTTTGGATGGAATGGAAGCATGACTTCGTAAGAGAGTTCTTAAGGCACAACCGCGCTATGCCTCTCTTTACGAGTTTTGAATGCGCTGAGTTGAATGGCAGAAGTGGCTTCTTTCCCCTTGGCTCGTAAGTCCAGCACGTATGGTACGGTGACGTACAAAGACGAAGATCTAAGAATCTCAAACTTCTTTCACTTGGAAGTTTGTAAGAAATCTCCAATGGGTTCATGCACCTTTTGAAACTGTTGAGAATGTCTGGTACCAAGGCTGTCAGATTTTGTTCATCGGTGGCGAGGACAATTAAATAATCGTCGACATATCTGAATACTTTTTTAACTTTTGACCCGTCGAGAGTTTGGCTTAAATTCCTGTCAAGGTGTGCAAGATACAGGTCACTGAGGATAGGTGCAATGCACGAACCAATACATACCCCTCTCTTCTGTAGATACGTATGTCCATCCCAGGTGGCGAAGGTAGATTTTAGATAGATGTCAAGTAAGTTTAAGAATTTGCTTTGGGATAGGCCTGCCGCATTCTGAAAGGCGGTAATGCCATATGTGTCTATGCAGTCCTCGATACACCTTAGGAGATGGGGTTGGGGCAGGGAATAGTAGAGATCCTTGATATCGATGGAGAATGCTCTTAGATCTAGGTCACTATTTTGATCGAAGAAGCTGATGACGTCATAAGAGCTATGAATCAAGTAAGGATCATCGATGACTAGCAGCTTCAGTCTTTCTTGCAAAAATACACCTACCGACTTCTGCCAAGTTTCCCTTTCTGAAATTATTACTCTAAGAGGGCATTCCGGTTTTTGAGTTTTGGCGCTGAAGAATAATTGAAGGCTCAAGTTTTTGCTGCGTTCAATTCTGGAGCAAAGTTGATTCAAATTCTGTGACTGACAAAACGTTTTTGCTACCCGTTTCACTTTTTCCAGGGAGATCTCGTCGTGGCTGCTGAAGAGAGATTCGACCGCTGTTAAAGCTTTTTCTCCGAACGTCTCCTTGTGCATGAGCACAAAACCGCCTTCTTTGTCAGCTGGCATAAGTGTCAGTGAGTGTTCTTTGAGGTATGCTTCTACTCTCTTGATAGGCAGAGGTGTAGCTGAAGGCTTGTAACGAACGAGCATGTCCACTCCCTCGGAAGTGCATCGATCTATCTCGGTCTCTGGAGCTCGTCGCGACACTTGCCTAATGATGGAGAGTAGCTCCGGTGCCGTCTTCTTGGGTTCCACTGCAAACTTGGGGCCCAAGCTTAGAACGTGCCTCACAGAACTTGGTATATCAATGTCCCCTAACGTGTGTACTGGGTTACTTGAAGCCGTTTCTTTCTTGGGTCGGGTGGTCCGGAGATGCCTTAACGTGAGTGTCCAAAGATGCTCAGTCGTACCTTCCGTTGAAGAGGCGTAAGTTTGCCATATTCTTCTGCTGGAAGAGAGAGTGGTATCCTCATGCAGTAGTGAGAACAGGCTATTTCGATAGTGCCGTGCCTGCCTATGCCACTCGGCCTGGAGTATTTTACAAATTCTCTTCCCGTGCCCTACGGATGGTAGGAAGCCTCCGAAGAGGGCCATGACCTCAGGGGGCAACATCTTTACTCGTATGCAGTACCCAAAGGATCTTGCTTGGCAGACACATATGGCGATTAAGGTGACAAGGCCGTTACGGTCCAAGGAATGATGGCTAAAAGGGCCCGATGTACTAGAAATGAAGCTTGTTAAAACAGAAGTTCGGGCGAGTTGGTAGTTCATGACATGAACTACCAACTCGTCCGAACTTCTGTTTTAACAAAGTTTAAATCGAATTCACACTTTTAGAAAACTTTCTTGTCCCACTTCTTTGTAGAACAATCAAATGCACCATTGCTTCGCTGGTTTCCTCCATTGAGACATACTTACTAGTTCTCTGCCCCGATTGTTGCATCTTCCAAAAATCAGGGGCAGTGCTTCCCTCATTTGCTTTGCAAACATCCTGGACTTTACCGAGTTTAATCAAATACGCAGCAGCACCAAGTTTATTATTTCAGTAATTACAGAAAAGAAGTGAACGCTCCCAGCATATAAAGTGTAGATGACTGAGTCTTTACAGAGTTTATGCAAGAAATATATATTGCCTTCTGAAGAGGTACACTTTTTAAAAGCATAACTCTAATTTAAAGAAAAGAACGAAAACAAACCAATATTCAAAACTAAAATTAGGGAGAAAAAAAAAACACGAAAGTAAACGTAGGCGTCTAGGCGAGCCTCCAGTCGAATTCGTTGTGTGAAATTATCTTCATCAACGATCCATATTTTTTTTTAAGATCGCGTATTTAAATAACGGGTAATTTGATCGATAGCTAACGCTTCAATGGCAGCCATTTAAGACAATATAGATGTTATGTGATGGCCGTAATGACAATACAATTTAAAAATTATTTTTTGTGGTGGAATTTTGCTATATGTAACTTGCGGGTGAAGAACGTACTTTTGTAGTCCAGTTATAATTACTGTCAATAAAAGGTAATAAACCCTAAGATCACGGGCAACATTTTTGGACGTTACGTGACATTTTGCTGACCATAAGCCGTCTAGAAAAATGTACACTCGTAGTATTGAGCACAAATGTTCAGCAACGCACCTCATAAGCGAAATAGCAAGACATTCAGCAAAAGATTTATTTTTTCACAAAGACAACATGACGCCATAGCTACCACACCGCAAGAAAGGCAAGAGTCGCTCGATTGTGGGACGGGATACGATTTGTTGAACCTACACAGGAGCGTCCTCCCGTCTCGGACATCATAAAGAGGACAATCTTTCAACGGACGAGTAGGAGAGACACACACAACAGAGCACTACTTGCAACTGGTTTACACCAGTTGCAAGTAGCGCTCTGTGGCGTGTGTCTCGCCTACTCGTCCGTCGTTTTTAGCGCTTTTAACCCCTAAACATGTTCAACCAACTAGCCCAAATCCCAAACCCTTCTACAATCTTCCAGCTTTGCAGCGCGTCGGGTGACAAGGACGACACGGAGGAAAGTTGGGACATCGGATTATCGTTCGCCGCCGAGTCCCACCATTGGAATCCGCACGGAGGACAAGACAGACACCCGCCAAGGAAATCAAAGCATAACGCAAAATACGACACCATCGCGCTCGCCCACTCCTTTTTTCTCAGTTTCAATATAATCTCCACTTCCCCAGATTTTTTTGATTTTTTTTCTCGGATATGGATGCAAACTTGGACCTTTTTCGGTCGCGTATGGGGTGTCACAGGTGACAGAACAATTACCGGTCCGCGCCACGTCCGAAAGCAGGCGGTCACGCCGTACCGCTAGGGGCGCGTGCGACGTAAACAAACCTGGCACCTTCGCACTTCGGGTATCACGTGACATTCACGTGCTGCTCAGTGGCGCCTAGGGATGGGCAAAATACATGCAAATATGCGTCAAAATGCAAATACAAAATACTTCGTCAAAAATGTATTTAATTACAAATCTAATTACATTCCCCAAAAAAAGCATTTAAGTACAATATATAAAAATACAACCAAATGCATTTGGTCTCCTCCAAATACTTTTCCAAATACATTCTTCAAAATTTGCGTCACCGACTTCAGGGCACCTGCAACGGGTTTCTGGATATCTCATTTTAATTTTGCATCGCACACTCGGGAGTTAGTGTGCGAGGCTCTAGTAACGTAATAGAAATATAATCACAAAAAATGTAATCAGCTTGGACGTAATAGGGGAAGAAAGTACAAAGCTTCAAGCCGCTTTTTTTGTCAATTACATTTTGGGATAGACCAACAAAGAACCGAGACGACCAAGACGCGCAGCACTAGCTAGAGAATCTTTTATTGTTGCAACTCGCACCAGTTACGAAAATCTGGACGACCCGCGCATTTAGAATGTTCCAGGCAAAAATATGGATGGAAATCAGGCTGGAAAGCATCACAAGTTATCACAGGCACTTATTTAGCCAGTTGCCCGTGAACGTTGATTTCGTCACTTTTCTTGCCCTGGACTAGCACCGTAATCACAAAGTCACTAAACGCTTGTGTTTGATTGAGAGACACTGCATTCGGTTCAGAACGTAGTTTTCTTCTTGCTCTGGACACGTATTAGGATGAGCAAAATGAGTCGTGACAATAAATTTGAGGGATGTATTTTCGCACGCAAAATTGTATTTAATTACAATTGTATTTGAAATACCCACGTTTTAGTACTTAAATACACACGTCAAATACATTACCCAACTTGTAATTAAATACAAATGCAAAATACACAAAGTATCTATAATACGTATTTCAACTACTTGTATTTGAAATACTGGATGGATGGATGGATGGATGGATGAATACGGCTGAGCCCTTTGGATCGGGCGGTAGCTTACGCCACCTAGCCATTTTGTTTTACCATTTAAGCTTAGAATATTTAAATGCGAAATCTATATTCACTCCGCAGCGCAAAGAAAGTGAGGCTATGAAACCCCCTTGCCATCGGTGAATAAGAAAATACCTAGTCTTCTCTCGATTTTTGCCACCATTCACTTAATCTTTGCTTGGTAATTTCTGCAGTCTTGAAATCCACTCTCCCTTCGCTGTCTCTAAAACCCAATGACTTTATTAAATCTATGTTGTCTTCGGTAGGCGTAGGGTGAAGCCCTTTACAGTAGAGTATCAAGTGCTCAGCCGTCTCGTCCTCCTCTCCACAAGCAGCGCACACTGTATCAATTTCCTGGTACTTCACTCTGTATGTTCTGGTTCGCAGAACACCCGTCCTCGCCTCAAACAGCAATGAGCTTCCCCTAGAATTGGCATAAATGCTTTCTTTGGCAATAACTCTTTTGTTTAATCTATAGCTTTCCAGAGCCGTCTTTGTCTGCATTCCCTCTAGCCACCGATCTCTTTCTGTGGCCTTAACTTTCTTCTTAACTGAGACTTGCTCTTCCGTACCTTCGCTATAGCCCAAAAACTTTCCTCTTAATTTCGTAGTGCGTTGTCTCCACTTTGTGTCTACACTCCTCATTTAAAAATAGCTGAAAACCTTTTGTGCCCATTGCTCCCCATCCATTTGCCTCAACCTATCCTCAAATTCTCTCTTGCTCACCGCTTCCCTGCTCTCAAATGATGCCCATCCCATGTCTCCTTGTTGCCCTGGTTTGGCGTTTTGCAATGTGCCCCCAAAGCCAGTCTACCTACTCCGCGCTGTTTTATTTCTAGTCTCGCATGCACTTCGGATTTCATGCATAGCACTGCGTTTCCAAAAGTCAAGCCCGGCACCATGACCCCTTTCCAAATCTCTCTCACCACCTCATAGCTGTTGTAATTCCAAAGTGCTCTATTTTTCATTACAGCTGCATTTCTGTTGCCCTTATTTATTATACACTTTTCAAGCTCTCTGAGATATTCTGCACCATCACATATCCATACTCCTAGATACTTGTATTTACTAGCTCTCTCAACTGTAATATTTTGTATCTTCAGCCTCTCAACTTCATCCTCGTTAAAAATCATGACTGCTGATTTTTCGCTACCTACTGAATTCTAAACCTAATTCCTCTCCTTCCCTACCACAGATGCTCATTAATTCCTGCAACTCTGTCCTGTTGTTAGCCATTAGTACAATATCATCCGCATACATCAATCCCGGTAAGGATTGCTGATTTTTTTGGCCTAGCTTACTGTAAGAAAGGTTGAATCCAAGCCCACTCTTCTCTAGTCTATCCTCCAATCCTCTCAGATACAACATAAACAGCAAAGGCGATAATGGGCACCCCTGCCTAAGGCCTCGTCTTATCTCTATTTTCCCTGTCGCCTTTTTTCCCCATGTTATAATCACCTTGTTATCTTTGTAAATGTTCCTTAATAGTGCTGTTAGTCCTTCATCTAGGTTTAAGTTCTCCACTATGTCCCACAGGTTTTTTCGGTTCACATTGTCATAGGCACCCTTGATATCCAGAAACGCCAGCCAAAGCTGTCTGTTTTCTTTTTGCGCTATTTCTATACACTGTGTTAGAGAAAATAAATTGTCCTCCAACCTTCTTTGTTTCCGAAACCCGTTCTGTAACTCGCCCAGTATGCCCTCGCAATCTACCCATTCCTCCAGTCTGTTCTTTATAATCTGCATTACCAACCTGTAAATAACCGGTGTCACGGTTATAGGACGATAATTCCTAATATCAGACTTATCTCCCTTTCCCTTATATATCATACTCATCCTACTAAGCCTCCATTCATCTGGAATATTTCCTTTTGTTATCATGGTACTCACTACCTCCCTTAGTTTTGCCTTAGATTTAGGACCCAAATTCTTCACCAGCTTGATAGGGATACCGTCTGTGCCTGTCGACGTGCCACTAGGGACTCTTCGTTCCGCCTTTTCCCATTCTCTTTGTCCAAAATCCACGATGTCACAAACTGGACTGCTACTTCCTTCGGTTCTCCTATCTTCCACATGTACCCGTTCCCGAAATTTCTCCTCCATCACTGCTCCTATATATTGTATCGCATCATCTCCCTCTAATTGATCTCCCTGATGCGAGAGTATGAACCTCTGTCTAGCTTGCGTTGTTTCACCGAGTGAGTTCAAGTGCTCCCGAAACTTTTTGGCAGCGTTTCTATCTTTCTTACTTACATTACTCATCCATTCCTCACCCTTTCTCTGAATTTTCGCATTGATCAAACTGGATGCCTCTCGGCGACATGTTATAAAGTTGTCCCATTTTCTTTTTACTTCCGTTTCGGACTCCCCACTACGCTTGGAATACCTGTGTTCTCTAGAGGCATCCTGACGTTTTTGTATCGCTTGCTTCACTTCTTTGTCCCACCAGCTTTTTGGTCTATGTCCTTGCTTCTCCTTTCGTTTACTCTTAACTTTGTATAGTTCTAGAGCAAAAAGCCTAGTTAGGCTCTCATAGGTCCAATCTGTATACCGTTGCCCTGAAACTGCTGCCTCTATTCTTTGAACAACTATTTCGAACTCTTTGTCGCTGCAGAAAGTTTGCTTTGAATTATGTTGTCTAGTTTCAGCATTTACTTCTCTGGCAAAATTCAGCTTAATACGTTTGTGATCACTACCAAGACTTTTGGAACCTTCTTCATCTATTTTCATTACTTGTAACTTACCATATATTTTGTGTGACACGAGTACGTAATCTATAGTTGAATGCAGATTGCCAGTTTCCCAAGTTATGTGCCCGTCAAACTTCTGACTGGTATTACATAAAACTAAGTCATGTTTTTCCACCAGTTTTAGTAATATGCTTCCAGTTGAGTCCGTATACCCATCCAGACCCTCAATATGGGCATTCATGTCTCCCATAATAATTATTTCGGAGCCTTCCCCTAGTTCACTAATGTCTCTTGATATGCAATCAATCATTTTTCTGTTTTCCTCTTTAGCACCTGTCCCTGTCCATAAGTAAACAACACCAAGGACTGTTGATTCCCCAGCGACTTTTCCTTTCAGCCACAAATGTTCGGCGCACTCCTTTCTGATCCTTTGAAAGTTCATATTGTTCTTAATAAACGCTCAAATTCCACCTCCCTTCCTCGTTCCCTCCATTCTGTTGCATTCTTGCTGCAACTGCAACTGATACTGCCCATCCCTGGTGGCGCCCCCTGGCGCGGTTCTCGCCGCGACCACAAAGCACATCCTTCACAGAGAAGGGCTCTGGCGAGAGACGTGTCTAAAAGCCCTTTGAACGCAAAGGCGAGGAGTGGAACAAAAAAGCGAGCAATATCCCCCCCCCCCCCCCCCCCCAAAAAAAAAAAAAAAAGGGGGGGGGGGGGGGGGGGGCTCCCGCGATTGCAGCGAAAGCGAACACGAAAGTATATGCAAGCGGCGAGGAAAAGGACCGTAACGCACGGCCAAACTAAACCCCAGCAATCCGATTTCGAGAGAGAAAAAAAAAAGGTGCTGAGCGCCATACCATTTTCTCTCCCAGGCTCCAAGTCACGTGACCCATTGTTACGGCGGTCCATTGTTGCTGGCCGCTTAATTTGGAAATCACCCTGGAAGCTCACGCAGTCGGGGTCGACAACCAGCGGCCAGAAAAAAGAAGCAGCGCAGTTGTCTGCCTTTCAATGTCGTCCGCTTTGCCACGAAGAACGCTGGCGCTGGGAACGATTCGTAATTTCATTCCAACAGGTTTTTTTTGTTTTTTTTTATTCGTGAGTTCTGCGCACGAGTGCCCTGTGTTCCCGGATGGCTCGGTGTTCCCGAATTTTGTGAGATAGGAAGATTGACCGTATTGCTTCTCCGTCCTGGCATGTGCTTGACAGAAGAAGATGCGCACATTTCATCTATCGACTACGTTTTCCCGTTTTTAGAGAAAGCTAACACAGGTATCATAAAGAGCCCTTCTTGACGTTAATGCTTACGCATACCTTTTTTTTTTTTTTTAATAGTATCATGTTTTGTTAAGTCACGACTTCAGGGAGTGGAGTAGATTGAAATGATTTAAAAGTATCGCACTTATGTGCCTTCTATGACTTGACACTTCTCATGACATAAACGGTCATTGATTTAGAGCATCGCCGGTCTTTCAACAGCACGACGTGTGTCTTTTACAAAGGGCTCCTCAAACATATGAGCTAAGGCGGGAAAGCAGCGGAGGGTGGGGTTAGAACGAAATCCGATAGCGTGCCAGAATGGCCAACAACATTCACATGCGAGCTCTGGCGAAACGTCGGGGTCTTATACCCTCGTGCAAACCAAGTGATCAGTTTCATTTTCTTCTTACCTAACGACGAGAATCCTCGACGAAATTAAGTGTTCGGAGCTCGCCATCTTCCTGTCAGGATCGTCAACGTGAGAAGTTAGTCTGTTTGAAACGTCCGTGTACATAGTTCGTTTGCTACAAGAGCTGGGCAACAGGCGAATATTCGGTACGTTAGCTAAATATATTTTTCCGCAAAATTTGCCACTATTTGCATGTAGAGCAGTTGGCATAATAATAAAAAAAAATTGACTGCTTGCCAATTAAAAAAAAAAAGTTGTTAAGCACGAAGAGCCGTGACTAAGTATTTTGAAATTTTTTGAATGAGTGAACAAAGAGTTATTGTCGTGACTGCGAAATGAGATGATCGGGTGATCGGCTTTGGGACGGAACGGTCTGGACATCAGTCTTGCCTATATTCAGAGGTGCCGAACGGAAAACAGTAAACGAGTTATTCTTTGCCTTTTTTTTTATTATTGAATAGTCATTTTGATAAAAATATAGACGTGACGCGAATGTCTAACAACTATATCTTTAAATTGTTCATTCAATGCGCACGAAAAGGTGCACAGATTTTTGTGAACGTGTTTTATTGTGTACTGCGTCGCAGCTGTTGAATGGGGGCCCGGAGCTTTTCCAACACTGCATGAGCGTCTGTTAGGTACGAAACTCGTACGGAACCACGTACGAGTTCCGAAAATGGTGGACTACCACCGGAGCAGGACTCACAGTCCCTGCGATCGCTCTTCGAGATGGTGGAACATTTCGGGGCCTTTGGTGCTGGCGACTGCCGTCGTCATCAGCCGTCCACGTTCGAGCGCGCGCGCTCAAACAGTCGCAATCAGGAAAAGAGAAAGGAAGCTCTTTGTGGCCCAGGCTGCAAGCCAGTGGGCCACGCCAATGGACGTCGGCGCCGCGCCCAATGGCCGCCCAACAATAGGGGCTCCCGTTGCGGAGGTGACGCGTTTAGCAGCCGTCTGACCCTTCTCGCCCGTAACCCAGTGGCGTGTAAGTTTAATGGCGGCCAGCGCTCGTCGGCCTCTGGGGCTTCCAGGCAGCGCGCCGGTGGCCGCGGGCGGTCTCTCTCCCAACCGTCCTCCACCGGAGCACAAAGACTGGTTCGCGGCAGGCGTTCTCTGCGCCAGGCCCCGGTGGCGGCGGCGTCGCCGGTGAGCGCCAGAACTGGGACACGCGGGCCAATACCACCGACAAGGCCTCCCAAACGTCGTCATTAGTGGATCTATACGCAGCGCCGCTTGGGTTGGGGTTCACTAATGATGACGTTATGGGCAGGCCTCGAGGTGGTCGGGCGCGCTGGAGGACTCCGGAGGCGGACACCTGTTCACACCGCCCGGCGCACGCCAGAACCCTTCTCAAAGACCAAATCGAGTAGCGGACGCGAACAAAACGGACATCGTCGTCCAGCCTGAAGATAACCGACTGCCACGCGTGAGCATCGAGGGGTTTCTTTGGCAGCTCCCTGATCAGAAAAGTTCCTTGGTAGACGACCCGCTTCAGCAGCTGCCCACCTCCTAGAACGCCAACTAACTCTACTTAGGAGTTACGAGCCGTTTTAGGGGGTACGTGGCACGTAATCTCGATGACGCCACAGTGCATGGGCGTAGACTTCTGGGGGGGGGGGGGGGGGGGGGGGGGGGACATTGGGGCTCGTGCCTCCTAGTGAAATCCGGGGGGGGGGGGGGGAAGGGCGGAGCTCCCCCCCCTTTGGGCTTGGGCCACGGTCGGTCCTTACCGAGACGCTGTTTACGTGCCATGTAACGAGTTACTAGTAGTGGCATGTAAACAAAATAACGTCCACGTTACCTTTATTGACAAAATACATGGGAAATGAAATCCCAGCGTGCTTTCGTTGGCTTCAATCTCCAGTTCTGGCGAGAAGGTAACGCGCAGCACCCCCCCCCCCCCCCCCCCCCCCCCTAAAAACTTCCCAGCCTGCCTCCCCGAGGAAAATGGAAAGCCTAAGCCGCTGCCATAGTTTACACAGCGACGTCGTCCCAAAGGCACTCTGAATTAATTGTATTTATTTATGTTCATTACGTTCATGTATTTATTGATGCCCACTAACCGCGACGTGCCTTCGCAGTGGTGCATCACATCAGACACATAAAACATACTAACATTATACGCGCAAGATACCAAATAACTGTTTCTACATATTTTGTTATCAATTTGACGTTACAAGGTTCTTAAAATAAGAGATCTTCTGTCACATCCCATGAAACCACGACGTCAGGTGAGACTGCCGCAACGTGACATTACGACGTCACGTGACATCGAGCCAAGTCACGTCACACCGTGGCGTCAGGTAACGTCATTAAGTGACGTATTGACGTCACGTACGTAACTTACAGCGTCCCATGACTGCTTCGTATTTTCATAAAACCGTATCAATGAGTCCTTCAATGACTTCCGCAAAACAAAAACCGCGAAGATCGATGCTACGAATTTAAAGCCCCTTTAAAGAAACAGACGGATAATTTTCTTCTCGGTCACTCACGTTGCATCGTAATCACGTAGTGCCATTTTCCCCGTAAACACGGCAGGCAAGAACGATGCGAGGCGATGGTGTTCGGGGGAATCCCCTGGGAAGTGATTGACGCCAGGCGAGTCGCCCGATGCGTTACAAGCACGCGTCATTGGTGCACATTAAAGGGGGAAGACATCAAATGTTCCGGCGAGCGACACAATGTAGAAATGTACCCGAAACCAATCTGCGGATATTGAGGCGCACGCACAGAGCAGGAAAATGTCGATTGAAGGGCTCGCACGCGACGCCATCGCGCCAAGCAATTCCTACTCGTTCGAAAAAACAAACAAATTGGGAAATGTATGCGGCAGAACCTTTCGAAGCAAGACAGAAGCAACTCTGACGCGTCAATGACCCTCTTGGCGTGCCGTCTAGTAGGTGCTGCCCGCCATGCGCACGAATCCGCCCTTGTCCGAGCACTGGACAGTGGACACCAGAACCGCGTGAGCGTTCCGCCTGGGCTCGTATCAGCCCGGGTTGAGAACAGGTCAGTGGTGACGGAGATCCAATCGCACGCTTGCATGCACTCACCGCCCAATGTTGCTCTTTTAATCCGAGAGAGGTCACTGGGCATCTGGGAACGGCCCCATCGGGTTGGCAACAACATCGGGGTCGAGAGGGCAATCGCCGAGCAGAAAACACGGCAGGAAAGAGACAGAACACTGGCAAGACGGGAGCTTCTCCGCTGCGGGACATCAAGGACAGGCGGACCGCACACGCTGAAAAGGTCTAACCGACTTTCCGAGTATATATATTCTTATTACAACATTCCATGTCACATGGTAAGCCTGCCGTCGTCACGGCTGGTGCGTGTGTGTCGCATACAGCTCAAAAAGAAAGCTTCTGGAGAGATTAGAGTGAAAGTACTTTGCTATGCTCGGCTGGCAAATTCGCATGCTGCCTCGCAAATGCCCATGTCGGCTCGCAAATTCAAATCCTGGCTCACACGACCATAATGTGTGGAGGAAACAAGATCTACTAAACGGCGACCGAATTCCCTTTTTGCAACCCCCTTTTTTTTTTTTACGCGTTTTAACGTAATAGTTTGGCTTTTATCACGCTAAAACTGAGGTGGCGTATCTGGGTATTTATTCCGAATGGACGAAAATGCAGCAAATGCGATTGTCGCAGACATCACGTAAAAATAAAATAAAAATATAAAACACACACATGCGACGGCGGACAACTTACGACCACAAGGGCAAGTGCGGCAGCGTTCGAGAGAACCAAAGGCTTTGTTAATGTGTCGACCTTCGTTTTTACCGAAAGAAGTCATAAAGGGCAGCGAATGTTGACGAACAACGAGGAAATACAGACACAGCAACCTCGGCACGAACGAGGGACCGACACAGCCGGAAATACACTGACGCCCGAGGCTCTTGCATATACCAACTGAAAGCTCTCCGAGATCGAGGGTGAATCGAGGCTCATTGAAAGGGACCTCCGTTGTCTCATGGGGCCGCGTCACACGAGAGACACGTCTGCTGGGACACGCGTCAGTCATGTTGAAAGCATGTTTCCTTCTTGCATCCCGGGAACATGTCTGCGGACAGTTGAATGGGGACGTCATACAAACGTCTGCAGACTCTCTTTTGTGTGGCGTAAGGTACGCTATCCACAGATGATGTCTGCAACGCGTGTATCATGCACTGCGGGAGATAACCGGGTTTGTTTCAAGGCCGGGCGGTTCCTCGTGCTTGGAACTTGTCGATCACAAGAGTCACCGAGGTCAACTTAAGAAATCTCGAGACACGTGTAGCACGGATGAGTTGATCGGTTTCCTGCCTCGTTCCTCCACATAGAGGCGCTTTGCAGGGATGAGAGAAACGACGTCCTACGGCCTAAATTGCGGTCGCTTCGCCGCGGAGTGAGCGGCGATATTGCGACAAATGTCAGTGCAGCGGAATGTTTTGGGTTGCGTGATCGACAGCGCGAAGCGTTTATTTAAACGGGAGAAGTTTCGTCATACACGCATCTACAATAAGCTCAGAAATATCACTCAACATTTTAAGGATGCATAAAAGTGGACACCACGCTGATCTGGCGACAAATAACCGGAAGGCCGATGTTGTCCCTATACAGACAATTTTCATCGGCAGGTCCTCTTCAGCCGCTGCCCTCAGATTACGTTCGCTCAAGTTTTGTTGCGCGGAAAAAGCTCGCGGAATTGGTAAGAACCTTATATCCCGCCGCAATGATGACGGACAATTGCATCCCGAGGAGTAGGCGGCGACAACCGCTAGGTGGCAGCGAACAATCAGAGGGCCTGTATTACGGAGATATTCCAACCGCTCGACAGGGTCACGTGGTTTACGGGCCACGTTCGCAACGCGACCTACAGGTGACGAACGCGTTGGTCGTCAGCGAGCGTCTGCGCCTTTCCGCCTGCTTTCCTCCTAGCCACGCGATAACGCAGCGCATGCGCACTAGCGACCAATCTCCGATGGAGGCGTCCGCCATTGCCAACACTCCCCGTGGTTTGAGTTGGACCCTCTCTACAATCTCGACTCTCTACGAACAATAGGCGACAGAGGCGACGCCGCCGGCGTGCGCCCAAGGTGGCCAATACGACCTCTGAGCCTCCACAAGAACGGCGAGGGAACAAACCCAGGCGGAGCAACAATCGTCGGGAAACAACGAAAAAAAATCTTCTCGGGGAAGGTGCTCGGAAAAATGCACGACCACGATGAACCGGCCCGACGTCAGCAACATCGCGACTACCCCTACTCGGAATAAAAGAGAAAGACGGAGGGAAGCGTGTGCCCGAGACAGCCCGAGAGAGAGGCCGACAACAAAAACCTCCCGGCTTCCCCCCAGAACGAAAGAGGTGAAGGACCCAGAAAACACGAAGGCCACGACGAGTGTCCGGGCGCCTCGCGTCGTGTCCGACCGAGGTGCCAAGGAACTCATAAGAGGCTCGCACGCCCGTCGGCGACGCAGCGCGCACTGGGACGCTGCAGTGCGGACCAGGGCGCCGGTCTCAGCTTCCGCCGGCCGACGGGTCTGAAGGAGCACGACGGCGATGCCCGGAAGGGAAACGCACAATGGAAGCCACGTGGGACCCTACACACTCGCCATGTAATCTCGCGTGACGGGACCGAGTGACCCCGCTGACGTCACGATAGGTTGGGCTCCCGGCTGAACCAGATCGAGAAGGACCAACTATGGTGGACCAACAGCACCTGTTGGCGACAGGATGTTTCGGTGACGTCCCCTTCCGATCCTCGACGTCACGAGCAAGATCATAGAAGCGAGCGACGAGTTCGCGTAAAAAAACGTGATGGATGTTTCACCGTTAGAGTTGACAGTCCTCATTTCTGTCGACGAGAGCAGAAACTGTCAAGACGTCGTGAGCTTTTGGCCAATTGTGGAATCACAGCGACGCTTCTGGTTGCGCACGTCATCAATGCCTCACGTCCAGAATCTTGTTCGTATCTGGCGTGTGCTGAAAGACAGTATTCTGAAGATTCCCAGCCTCCAATCGGTAGCGCACGCAGGCTTATAAATATCTCGGGATATAATCGAGCATTTTCTCGCTACCTCCCTCTCGGATAGGTCCGAGCGAGGATCCGACCGAATCAATCAAGTGGCTCCCGAAGTGCGTCGCCTGGCGCTCTTCCCGCTAGCAGCAGCTATTTCAACCGGGCAGGAAACAAAGGCCCCACGGAGGATGACCGACAGCCAATGATATAACGGGGAGCGCCGTGACAAATCTGGCCTGCCCTACTGAGCATTTTCGTCTACAGGATAAACTGGCATAGCCTGAAGGCTGTTGATGTTTCTTCTTGAAAAGATGCCGGTATATTCAATTAGTAACTAAGCATCACCTTCGCCAATCGATGATTTTTTTTGGTTAAATAGTGAAGTGCAAACGTGTCATTTACCGAGTATGATTCCTCCCTCGCCTCATCAGGTGAAAGGGAAAGGGACACATGTCCTGGAGGCCCGCCTTCCGCAAGTACGCGAGAAGCGAGTCTATGACCGCTCTTCGGTGCTGTGGAGGCCCCAGTTTAGGTGCTTTGACTCGTAGGTTTTGCTGTGTCTTCAGGTAGCTGAGCCCACGCTCTTTTCTCGACATGGCAGCTACTTAATACCCCCTTTTTCAAAAAGTTAAGAGTCACGTTGTGGTAGTCCCGAAAGCTCCAATATTGCCGCTCTAATGGCAGTGATGTGTCACAAACAAGTAATCATTTCAATCAAGTTAAAAAAAAGCAACTATATATATATATATATATATATGTGTGTTTTTTGCCGGCCCATTGCATGGGAGCCAAACTCCATAACCATTCTGCCATGGGCCCCCTTGGTCGGAAACGCGCGTGGCAATATTAGTAAAGTCGTCAATGATTCGTTTTGTTTGCTAGGCGTAATATCACGCATTCCTGAAAACTTCCAGGTATATTCGTGTATACTTCATCTTTTTCGCTCACTAGTTTTGTCAAAGTTAAATCTTCTTCGGCTGTATGGAATTCCCTAGGCGTATAAATCCAACCCACCGTTCAGAATGTGTGCAACGACGGCTTGTTTGAATTAATCATGTCGTATTACACCTGAGACTGCGGTGGAAGAAATCGGAAGAACTTTCAGTAGAAGGAACAGACACAGAGAACGTCTCAAACTCAGCTAACTGGTTTATTTCTCAAACAGCCTTTAAGTACCCACGGAACTTTTTCCCAACCACACTCTACAGATAAACTCCTTTGTTGCAGACATTTCAAACCGGATGGATACAAAAGATACAAAAAAAAACCCACACATGAGACGAGGACTTAACAATGGGACACTGCGGATCATCGCAGTGACCTTGACAGAGATATGTCCCGAATTATCCTAACAGTCGCGTCAAAGCGCACAAAAAAAAAAAAAGGAGTTTATCTGTAGAGTGTGGTTGGGAAAAAGTTCCGTGGGTACTTAAAGGCTGTTTGAGAAATAAACCAGTTAGCTGAGTTTGAGACGTTCTCTGTGTCTGTTCCTTCTACTGAAAGTTCTTCCGATTTCTTCCACCGCAGTCTCAGGTGTAATACGACATGATTAGCTACCACCAGCTCGCCTGCACTCTCACCGTCTTTTCACTAATTGTTTGAATTGTTTATGATCAAAATATCGGAGGTAAACTTGATTATAATTATGTGAGCCTTTTAGAAACTATTCGTACCTCGCCTCTTTCTGAAAGAATTGATTACTTCGTCATTCAGTGTTCCTATACAAAGAACTCAATGCTCTTATTGAGTCCTCTTTCTTACTTGGTAAGATTTTCTTTCATGTTCGCTCCGACGACAAAATATATGTACAAGATACATTTTTACCCACGCTACTCACAATCCAACGTTACTAGAACACTCAGTTGGGAAACTCGCCGTCGAAACTTGGGCCGCTGGCGTCCACCGAGACCGAGCTAAATACGATAACAGCGCCACTCTTTATCATTTGTCTGAACTCTGGTCACCTTGAGCTTTTATAAAGCATGTTTTTGCGTTAAAACAAACGGAAAAGACTCTTTTTGTATGAAATTTATTGGGGTTTAGTATCAAATGATGGGAGCGTGATGTTTTTATAATCTTTAGTTTGCAAGGTTTTGTGGAAAAATTAATATTGTTTCTATACAACCATGCATCAGTGGTGTTTTCAGGTAGCGCGTCCCGACCTAGGCGCATTTTAACTTCGGTAGTAAGTCGCGGCGCGTCCGCTGGGGAGACAGGGGTGAGACCCCTGTAGTCTCTTCCGCTGTATCTGTTTCGGCGCTAAAAGGGCCGATTAAAGCGGAAATAGAAGTAACGTGCAGTTCCTCGAGTGGCCGCTGCGGGGGAAATGGCGGCGTTGTGTACGCCATTAGCTCGGTTCATGGTGGACAGATTGGGGCCTCTTTTTCAGAGCAGTCTTATGGCAGTTTCCCAACTGAGTGGTTCTAGTAACGTTGTCACAATCTGACTCCGTGATATCGATATCGATTTCGATTTTGATGCCCTTCGAAATGTTTAAAAAATGTGTACGATCAATGATTGCTGATTAGGTTCTGAACATGCTTAGAGCGGCAGCCAACGTTCGGCTGTTCATCTGAGGTCACTAGGATCTTTCTCTTGAGGTATACATTCCGTACACGCTTGTATAGTTCTACGTAACGTCGGATTAATAAGTCACATTTAGTCTTTTCAGTTCTTCTATTCTCGGAGACAACTTTCTGAGGAAGTTGAGCAACAACGAAAACGTGTTTGAGTGCCTGAATGATATGCACACCCGTCGGCAATATGAAGGTAAACACCTTACCTAATTTCTTGCCTGTTTTAGGACTCCCGAAAGCTATATTAACTCTTAACGTCTCAAATGGTATACGTGGCTTGGGGTCTAAACTTTGCGTTCTAGCCCTCTTCTGGAACAGAGCTTGTTCCAAAACTTGCAGGAGTGTCAAAAACCAAGAAGAGGGCTATTCACCTTCATATCGCTCGGGGGTGTACACGTAAAATGGGTAATGAAACATTATTTTTTTTACTTTCAGTAGACACCGCTAAGAACTAATCGCCGTCGTTGATAACTTGCAAAAAACACGGATTTGTTTTCCTCTCCACGCAAGGGTAGACGAAGCAAGAAAAATAAAAACAAAAACACAACAGCTTTCCCATCCTCAACTCGCAATTAGAACAGGCGGCGACATGATCTGATGCGAATTATAAACCGTCACCGCTCATTCACACTGGAAGCGGATCCGCGTTCGCAAAGCGGTTGTGAACGCGGTTGTATGAAGATCCAGTACAATTGCACGCGCACTCGATGACATCAAGTGCGCGTGCAATAGTATACTGAGTCTTTATACAACCGCGTTCGCAACCGCTTTGCGAACGCGGATCCGCTTCCAGTGTGAATGAGCGGTCAGTGTTCATCAGAATCACGCGCTGGAGTCGGCAAAGCATAGAGCACGGGCTGAGCTTCAGGCAGTGTGCTATTCTCATATCTGATTGAACCCGAGCCGTTACTCGAATGTTTGACGACGCTGACTGTCATGAGCTCGAGCGCTTGACTCGGGCTCATGACAAAGGAGTACGCCACGGTGTCACGCGAGTCACGGTACATATAGTCGCGATGTCATGTGACGTCATGGGGTCTACGACGATCAGAAATCTAGTCACGTCCGCAATTTAAATCGACTTGTCGTGGTGAGCCACGTGATTTCACGGGGCCACGTGACGTGACGCTATCCGACAGCGCGTTTCCACACCATGACGTCACGTGACCACGTGACACACGATTATTCATAGTGCCAATACAAAAGCGCCACGAAAAACCCCAATTTCTTTTTTTTTTAATTCTGTATATGACGATTTAATCGATAACTTAAAATATAGAGCTGCCAATTTCTCATACTCAAATATTCATCTTGTGATACTAACAAAACAAAACAAAAATACCGTGAACTATTTTAAACCGGTCACCGTTATCTTTCTTTTTTTTTCCAGCTCAGTTTCGTTTCAGTTTCAAGATGGCGGCGAAAATTTCGGTTACGATTATAATGCAATTAAATGCAAAGGTGGAAGCGAGCTGGACAAGAATGACCAAATTTTGTGTTTGTGCTTTGTCCCTCTTGCTCCCCTTCTCCAGGGTTTATTTTCGTCAAGATTTTTGTTCAGTTCAGTTCCGGTTCTGCTAAAAATAACGGTACGGTTCCGAATTTCGGTTCGGATCGTTTCCGGTTCGACACTCCGGGAAGCGGGCCTAGTCAGTGTCTGTCGGAAGGAGACAGCCGAGTTCGCAGGATCCGCATCTGCGGCTTCCTTGGACAATTGGCCACTCGCTCCTTATTTCGAACCCGTATTGTTTGTATGAAGAACATACGGGTTCTTCTCCAGCGTTCTGCATACCTCACACCTCAAAGATATCGGAGATACTTGGAATCGCACTCGGTAACTTGAAACCGTCAATGCGCCCTAGCTCTTCTTCTTCTTTTTTTAAATTTTTTTTCTTGCAATGTAGGGGCGACGTGTGCACGTTTATTTATTTATTTACAAATACCGCAGGCCCCGTACAGGTTCCAAGCAGAAAGAGAACACGCGTAATAAGTGCAATATTATTACACGTAGCAAAACGCAGGAACACAACGCGTACGTATACAAGGCAGCCTATACAATGCATCGTATACAGCATAAACACCTTGTTGTAACCAATATACGACAGAAGAGTGCAGTTAGGGACCAGACTGTCCCCTAGGGAAAAAAAAGCACACACACACAAGAGAAACACGATGAACTTCAAAGAACGTTGAAAAAAATATCAACAACAGCAGCAAGAGCAAATAGGTTGTAATGCGATGACAGCGCTAGTTTGAAAGACCCACAGACAAGCGATCTGAGTTTCGAAGGCGTTCGTTCGGTAATTTATTTCAATCATCGATGGTTCTGGGAAAAAAAGAGTTCTCGTACAGATTAGTTCTAGCGAATATTGGGGATTAAGGTGAATGGATGACCATGCTTTGTCTAGAGCCTGTCAAGCTGTGAGATATAATGTTGTGGCTGAATGCCCAGTCTATGGAAAAAAAGGGAGTAAAGAAATCTTAACCGATTTTAACCGTCATTGAGTATGAGTGAGAAGGTTGGACAGCTGTAACATGTCTGTTGGGGAATCGAATCTATTAAAACGTCCGTAAATAAATCTCAGCGCTAAGCTTCGTATCTTGTCGAGATATCCTATGATCTTTCTTGATGTATCGTATAATAGAGAGTTTTAGTAGATCGTTTCGATACCCCCGATAGCCCCGATAACGATACTATGCATGCGCAAGGGAGGCGATGGCGGAGTATCGGGATATCGTTATCGGAGTCATGGGAGCGATCTACTAAAACTCTCTAATATGCTACCATAAATAGCGGGTCGGGCGATTATCATTTAGCGCCGAGTTTCCTTCTTGGTGTAGCAAAGCTTTCGGCGAGCGTTTGAACATATGTTACCGATATGCTTAGACTCCTTTAAGTTACTAGTTAACGTTACGCCTAAGTATTTGAATACAGACACTTCATTGATGGACGTTTCGTTTCTCAAATGGTATTCTGAAACTTTAAAGGCTGTTTCTTATTTTTCGTACAAAGGTGAACAGGTTTGTCATAATTACTTAACATCTACCATTGCACACACCAACCGGCTGAATGATTAAGTTAATTGTTATTAACTTCTCGATCTATGCTAGACCTTACGTGATAAGGGAAGGATCGTTTTCAAAAGCCTGCTACCGCTACGGGCGCGCGCTTCAGAGCATGCATCGAAGTTTCAGCGCAAGCTGCCGCTACAAGCACAGAGTGGCCTGAAAACACGATTTACTAAAACTCTTTATTGTGGAGTTTAACGCAGCTGCAGAATAATCGTTAATTAGTCGCTGCGCTTGCGCGTGCGTCATATCGGTATCGGATACCGTTATCGGAGCTCACAAACGAACCCCAAGAACTCTATTCTTTGGAGGTGCGCACCATACTCATGTAACGCAGTTTCCTATCTAATGTTTAGTCTATATTCTACTCGTATGCAGCTGAAAAGTGTTCTTTCTAACTAAATATTGCAAGAACTACTTCGCAGAGCATGAAGAACGTGTAAAACTTTTTAATGATACGTTTTATTTTATTTTATTTTTTACCGATATTTAAAATTTGGGTTGCAGTTGGATATCATGCACACTAAAATATGTACTCCCTTCAAGGTGTCAAAAGAGTGTTTCAGAAACTAACGCGTCCTTTCAGCCCCCTTATTTGGAGTAATCCCCCTTTTACAATTTGATTTGGGACGCCGTTGAGTGCAACATCCTTTATATCGTGAAGGGTGTAAAAAGGGTGTAAAAGCGAACTGGTGGTGTGGTGAGGGGAAGTGAGAACACAATAACAGCTTCAGAATAAACGATATTAGCGACTAAATCGCATCTTTGTTGCCTGCAATATTTACCTGGAGATGAAGAACGAGAACAAAGTAACCTTTGTAGCGGCGGAGGCGCGTGACAAATGGTGCGCTTGCAGGTTTGCTGCTCATAAAGATGAAACCTGTATGTATAGATGCTGCTAGGATCGCTAGCCCTTTATTTTAATGCTGTTCAACGTCACCCAGACGGCGTTTTGCTGTAACACCCTGAGGTTGTTAGCCCATAATCTGACGCACACCTTTAAGGGTGTGACTTTCTTATAGCATAAGATAAATTCACTGGACGCTATTTTTGAGCACGCTGTCCACAGCGCACGAGAACAAACTCCCGCTCTCTGCCAGGAACGGCAATCTTGATGGCGTGAGTAGGACCGATATGTATCGACGGTGTCTGGGTCCGTAACGATCTCGACTATACTTATCACCCCTTGTGATCCACACGCGCGATATAATGTGCGCATAAAACCCGCGGTAGAAGCCTGTAGTCATCTCAACGTCGACAGTCTGACACTTACTGTGATTTTTCCGTCCATGAAACCAGAATCAAAGACGCTCCGCGCAATGAAGCGATCACGGCAAAGCTTCCCGGACGGTCATGAAAGCGTCTGACCGACGGTTTTGCAACGGCAAGTGACAAGACGAGACGTCGGAGAGCATACATTTCCCTCACTGACGCGCCGCTATAACCGCCAACCGACAAACGTAGGGGGGGAAAAAACCGAGTGAACGGTGTCGTAGAACGATACGGGATCCTCGCGCGTGTGCGGTGAGAGAGCGTCCAGAATGCCACCGCCCTGTCCTGCTGCTCGTCGCGGCGGACATCTCGAGTGAGGCAAAGACGTCCGTCCGGCCTCCTCTCCGGGACCCCGTTGGGAAAATCGGGGCGTTCTTCTTCGTGTCTCGTCCGCGCCGTGCCCGGTCCGATTGTTGTTCTGCCAGCAGACTGAGGCGCCCGCGAGGAAAGACAAAGATGGCGGCAGGCATAGAGAGAGGCAGGCAGCAGACGATCGGGAGATAACACGTCGCCGAAAACACCAGGACTCGGCACGACTGTTCGAGTCGAACGGATGGGCGCGCGCGGTCTCGATGCGCCGGCTGCGGCCAAGGCCTGCGAGTGACGTCATTGTTTGTGGATCTTAGCCACGAGACACGCTGAAGCGCGACAGACGTCTCGGCGTCGCCCTCCTGCCTTGCTGACGTCGCAATCCGGCCTTGCTGTCGTCCGCATCCGCCATTTTCATTTCGTCCGCCACACGAAAAATGGGGCGAAGTACGTTCTGACCGGACCAACCCGGTGTTGGCCATCGCATCACGTGACTGCAAGCGAAAGGTCGTCGTACCATTGGTCCAGGTATATAGGTTTGGGCCTGAGTGCGAGGAGACTCGGTAGCGGATGGGGGATGGAACCTCGCTGGCGTGGAACAAACACGTCGCCGACTCAGCATGGGCCCGAGGAGACAGTTGGGACAGCGGACAACCTTCGACTCACTTCCATATAAATGGGAACGGGACGACAACGGACAACCGACAGCGCTGTCGGCCATCTCTCAAAGCGGCTGAGTCCCCCACCAACTAGTATAATTTCTCTCTAAAAAAAAACCAGCTATACTGTCTAGCCATCTCGTCTAATATAAATTACCGCATATCGCAAACGACAAAAACACACACGCACAGACACAACGATCATGTAGGAAGAAAAAAAAAAGGACTGTCCAGCTGTCCAAGTATGAATTTGCCGCTGACAGGAAAATGAGTGCGCCTGGCGGGCTCATTTGTCCACCTGACTTTTGCTTTCCATTGTGACGAAACAAATCCGGTGGAAAGCGCAACGACGGATAACGGGAACGACGCTCGGTTTTCTTTGTTTACGCGCTAGGAAAATCTGAGGACTTGAGGAGTCCGTTTAACAGATGTTGGATCGCTCGAGAGAAAACGTACGTCCAAAATAAGACAAAGATTATACGTTTTAGATCGACAGCGAAAGAAAACATTTAGCGCGTTTTTGCCGGAAGTTTATAAACTTAAAACTTTCATAAAGCGTCAGGCAAAGTAGGCCTTGCATGGTATTTTGAATTTGTTGTTGGAGGTTCAGACAGCATCAGGTTAGTCTGCCAGAGCATACGGCGACATTGTTACACGCTGTAGAGGAGAAATGCTGGCAGTGCAACACGACCACTGTCCATCACGCTCAGTAGGGTTATATACGACCGCGTGCCCGTGTACTTTGCTCATCCAGATCGAATACGCTAAGGATGGGGATTGTTGCCAGGATCCCTAAGTGCTGCATGCGAGCGCCTCGCTTCCTGATTGTTGCTAATTACGGCCCACCAGTACCGATGGATTTGGCATTCTTCGGTTAAAATCAACGGGTGCAACTACACTCTCAAGAAAAAAGGGTTTAAAAGGGTGCATCGTTACACCCTTTGTCCCATATAATACACCCCAAAACTTCGATTCGACGTACAGCGTCCTACAGTCGAACATACGGCCCGAAATTTTACGAGGTGCTTGATAGCCTTGTGGTACAACTTATTAAAATAGCTAATGTATATGTTACTGACTACAAAAAAAAAAAAAATATTCGGGGATTTCTTGGCCCTACTGTAAAAACTCGTTGTTTTCTTTATGTGGTCTTTGATACGTACTTTAGCTATTTAAAAAGTTATGCCGCACCGTTATCAAGCCCCTCGTAAAATTTGGGGCCGTTTGTTTTACTATAGGGCTCTGTAGGTAAAAATGAAGTTTTGGGGTGTATTATATGGGACAAAGGGTGTAACGATACACCCTTTTACACACTTTTTTTCCTGAGAGTGTAAAAGTGATGCTTTCGTTACGTGTCCTGCAGAATAGCATCGATTTAACTAGTTTATGCAATACCGATGGATTGGGCACCCTTGGGATAAAATCAACGGGTGCAACTAACAGTGGAACGTGTCTTGCAGGTAAACGTCGATTACCGTCAGACAAAAAAAAATGTAACGCTTCTCGACCGGATCTCATATGAAGGGACTTTGCTATGCAGATCCCATCTGGCTAACTGATTAGGTGCAGTGGGGATGCGACCGTACCGGTTTTCTTTACCTAAATCGCTGTCAACGCGCGCCCGAGATATAAGTTCTAGCTCCAACAAAACGTCCAAAGAACCGTGCGAAGATAAATTTATCGGGTGGCTATTTGACGTAGAGATACGCGGTTTGGCGACTTTGCCCTCGTGGAGAAAGAAGAGGATGTTATACTATTTTCAATTGAAGCAAACCGATAAACGTGACGCCGACTTAAAAGGGCACTCCGGCGTTTTCTTCGTAGTCCTTGGTTTGCCTGAAAGTTTGCTAACACAAACAAACATCGCTGAAATAGTAAAGCAAATATTGGCCAAAAAAAAAACCTTTTTTTCCCCCGCCTAGTTATTGAAATCACAATTTTGGTCCTCACTATATGTTTTTCAAAGTTCTCTACGCGCAACAATAAAAAAGTGATATCATTTGGAAGGCAATTGCTTCACTCTTCGGACTGTAGACTTTGTTTACAACTGATTACGAGCAGTTTCAGGGTGTCACAGGAATGCTTTGGAAGCTCGCATCAGCACCCGCGAAACAAATGCTCGGCATAGTGCATTTTTAGACTGGCCGCTCGACCTGCAAGCCTGCCGTCCACTGAAAAGCGTAAACATATTTGAATGATGGTTTCGGCATCATTTTTACTTGCCGATTTCGCAACACTGTTCTGAATTTCCCGATACTAAATAGCATACCGGAATGGCTCAAAGACGTCGGTGATACCAAAAATCTAGTTAGTTAGGATAGATGAAAAAAAGGGCCAGAACCTCCCGTAACTGTTTGTCTCCTATGTGTTCCCAACAGGCCGACGTCCGACAAATTATTCTACTTTTTCGTCCGGGGGTGGGGAGTCAGGGTGGTTAAGAGGGTTAGGAAAGCTATGCAATTTTTGTTTTATTTATTTATTGGCGAGCAATAGCTTTCAAATAAACTAACTTGGGCGTGCTGTGTAGCGCCTGCCGTGCTGCACGTGTAATTTGGAAATCAACCAGTTTTAAATTATTTCGCCGGCATAAATTTGCGTGGACCGTGGTGTGGTCGTTACCATGGGGGCGAATTATTCGCGGAACAAATTGTTCGTGATTATTTTCAAATCGCGAAATTAACGAAACGTAGATCTTTATAAAACCAAGTTTTTTTTTTGTTTTTTTTAGCCATATACTTTAGTCCACGTAACTCCGCGGACGACAAAAACCCTCCTGCGAACCAGTGCGAGCTCTCAAAGTCAAAAGTAACGAAATTACTAGAAGTAATTACATTACTTCCAGTAATATAATTACCTGAAAATAATAAAATCATCGACCCGTATACCGAGAAGGGAGGATGAGAAAACATTTAAAACATTGCTCACGAATAATCATAAATTTTAATCTGATGAATTCAGCGCGCCAGTTTGTGCAACGGAAGGGTAAGAATCCCGAAATAGTCGCACTTGCCGACTTGCCGGAGTAGATCCCGAGGTCATTCGGATGAGTGGCTTCGGGGATTGGAATAAGGTTCGCCACTGACAAATTGATCGGACGATTCTGCCGATGACGATAGCGTCTGTTGAATCACCGGTTCGCGAATGCTGGGAGTTGCACATTGCGGTTGTTTATGCAAAGTCCGCTGATTCCAAATCTCGACTCTTTTTTTGAGAAGCAGGCAAGCATCGTATTTGACAATCCAGAGGCTGCCATGTCACGCACCAAGAGGATCTTTTTCCTGCTCTACATAATCATAGCCGCCCCCTATTTGTGCAATTTCAATGGGCTACTCCCCCCTCCTCCCCTTCGGGCGGGAAGGGGGGGGGGGGGGGGAGTTCTTAAACACGCTGTCTTTTGCCTTTTTTGAGGGCTGCACCCTAGCAGGAAAAAAAAATTGCCTTTTCAAAACAGATCGTTTTTTTATTTGTTGCCAAAGTGTTGAGGCAAGTGGCTCACCTCAACACTTTGCCAACAAATAAAAACAAAAACAAACAAACAAGCACAGGTGTGCTTGCCTTTGACAAAGGAGTCAGTCTCCCAGTTTGAGTTTGACAAAGGGCGACCGGTGGCCGAGTGGTCTCGCGCACACCGGCTCGGAGCACGTGGAGCGAGAGCTCGTGCTGTAGAACCCAGGATCCTGTGTTCGATCCCCACCCCTGCCCGTTTCGATCTGGGTGAGCATCGTACCGGCGTGCGGTCGTGTATCACTACTGCATGGTTCACGTTAAAGACCCCAGGCTAGCAGTCGTACTGCACTGGCTAAATTTCTCCTCTACAGCTGGGAGACAAGTCGCTTGTTGAGGCGGACCAAGTTTTAAAATGTATAAACACACACACACACAATTTTTTTTTTTTTTTTGTGGCACGTACATTTATTTAAGAAGGAAAGACAAACTTGACTTGGGTGTAACAATTAGTGACTTCTGAGCGCGGAGAAGGCTGAAGGAAAGCAAAACAGAGTATGTGATGATCTCTACCGTTGGCCTAATTGTTTGTGTGTGTTCCGAGCTCCTGAATGAATCGTGCCACTACCAGAATATACGAAGCGTTCGATCCGGCACGAGCGTTCATCGGAGGAGCCCCATGATTCCCATCATTGCAAGGTCTCTTTTCCGGAAAGGTCCATTGTTGAAATCGCCAGGTGCGGGGATCGCCAAAACAATTTGGCGGTCCGCATAAAGCTATCAGACGCTAGCTGTTTCGAGGAGACCGACAACTAGAGGCTTGCAGGGGCAGATATGTCTCCCCCACTTCAATTGAGTATTTAAGTGTGGAGAAAAGGGGGTGGGAGAGCATTTTCTCAGGCTAGGTGGCGCAAGCTACCGCCCGTCAGAAAGGGTATAATAGCCTATACCATCCATCCATCCATCCAAAGTTTAAAAGGAAAGGAAAACATCTAACAAAATACCGGCAAAGTTGTAAACTGCCCACACCCGCTGTGTACAACCGAAAGAATAATAATAGCGAGTGAAGTGAGCAAACAGAACTTCAGAAAGGTTCCAACCCGTCAGTTAGAAATGCCTTTTTTCACTCACCGTACAAAACTTAAATGCCTAGTAAAAAAAAAAAAAAAAAGTTCTTAAGAGGCAGAGTGAAAAAAGGAAAAGCGGGGGGGGGGGGGGGGGGGGCAATCCCCCCCCCCCCCCCCCCGGTGTCTTTGTCGATGCGCCACTACGTTATTGACCACCTTTTCGGCAAGCACATGCGGTTGATCGCCCCACGCGATAAGTATATGTCTTCCCCCGCGGAGGGCGTACAGTATCTCCGGGCAAATAGAGCAACGTGTCGCTCTTGCAGCTACGATTTTGGTGGACTCGGCACCTTGCCGTCATGGAGTGTGTTTGGTACAGAGCCTGTGAAGATCGTTTGATAGCCTGGATGAGCTAGTCTGGTTCGATAGATGCTAACGGCTGTACCCTTTAGAACGGGTGGTAGCTCGCGCCACCCAGTCTAGAAATTAAAAACTAATAGTATAATTCCTCCCTCCGCCCTTCTAAGACCATTTGCTCCCCTTCCGAAATTCGGTAACTGTCACCAGGCAGTGTGGGATATCACCAAGATGACATTTTGGGGGATCGGGCAAAAAAAACAACTTAAAAATATCACACCCGGTTTCTCTCTCTTCTCCCCTCCCCTCCCCTCCCCTCCCCTCCCCTCCCCTCCCCTCTCCCCTCTCCCCCCCCCCCCCCCCCCCCCCCGAGAGTCGCTAATTATCCTCTGCTCAAACCTAGTCGCCGCTACTCCAACACCGAGCCCACTGGGCAACAGGGTGGAGACTTTGGGCCTGAGCCACGCGGGTGGGGGTCTCAGTTTTCTTCTGTTTCGCCGGTCCGCAGCTGTGTTAGTTGTACGTCATTTGATTCTTCCTAGATAATTTCCACCAGTCTTCCAACCTCCTCTTTGCCATCAAAACTCACTTATCCGTTCTTCGATTCTCGTCGGCAAACCCCAGCGCTCCGGCTAAATCTGTCGACCCCTCCGGGAGGGCGGTAGCAAGCCCTGTGCACCTCAACACCACATGTACTACTGTCTCGTCTTCCGCTTGGCAAACGGCACACCGCGTATCCATTTCCTGGTGTACTTTGTCCTAGAAGTCCTAGTCTTCACGACGCCTGTTCTAGCCTCAAATAACGGCGATCTCCCCCGTGAGTTATCGTACGAATATTCCTTGCTCATTTGCTGTTTTCGTCCCCTATACATAGTTAAACCTGATTTTCCCTCCATTCTTTCCTCCCACATTTTCCTCTCGGATTTTGGTTTCCTTCCTTTTCCACACGGGTATAGTCTAGCTGCTCTACCCCAGCACTTGACTGTTGGTATTTGAATTTCAGTTTTCGGGTTCGGTTTGTTCATTTAGTACTCAGATTTTTCATGTATAGATAGATGCCTATATGCCCTTCTCGCCTAACGTGTATCCTCAATTGTGCCTAGCCTTTGTTCAATTATCAACTTACTGATCGCCTCTCTAACCACGAAAGATACCCAGCCCGTGTCTCACTGCTCTTATTTTATTGGTGCCGGTTTGAATTCCAGGGTGGCCAGACTAGCTTTCGAAGCAACCTTGCAAACGTGTACTGACCAGAGGTCGGCATTTTATGTCGCCCTCACTCACTCTCACCCTCACGTCAGCCCCTCACTCGCCTTCATCCTCACAGCTACACTCACCCTCAGGCCCTCACTCACCCTCATCCTCCCAGTCCCACTCACCTTCAGCCCTTCACTCACCCTCACTGAACCTCACTCACCCTCATCCTCCCAGTCCCACTCACCTTCAGCCCTCCACTCACCCTCACTGAATCTCACGGCCCTCACGCCCCTCACGCACTCATGGCCCTCACGCACTCATACCCCTAACGCGCTGATGGTCCTCGCAGCCCCCACGGCCCTCACGCCCCTCACGCACTCATGGTCCTCACCCCTTTCACGCCTCTCGCGGACTCACGGCCCTCACGCCCCTCACGCACTCACGGCCCTCACACTCACGAATTTTCGGAATTCAGAAACTCCCTCACCTTCACCTCACCTGTGAGGATGAGGGTGAGTGACGGGGAGTGCGTGCCCTCATGAGTGAGGTATTGCCAGGGTATGGTACTGACAGAATACACCCGCAGGGAGCAGTACTGAGAGTGCCACAAGAGCAACTCCCGTCCTTCCAGCACCTTCCGCAGCACGTATTCTTTTTTTTTTTTTTTCGCCACGTCAGAATCAGCGAGAAGGCGACCGCTTCGTTTGCAGACAGAAAAAAGTAAAACGAACCCGCACGTCGAGATCCCGGATTTTAAAACCGGAGAAAGGTCGCGAAACGAGTCTGCGAAACGACCTGAAAATGGAATAATAACGAAAGCAGACGTCGAACAAAAAGCGGCCATCGAGGCACATACTAACGAGAAGAGCGACTAACCGCGCGTTATGGCCCAGCCAAGGTCGACCAGCCGAAGGACCAATGGGACACGTCGCGAGGCTTGACGTCAACCGCCAAGGACACCGCGACCGTCGGAAAATCGCCCGTTCGCCGAAGCTATGTAGCAAAACTATTTTTATGTATACCCAATTGGCGACGCAATTTGGGCGACGGTCAACAATGAACGCTCGTTGTGGATCATAGACGCTTTACAGCAGCTGCGCATGGACGCCGCCATAACTGCCCTTCAGTTTTTGTTTCCTCTTATTTCGTTTATTTCACTTCATCTTTAGTATAGCAGGCCAGGTTATTGCCACATTAGATTCAACTGTGTCCTTTTCTAAAGCATCGGCCTTTGTAGAAGATCGTCAAGTACCGTTTCAGTTGCTCGGCATCTCGGTAAGACAAGATGAAGGTCAGCAATGGCGGCTGTAATTTGGCGCGTGTGTAAAGCGTCTATAGGGCGGCCATTCGATCAGCCGCTGCCGGCACGACGCGGTTGCGAGGCTGTAGGTAGGCCAGCAACTCTGACTCCGTGTCCCTGGAGGTTGGAGCCAATCCCAGCTCGCTGGGACTCCCAGCGAGCCGGGATTGACTCAAAACTACACGTGCCACAAAAGAAACGATTCAGCGCCGTGAGTCGAGTATGCCTTAGTGACGCCCTGGACCAATCACACGGTGCAAACAGAGTGGCGAGGCTTGAGGAACATCTTCCTCGTGGAATTGATCATTTTGCTTTTGCTCGTGAAACGGTCTCGGAAGAGTATACCTTCGTTGAGTCTAGAGGAATTTTGGGGAGCGTGTAATACTTTTCCCTTCTGTAGGCGCTCAAGCGTGTTTGGTGAATATATATAACACCTCGTGGGTAACAAAGTGATTTCTTGCGTCACTAAAGAAGGCAGGCCATGTCACAAGAAGAAAAGGAGATGAAGTTTGGCGCCTTTCTCGTGCAAAATGTCACAAATAAAACAAAATAGCAGAATGTCACAAATAAAATAAAATTACAGTTTTTTTTTGTTTTTTTTACCGCAAAAAAATAAACTAGGCATCGCCGAACGCTCATTCTCCGCCCAAAGGTATACGCTAGAGGTCACAACCAGATGCCAAAGTATCAGCCCGATCTGATGCCGTATTACTGAAAATTTCAACGGGGAAATGGCGGCCGACGTAGTTTTCGAATACATGGGGCTCAATGGGCACCAGAAACAGAAAACGGGCAAAAATGGTCTATATTTTCCCCATTGAACTTTTCAGAAAATCACTTATAACTTTTGATTAAGTTATCGGATCGGGCTGAAACTTTGGCACCTGGTTGTGACCTCTATCGCTACCTTTGGGCGGAGAATGAACGTTTGGCGATGCCTCGTTTATTTTTGCAGTAAAAAAAAACAACCCTGTAAACGTTTTTTTTATTTTTTATTTTTTTGTGACACCCTGCATTTGTGATTTCCTAGGGCCGGAGAGGCAAAAACCCGGTTTTTAAGCCTGTCGGGACGGCTTATACGACCGGCTCCGCAGCAGCGCAGCCAGTCCTGAGCAATCACAAAAGGCTAAAAGCACCGGTCCTGTCGAAGTCGGTCGTTGTCAAACGCAAGTGTGTGTGAACGGGCCTTATAAACAAGAAGGCCGAAGCGCTGACTTGTCTACGTCACCCACAGGAGGCCAGCGAAACACGAACGCTATAAGGGGCTACCAGACCACTCTGTCGCGGGTCAAGTTTTCCATGCTTCCCAATAAAAGACACACTTTATTTTTATTTTAAAGCAATATTCTGGGTGATTATTAACGCCATATTCTGGGTGTGGGTGACGTTATGATAGGCAGTACATGGTGCTTCGACTAAGCGGGTTGCTTAGAGACTGCTTCGCTTCTCAAGGACGGCAAATAGCAGTTTTACGAACGCGTTGAAGCGGAAAGATCTATGGCAAGGTGTACCTCTCGTGCTCGATCAGTGAGAGTTCAATCCCTGCTCGGCTACGCGTGACAGTGTTTCGGCCCCTGGGTCCTCCGCCATCCCCGACTCGCTCACGCCGCCCATATGAAACACACGGCTTGGTAGCACTTGGTGTGCGTGCCAATCTAGCAGTCGAGCGTCGGAAGAAGAAAGGCGCCTCGCGCGTGTGCATGCACTCTGCGTGTAACCGCGGCCTAAAAGTGCCGTCCCTGTCCGCGAAGAGGCTTCATTCGGTACGCGGTACACGCATGAGGTTAGACCTGCAGGTATGGCACTACTTGCAGTCACGCTCGTTTCGCGGACACCGTGGAAGAAAAGCGGCACCGAAGCAGTGGCGTTCAAAGGCGTCATCGAGAAAGCGGGCTCAGCTAAGACCGTCTCGACAAAGAAAGGATTTTCCTCGCTCTCCTGGAGCCGTCTCGCGAGGCACGTGTGTCACTTTCTGTGACATTCACTCGTACTATATATCCTCCTCTATACTCACAATAAAGCCTGGCAGTTCGACGACGGGGCAGTCCCCGGTCGTAGACTTGGAGCGAGAGGGTCCGGTAGCAGAGAGCATCACTTGGTATTCAGCGCACAGCTTTTACAGCGGCGAGGACCCGAAACACAGTTTCCAAATCCGACGAGAAAAGAAGCGGTAGCGCGAGGAACGCGAGGAGCGCGAGCGGACATTTCCATCGCTCGGGACAAGTGTGTTTCGGCGTCTCGCCGCAGCGGGGCGCCCGTTACCAGGCTCTCCTCTCATCCGTTGTCTGCCGCTCTTTCTTCTCACTTTCGGCGGCCGCTTCTCGGGGCGATCTGCCAGGCTTTGTCGGTATAGAGGAGGCTATGCTCGTAACAAACCTACGTCAGACAGGATTCCTGCGTGTGCTCGAAACAATATTGTCGATGCCGAATGCGCGTTGAGATAGAAATGTGGAAGCCCGCCGTCGACACGTGCTCAGCAGTTCAGCAGACAGCTATGGCCCGCCAGTGAATACTCCCTATAGGAGGTATTCACTGGACGCCATATTTGTGGGTGCTGTTTAGAGCGCATGCTCAGAACGAGCTCGCATTAATAGCCTGCTAAGACCGGCAACCTTGATGGTGCTAAATGCACGCTCCAAAAGAACTGCGGAAGCTCGCCGTCAGCACACGCTCAGCAGCAGCGCACACAGATATGGCCGCCAGTGAATACTCCCTATACACCTTTTCACCAAGGGCGCAGCCATCTTGAATGTCGTCACTTATGGTATGCGATAAAACATCGTTTTGATCTCTCCACGCCGCTGGAAGGTGTTTACGAAAGATGCGTGATTGTCAGACATTCTTGTTTTGCCTCATCTATATTTTTTCGCATATTCTAGGTTGAAATGTTTGATTAGTTTTTTCGTCCCGCATATCAGATACGGAGCCCAGGTGAATGAGAATGACAGCAAACAGAAAACGTCTATATCCAGCGAATACCTCCCACAAAGAGTCGACTAGTAAAATACATAGATAAAAACTTATAATCTAAAATATTACACCAAATTCTGCGCAAAAGACAAAGACAAGAAAGAGACACAAACACGTCGCCGGGCGCCGCATTTGTGTCCCGTTCTTGTACTCGTCTTTAGAGCGATATTTGCTGTTACAAATTAAAAAGCAACGCAATTATCAATTCTTGAAATATTATTTTCTATATTTCTAGCGCCTCGTTGGCGCTATTAAAGACCTATGTCGTAGTCAAGTTTTTTTTTATATTATTCGAATATAAGTTAAGCAAGCTTAAGTCCAACATATGAGAGAGAAGTAACCATCATGGTTCCGCAGTATAAAAAACAGCAAAGGGGAAGATGTAAATGATTTAAACATAGAACCAATAAAATTTGTTATTGATTTGTTATCTGCACCGTTGACGTTTTTATTTAATCATTCAATGTCTTCTGCAGTATTTCCTAAACTGATGCAAGTTGTAAAGGTTGTAAGGTTGTATTACTATTTAAGAGCGGGGACAAAAATGTGTTGGGAAACTAGGCCTATATCCATACTAACCACTTTTTCTAAAGGGTTTGAAAAAATTCTTCATATTAAACTATCAGCATCTGGAAAGTTGCTCGCTAGATTGCCAACATGGCTTTAGAAAAGGAAGATCTACGAAATCCGCTCTGCTGTCTCAGAAGGAATAAATAATTAATAATATCGAAAATGAATTCCTTACTATAGCAACATACGTGGATTTTTCTAAAGCCTTTGACTTAGTTAATCACAAAATTCTTTTGAGAAAGCTACTGCGTACGGTAAACGGAGACCTACATATCTCGCTGAGCGCAGACAATATGTTAAAATCAACAGTTCAGTATGATGCACCAAGCCGGTAAAAACAGGAGTACCTCAAGGAAGTGTATTAGGCACGCTATTATTTATTTTATTACCAAATGGAATTGAGCGTTGTGTTCCTGATTGCAAAGTTATAGCCTATGCTGATGATACTACACTTCTCTTGAATGGTTATACATGTAACGAGATGGAACTGTCAGCAAATCGTATGCTCTCCAATCTTAGCCTTTGGGCTGAAGTAAATACATTACAAATTAACACGAGCAAGACTAAATGCATACTATTCCATTCAAAAAACGTAACAGTCCCTTCTAATTTAAATACAAATACAGCTGACGAAGACATTGAAATTGTGAAAACGTTTAAAATATTGGGCGTACTCTTTTCCTATACTTTATCATGGAATAACCATGTAAGCTATATTCATTAAAAAGCCAGAAAGGCCGTAGGATTGCTATCGAGATATCGCTCTATTTTCGCCCCATTTGTTCAGCAGATCATCTACTACGGTCTTGTTCAGTCATATTTTATGTATTGCCATCTGGTATGGGGCACCACTACCTTACAGAATGCGAACACACTTCTAACCCTACAGAAAAAAGCCTTAAGAGTCGTCGCGAATGCATCGCATTTTTTTCGCACAGATCCGCTTTTCACACGATTTAAGATTGTTAGAACAACAAGCATGTACAACTTCCGCCTCCTAGCTTCGTACAACGTTGCAATAAATAGTGAACATAGCTATATTCTCCAAATGTCTAACTTAGGAATACAACGAAGTATGAGCTAGGATCCATCAGGCACACTCTACCATCCTTACTAAACATGTTTCATCATAGCGGACATTTTTCTCACAATTTGCCATTTGAAGTATTCGTGCATATTCTATCTACCCTGTGAATGTTAGTTGTTTGCTATTGCATTTCAAGTGTGCATTGTTAACTGGTGCACTAAGTATAGCAATAATGACTTATTTTATTTTGTTAATTTTTTTTTTATTTTGAGTTAAAAGTACGCCTCTGTGTATATATTTATTTTGTTTGTATTGTTGTGCATTAGTGCATGTTTGACTGTTGTCGAATGCTAGCTACCATTTTGGAGCTGGGGCCTCGTCAGGCTGCACTTGTTGCAGCTTTTTGTCCCAGCAGCCATCTTTCTTGTGAAAGAAAATAAAGGATTGATTGATTGATTGATTGATTGAAAGATCAACAGTCTCATGTACCGAAATAATATGTAATACGGCTGCTCTTTCTGCGCTTTTCCTTCTGCCCTGCTTTTTTTCTATTTTTTAATTAACGAAGCCGCGCTGGAATCTTTATGTTGCTCCGGAGTCGACCGTTTCACATTTTTTTTATATTATTTGAATTCGGGTGGGAAATTAGCGTCCCTAAACTGTCCCGTGATAATGCTAGTCCTGTCTAAATAACCTTCTGGATTCGTGTCTTCCTCAGAAAGCGAAGCTTGAACAGAGTTTCAACTCGGATGGATCAGAGGCTCAAATAAGCTTTCGTTTGAACGCCCCGTCTCTCCCTCTCTCTCTCTCTCAAATAAAACGAGAAACCGCGCGACTTCGTGCTTTCTCGGAGCCAAAAACAAACATTTTATTCCTCAGGGGTAATCCCAATAAACAAGCAGCTATTTTTGTTAAACTCCCGCACCGTCCAAAACAACCTCCGAGCGTCAAAAAAAAAAAAAAAAGAGTTCTTCGCGACGTTTTTGGGGGCACAGACGCGAGCGCTCACGCTTTCAGAAGGTTCATTCCTCGCCGCGGGCCCTCGTGCAAAGAAAGCATTTCGCGGAGCAACGCACTGCTGCACAAACTATTCACTATCACTCCACTCTACCACCTCCCGAGTACAGAAAAGAAAGAAAGAAAAAAAAAAAAAACTTTCACTCGAAGGAACAGACACAGAAGGGACGTTTTCTCTTGTATCTGTTCCTCGACTAAAATATATATATATATATTTTCCTGAACCACATATGCTCACATGTTAAACGACATGATTAGCTACCACCAGCTCGCCTGCGCATTTCAATAAAAGGCTTCTTAATAAGACGAGTGGGAAAAGACCCAATGACACGCAAAGCGATGACTTTATTTTAATATTGGTTATTTTTTGTTTTCAACACTGTCTGTTAGAATGGGGGTCGATAACCAAATAACCTCGAATATTTATCATGAAAGAAACGCCGCCGGTTTCTGCGAGCGCATGGGAAGCCGAGAGCACCGGTGAAAATCGGCGCTCTCGGGACACCTCTCGAGACACCTCTCGAGACATCTCGAGACACCTCAAACGTTAGAAGCGTGCCGCGAATTGAATCGAACAGGAGACATTATTCTCCAATTATTCAGAAGATTCGAAGATCCGAGTAAGCATAGCATAGAGAGGTCCTGGACAGCTGTAGTCTAAAAACAAATGTGGCGCAAACGAAAGCCTTTCTGGAAGATGATAACTCTGGAAACACCCCCCGCGATGCACTAATACCTCTGAAAGCACCTGATACGCTTCCGGCCCAAGCCCGCGCCTTTGTGCAGCGGAAGGACAGAAAGTTCGTGCTTAGAGCTTCGGGAAGTCACACAAAGTACATTTATCGAAAATAAAAGAGACTGCAAATACAACGTGGGGCACATTATGTTGGTGCGCAATGTTCGGAACTTGGTCCGTGCTATTATCACCTCGTCGGAGCCAACCTTAGCTCAAAAATACGCTTACTTCGATACAGGTAGGCGGGACTCCACGCCGCCACGATAACATCGAAGCTCCCGTTCAAACACGAGGAGTCTTTAGCGCCATCATCTTTCCTCGCTGTTCTCTAGACCCTCATTCGGGTTCGACTATCTCTACGCTGAATCAAAGTGCCCCCCAAAGAAAAAAAAAAAAGAAAAGAACATGAAGGAAGAACCTGGGGATCCATTCTGGATGTGCTTCCAGCCCCGGCCACGCCAAGATAGAAACGAGGCAAAATAAAATAAAAAAAGGAAAATCGAGACTTCGAGAACCGGGTTCAAACTCCACGATTCCCGGCCCGAGTGTTGAGCTACCCCTGAGCCGAGTCGCCCTCCGTGCGAGGAATATCCGAGAATACCATCTTTTGTGGCAGGGTCTGAAAGCGCCCTTGCATTTTCCCGAAGGAGGTGACCCATATGGACCTCGTGTTTCTCGGTCGAGGACAATTATCTGGGAAATTCGAACGCGATCGTCTCCGCGGCGTTCAACGGCGCAGCTCACTTCTCCCGAGAGGTTCCGTACCTTCCGCCAGGATTCGACGCGAAGACAACACAGGCGTACACACGCTCGAGGAAAAGCCATTATATATACCCACCGGTTTGGGTTATGGCGTAATGCTTTTGGTCCCCCCTCCCGTCTATTTTTTTTTTTTTTTTAATCCGGGTGGGTCTTCTCTCACGACCCATGGAATATGCTTTGATAGAGGCGTCGCTGGAGCCGATACGAGATGCTCCGTACTCGGACCCTACTGTTTCACCCAGACACGCCATTTTCTCATCGACTGATGTCACATCCATTGTGCTAACCTCTGTGCCCAGTGCCTAGCTGTTCAAGCTAGGGGTGTCGCGAACTTTTGTCGAACCGGATATTTAGGTCGAACTTTCGGGGTTCGACTAAGTCAAACCGGTTCGACGAACCTTCGAAACTTTTTACCAGATTCGACCGGTTCGACTTTGCGGACAGTGTGGCCAGACCTTGATAGACGCATGTCTAGGTTTGGAGAATTTATTTTTATGCAAATGGTTATTTTATTTTATGAACAGTTGGAATTAAAAGAAACCACTTCTAATCACTAAAGACATTAATAACTTAATTTTGTTTGTACTGTATTAACTGAAATAACCAACCAGCGGTGCCCTTAATTCATCCATTAGCCATTACCATCCAATCCGAAGTCAACTGGCCAGCCTGTCGCGCATGCGCACACGAGTCGAACCTCAATACAAGGTTCGTCGAAATTTCCACGAAAAGTTCGAAAAAGTCGAACCAGGTCGAACTCGAACCTCGGCCGGTTCGCGACACAACTAGTTCAAGCCTACATTGCAAACCGTTTTATTTTTATTTTTCTCGGTCAGAACGAATGACCGCCAGCGTGATGTGATGACGTCAGCCCTTTTGCGATGTACCAAAGCCTTTGAAAGTGGCGAAAAGAGTGGTTGGGTTACGATAAATAAGAGTCGAAAGGCACGTATAATGGCCGCGCCCATGCACAGATGCCCGTTCGAACCTTTTATTTTTCTGTTTTACATACCGGATGTGATAGGTAGCTCTGACACATCACACGTAAAGTATTTAAAAATATATATACTTCCAAACATTATAACGTTATGGAAAAAAAATTAAAAAAGCTCGGGTGCAATTTTTATGTTTATATGCATCGCGTTTAATACTTCGTTTGACCGTGTTCAGAAGTGCATGCCTGAGAGCGTTTTCTTATATTACCGAAAAAAGGAGAAATATCCGATTCTTTTTACAAAATAATAGAGACGAAGCAAATTAAGCGTGCCTGTTTTGCGCAAAAACATCACGTAGCCTAGGAAAAAAACGAAAACAAAACAAAAAAACACCGCTAAGATTTAACCTAAGCGTACCGTGATACGCGGTGGTACGTCCGCTTGCTGTCGACACGAACTAACAGATGCCTTCGGCAGGAACCTGCCGGACAAAGTTGTAATTTATTCCGATTTAAGGCCGCAATGAGCACATCAACCAATGGGGTATTTTCAACGTCCGCCGTAGCGCTCGGACAGCGAAGACGCGCAGAACGATGCAAAATAAAGTAGACAAAGCCGATAAGATTTTACGTACGCCGATTAGGAAATTAAACCAGCTTAGGTTACGACAGCATGCGGAATGGCTCGTGACCCCTAACAGCTTCTCAAATGTTTATGCGGTTAGTCCACATTTAGGCTGACTCCCCGACTTTCCGTCGGCGAGCAAATGTACTCCCGGTGTACACGACAGAAACTATGTACAAACTTTTATTTACATAATAAGCTACGTTAATCTTGGGCCGTAACCATAGGCGGCGCTAGGATAAGTAAAGGGATCAGCATAAAAACACGCTCGCGAGGTTAAAGATTGAGTGAAAAAGACCCACCTTCGTCACGAGAGCCTCGGAAAATCCAACTTGGAGCATGTGCGACGTCTCGAAGTCGAACAGGAGGGGGGAAAAAAAAGTTCACCCGAAGACGTCAACTCCAGCAGGGACGTTGTTGCATCGCAGCCTTCACAACACCGCACGACGCACGTCGCAGACGACCAACTGCACTCGCAGACGAAACCAGCGTCTGCATTTAACCAAACCGAAACTAATCACCGCGACGCCGAGTTTTACAAGAGGAAGTATGCGCGTGTCTGGTGTACGCGAGCCCCCAACAAAAAGATACATCTGATGCGGTATATACGCATGTATGTTTTTTTCATTATTTTTTACTTTTCTTTTTTCAATATTTTTTTTTTTCCCCCGAGATGTGAACGGGAGCACGGCTAAGCGCAGTCTGGGAGCGCCTCCGCTGTCGTCTGCTGCGGGCGAGCCAAAACCGAGCGGTCACCCAGTGTTGCCAGACCACAAACGAGAAAAAGCCGCAAAACTGTGTCACCTTATCGGCCAGCGCTTCGATTCGATTTGCACGTATTTTTTGGTCGCGTCTCTTTCTCCCGAACACAACCAGACGTCGTTGATTCTTCTTCTCCGAAGCTCGCGATGCTGACAAAAGGCGGGCAATAACAATAAACCACGAATTAGAGACAAAAGCGGCGATAACGCTCGCCTCCGCGAGCGAGCAAGACCAACTCGCGTGCACGACACTCTTTTCTCCGGAGGGTTTGTCCGGGGAGTATGCAGGATCGGGTCAAGATCAAAGGCCGACTAACCCCTCACGTAGGCGAAAAAAAGAAAAAAACACCACGTAGCGAAGCGAGGTTGGAGCAAAAGCGGGCCACAGTCAATCGATGGCCTCGAACGATATGACTCCTACGAAATGCCCGAATCTAGAACCGACGCGGAGACACTTTTCTGCCTCCATTTCGGACCCGAACTCGTTTCTTATTTAAGGAGCGAAGGCTGTCTCGCCACTGCACAGCAACCCGATCGGCCCTGTTTGCTTCGACAGCGACAAGTATCGCGCGACAGTTTGTTCGGCGGAAAAGAGCGTGCGAGAAACACTTGGCTCTCGATTCAGTGCGGGGCTGATTTGGAGAACTGCCGCGTAGGTGGTTGCACTGCAGCGCGTGCACGACTGCCTCCGCGATCTTGTTTCTATACCGACGAAGGTTCCCTGTTCTCGTTGGGGTAGTCGACCTTTCTGCGACGTATCTGTTGGGTAATACGAATACCGACATAGATCGGCCCACATAAGAATGCAGGCATGTATGAAGGATCTGAGCCTCGTCTATGTCTCCAGGCAGTAATGCTTCAGACAATCTCTGCACACGGTCCTGTGTACGATGTCAGTGTGGCCGCGGTTTTAGACACCGAGAAGGTAGTTAGGCGGGTCTTTTAAAGTTAATTTACGTGATGTAATGATACGATGAAAGTGTCTAATCGTAATCTGAGGTTCCTTATTCACCACGGTCCCTCGGTTGTTCGCAGACTGCCGGCCTGTCCATTGGGAAAGTAAACACACAGACTGGCCTTTAAAGTGGAACCTCCGGCTTATCATCGATCAAAAGATTGTAACGATACGCTAATTTCCCCAGCAAATCCCGCATAACTCCATAGAATGAAAAGACATAAGGTACAAGACAAGAGGCAACTGTTTGGTTCAAGGGATTCTTGTCTCCAAGATTGGCGTCAAAAGTCAAAGTTGTTATCGAAGGTTTAGATGATGAGGTGGAAAAAGGAAGACGAAGGAGGGTGGGGGACACTCCCCGACCTCTCTTCGTCTTCCGGAGATGTTTTGCCACCCTTGAAGCGCGAGTGCCAATCAAAACTCCATTGAGATCTGTTAATATCAAAATACCTTATTGCATTCTAATGTCGACATCCCTTAAAGTTGTGGACGGTGTTTCGCGTAATGCTTTTTTTTTTTGTTTTTTTTGGGGGGGCGCTTGTGTATTTTTCAATGAATGGACAATATTCGTTAAGTGCAAAGGAGTGGTGGACGTCGATAACGTGGAGGCCTATCTCTCAATTTGTTCGATCCGAATTAATAAACAAAAATACGCAACCCTTCGGCTTCGCCGATGGAATTCGTGTGCAAGTTCTCTCGGACGATTGAGAGTGCACTCTTCAATGCCACGGGAACGAAGATAAAAAAATAGAATTCCACCGGTTAGTCACATTCCTGTCAATCCACAAGTCAAAAAGGGCTTTCATTCGGTGTATTTGCCTTATATAACAAAGTACGACCTTTTGTGCATTGTTAATTCTATGTCAATAACTAAGCGACCAGGGTGTGACAACGTTAGAATCAGAAATATTATGTATAATTCTCATAGATTGAAGCCGATATCTTACAAAAAATTATTAATGACATCCTCTATACTAGAACTATTACAAGGAGCCTTGAGGTCCCGGTTATACGTCCTGCATAGAAAAATGGAAAACATCAGGAGCTTGGAAGCTACATACCAATTGGCTATTCTACGTGTCTTAACGCATACACCTGAGAAATGGGTACAAATTACGACGACTAGCTTCTGCGATACATTTTCTTTGTTACGTAATAACCGATGTGGTTTCCGAGAACAAAAACAATACTATTACACTATTAGAATTGCGCTAGCACTGTCTATAGATATATCGAAGGCTTTCAATACTATCGATCATTCTCTAATGCTAGATAAGCTTGACAGATAAAATGTCAAAAGCCCATTTTATATATTTTTTTTGTTTTGTTTTTTTCAGGACCTGTTTTAAGGATAGGCTGCAAGTAGTTAAAATAATGAAAGCGGCACAGCTAAAGTGGAATGCGTTGCAGCCTAAGAAAAATCAGCGCACTGATGATACAATGTTAGCTTTACCGTACGATAACCATGACGATGCAATTTCTGTCTTTCAGAGAGATATAAATTATGGCTGGGCGTGGATGAAAAGTTTTAACCCAATTAATCGCCACCCTTTAATTGACTAATTAATCGACTAATTAAACTCGGTCATTTCCATGCATAATATTTTTTTTTAAATAGTCAAACATAAACATTTTTTTTTTTTGCTTAATAATATCGTCCAGTGCGCCATGTACAATTTTAATTATGAATCAACCTCGATGTGTAAATCAGAACATGTTCAACGGTACTCGCAGGATTTTATTACTAATTTCGTTGATGTTCTCTGGCAAGAGCGACTTCCTTTGATTGTTCCCAATAGTCTCTGCTGCACTGAACGGACACTCGAACGGTGTTAGAGTGGCCGAGCCAGGTGTGACCTGCTGCACTTGTCACGAGTTACAAATCTCGCCCCACAGTTTACTTCTAGGCTAAATTTTGATCTAAAGTTTGCCCTTCATACTAGCTGGACACCTCGTCCAGCTTCACCAAGCTGCACGAGGTGTACTCGTTCAGCTTGGTGAAAGCGAGTAGTTTTTACTTGCTTTTGGTTAGTCAAAATTTCACTGATTAACCAGTTTAAAAAAGATAAACGCGATAAAAGCATTAATCGATTAATCGGTAGGTTAATCGACCGATTGCCAGCCCTAATATAAATACACTAACACGGATGGTCTAGTTCAAATGTTATTTCACTGAATGTTGTTAAAACTGAGATTATGTGCTTTCGAAATGCTCACAAACGAATTTTATTGACACCTTAATTTTACTTCAATCTCCTCAGTGCAAGAATTCTCATTGTAAACCTTTGCCTTATGATAAACCTGTCAAATATTTAGATTTATATGTTGACGAACACTTGTCGTGGGATCAACATGTTGAATATGTAAAAGACTGCGCGCCGTTGCAGCTTATTTATCTAAGATGAAAAGTATATGTAGTATGAAGATGAGACCAGAGCCGTATATGTAGGGAGTTTGGCCAATCGTTGGGAAGTATAGGAGACAAATGAGGAGGCGCCATTGGCTGAAAGCGGGCTGGGCGTGTTCCAGGGCGCCTTCAGAAATTCGAATGTGACCAACCAGAAGCCGGAAATAATACCCTGGCGGTGGTCGCGAGAGACAAACCTGATAACTGCATTAGAGTAACTCTCAATGACTGAAAATATGATACACGTGACGTTTCAATCACGCTCATCCAAAATGATGGTGGAGGAGTGCGACTAGCGGAACGATCGACATAATCCGTACGCCAAGCGCCGAGGGCGAGGAATCTGCTGTCTGAGCAGTCACACACTGTCCGAGCAAAACAGAGTTGAGCGGCGCATTCGTTTCTTACATCTCTCTGCATGATCATGATCAAAACAGCACGTGCACCCTATTTCCAACCACAAAGAGTTACTACACTTCACTCTTACGCGCTTATTAAAACCATATACGAACATAGACCTTTGATCAGAACTGTTTCTCGCTACCACCGCTAGGGGATTCTTCTCGGCTTCTGGTTGGTCAAGAGAGCATTTCAAGCCCTCTTTCCAAGTCTGATGCACGCCCTGGCTCTGCCCGCGCCTCCCATTGACCAAACTCTCTACATATACGGCTCTGGATGAGACTATACTCTGTTTCACCTTATGATGTACCGCACGAAAGGCTACAAGCGCGAGCTCCTTGCTCTAGGGCACATCTCCGCGGCACAAGCTCTCGTGCTTTAAGAGTAGCTGCCAACGCTATGAGCTCGCGCTTCTAGCCTTCTCTGCGGTACAACATAAGGTGAAACGGAGTATACTAGTGTTCAGATCTTTAGCGGAATCTATTCTACGATATGGGCGATACAAAACAAAATCAATAGACAGAATTTTAAAACATATGATAACTAACACTGCATATAAGACATCTTAAGAAACATTAGAATTGTGAGAGGAAATTATTGCGAATTTTATGGTTTTTGGTTTTTGCTCTTGACTGATTGTTTTTCGCCTAGTGTGCTCTGTGCCTGAGTGTCTGCTTGATCCACATTTTCCTCTATCATTATTTTTTTTTTTTTTCGACGTGGACTTTTTTTGTGTGTTCATTATCGTTTTTCTTTTTTCTTTTCTTATATCGAGCATACATTCGTTCTATTTGTTGGCATCGCGAGCATGCATTCGTTTTATTTACTCGTATGCATCGAGCTCATTTGTACATCCATTTTTGCAAATTGCCTGGCTTTACGCACAAGCAGGACGTTGCTTTTGTAGGCCAGCATTGTCTTTGTACTTTGTTTATTTAATGAAGTATTATTATTATTGTTACCAAGACCGCAAGGTTGTTCCTGAGCACTATAATAAACATTGATTGATTGATTGACTGATTATTGTATGTCGTGTATGATTATATGCAGTTACTATATAGTGAATTGCTCTTCTGTATTTGTGTGTTTTATGCAATCATTTCCATCCACACTGTCAAGAAGAAAGGGTGTCAATAGTGTATCTCTACACCCTTTGTCCCATATAATACACCCCGAAATTTCAATTTGACGTACAGCGCGCTACAGTCGAACAGACGGTCGGATATTTTACGAGGGGCTTGATAGCCGTGTGGTACAACATTTTAAATAGCTAAAGTACGTATCAAATACCACATAAAGAAAACACCGAGTTTTTACAGTAGGGCTAAGAAAACCCCGATTATTTTTCTTGTTGTCAGTAAAACGTACATTAGCTACTTTAATAAGTTTCACCACACGGCTATCAAGCCCCTCGTCAAATGTCGGGCCGTCTGCTAGATTGTAGAGCGCTGTACGTCGAATTGAAGTTTGGGGGTGTATTATATGGGACAAAGGGTGTAAGAATACACCTTTTGACACCCTTTTTTCTTGACAGCACCAAGGCCGCAAGGTTATTCCTGGGCACTATATTACACATTGATTGATTGATTGATTGATTGATTGATTGACTAATTGATTGTTAAAGCGATGCGGCATGTGCGCCTCGAGAGATGTACCGCCATCATGTACCTCACCGACTGCGTCAGGGTGATGATATCAACGGTCTTCATTAATTGCTCGTCCCAGTTTAGCCCCTCCGCGCATTGAACGCTTCCCTTTGTTCCACTTTCTCAGTCTCGTCAAATCCCGTTAATTTCGGTTTTCGCGCGGGAACCCAACGGCCCGAACCGGGTTGAAACAATGGCGGTGGGACAATGGGGCCTTATTTCACGATCGCGTCTCCGGCCAAGAAGGCGACCACGAGCAAACAAGCCAATGAGCGGCCAGATTCACGGCTCGATTGTGCTGCGCGCTTACGAGACAAGAGTGCCGCAATGTGCCAGCCTATGCTCCCCGACGCGTGGAGTTTCGTATACAAGATACGAAACTTGCGGTCAAAATGAACTGCGGGGTTTCCGTGACCGCCCCCGCTAACGCGAAATCAAAATGTCCTCACGCTAGAGTAGCTCTCGTGAATCCAGGGCATGGAGCAGATGAGTTCGCCTGCGTGCAGCAACTCTCTCGGGTGGAATATAAATGCGTATAAACGTATTCGCCAGGTTTTGCAAAATCGGAGAAGAAACGCTTAGAGACGCACCCGGTCTGTTGAAACAGATCCTGGCGATTCGGAAGACATTGAAATTCAGCTTCCGCAAGAACCTCACGACACAGCTCTTGCGCACCTTGGCGTTTTCTTCCGCAACCCCCTTTTCATTTTAGATTTTTTTTTTTTTTTCGCCACCAGACTGCGGCGAGGAAAGCACGAAATCAAGCAGAGTGTTCAAACCTGACCCTGGCACGAGGAAGCAAAGAGGAGGGAATACCGTCTCCTTTCTGTCTACTTTCGTCTCGGGGACGGTTCAGTCAAACCATAATCCACCGGCTCTGGTTCTTGTCGCAAAGCGTCGATCGCTCTTTCGTCAAACGACGTCACCGTAGACAGTGGCCCGTGCCACGGAGGCTCGGAGGCAGCTATCTCGGCACAGAGAACGATGGTCTGTATCCGTTCCCTTCCTCTTACTTTTGGAGATGCCACGACCTTCGTCAAAATTACAGATGCGATAGGGAGTACCAAAGCCTCCTCTATATACTGACAAAGCCTGGCAGATCGCCACGAGACGCGGCCGTCGAAAGTGAAAAGGTAGAGCGGCAGACAACGGATGAGAGGTGTGTCAGGTGGCGGGCGCCCCGCTGCGGCGAGACGCCGAAACACACTTCCCCCGAGCGATGGCATGTCCGGTCGTTCTCCTCGCGTAGCTCACGTATCGTCGCCGCTGCAAAAGCTGTGCGCTCGCTACCAGCTTCCCCGAGAAATGCTCTGTGCTACCAGATCCTCGCGCTCTAAATCTGTAACCGCGCAATATAGCTCCTTCGCCAAACTGCCAGGCATTGTGAGTATAGAGGAGGCTATGGATGGTACTCATCGGGAGGCACAAACTTGGCCGGTAAAAGTCACTCTTCGTCACTACCTCGTACGAACTGAGTGGCACAGTGCGCTCCCTCGGATACTTTTAGAAGATTGCTCCGAAAGCTCCGTTGACGATACTCGATAACGGTCCCATGCATGGGCGGAACAATCCCTAATATGTGCGGCCAACCTCAATGCGGCTCTCTGCACCGCTCTCGGGAGCTCCATCAATCATCGACTGGTCGCAGGAGTACAGCCGAGGGCATGGTATGGGTGAAAAAGTTGACCCACTGGGCTGTGGATGTCTGAGAGTCCGCAGTCATAGGAGTAGCGCTAAGCTCCCCTTAAGTGCCTTGGACGAGCTGAGCTCGTCGGCCATTTTTGGGCTAAAAATGCCATGGACGAGTTCAGCTCGTCGAGTGTTTTTATCGGTAGCCCTCAATTCCACGGACGAGCAAGGCTCGTCTGTGTAATTTTTCGGCGCTGATCATGAATGGCAGCACTCGTATTAGTTGGCAAACATTTGTTTCGCCTCCGCTGATTTTTTCGCAATAAACTTTTCAAATTATATTTGTAATACTAGAAGAATAAAAATTCAAAATAAAAAAAAAATCTGGCACTTTTAGGGTACTTTTGGGGAAAAAAAATGTGGCACTTAAGGGGTTAAGCCAAAGACAATGATTTTGGCGAGGAACGCTTCGAGTACGACTATGCTCCATAGCGATCTGGGTGCGATGGTTCAGAACGACCTTTTCAAAGCTTCAACGTTCTGAATGGACCGAAATGGCGATTGCCATCCATGGCAACTGGGACCTTGCGAGGTTTTGTAGACCGTCCGTATGATCCGGCTACCCTTACAAGACTATATCTACTGCCTACATAACTTCTATAGAAAATGGTGCTTAGAAAGTATAGATATTCTTTAAAAAAGAGTATCCTTCTTTTCATTCACTGACTAAAGCTTTTTGGCCGCTTTTTTTAGACTTTCTATAGAACTTAATGTATAGAAACCAGATAGAAATTGTATAAATTTTTATATAAAACATATAGAGATTTTAACAACGTTTCTTTGCACTTTCCAACAAAAACAAATCAGTTTTTCGCAAAAAAAAAAAAAAAAAAAAAGAATTCTGAATATTAATTTTAGGTTTGTCACGATACATCCATGGAAACATGCCCTCGTCAGTTGCCGTGTGGACAAACGCAGACATCACAAATACACACGCCACGGAGCCCTAATAACGCTAGTAATTCAGTAGTGTAAACTGCTCCACCGCTATTTACACGTATACACTCGAAAGACAATCACTTGAACGGGGACCATTCCATGGAATAAAAAGATTGCAAATATGTTTCTTCTTTCTTTTTTTCGCGCAGAGTACCGCAGTCGAAAGGTTTCTGATCCCTCCGTTTGGAGGCGGTTACAAGACACAAAATGGCTAGGTGGCGTAAGCTACCGCCCGATCCAAAGGGCTCAGCCGTATTCATCCATCCATCATCCATCCATCCATGGCAGAACCCTTTACACAGACTTTTGGTCGTCCCGACGCCCGTAAAACAGCCCGGATATCCGGACCCTCGTTATTATTTCCGCTCCCTGTCCAGACCCCAGATGGACTGGAAGATGACGATGGCGATGCCAGCCCGTCGAGCCGATATGACGCAATCGGCCTGACAAGGCCTGTGAGTGACGTCATCGTTTGTGGGTCCCCCCGCCCCGAGCGCATAACAGGCTTGAAGGCAGACGCCGTAAATCGGCAGACGTCTCGGTTCTAAAAAGCTGCGTGACGCGCTTGCGGCGACGAAAGGCTCGCGAGGCTCCACCATGTTGATGACGTATGGGTTAGGCCTTGTCTCCTATAGGTCACTCTGCAGCGCGCATCTTATCGCGCCCGAGTGGGCGGCACGTTTGGGCTTTAAATCGCTTCCCGTCGCCACATTATACGAGCTCGTAAAAGCTACATCCGTTTTGACTCGCAACTTCGGGTCCCCGTTTTGGAACTTCATCGGTTGGCGACGCTTCGAAGATTGAGAAATTACGTCGCGCTCCTAGCGGCTAAATCGACACCGATGGGGACAAGATGGATGATTTATTTGTTTGACTCTCGACCCAGGAACGTTGCATCATGCAGCGCTCGGCTCGCATTCAATCTGTGAAGCCGACCGCAGGAAAACAATCGGGTACGCGAGTCGTGCCCAGACTTTGCCCGCGCTTAATCGAGAAGAATCCAATGCCTTGTGTTGGTAAACACACCACTCCGGGGAAAACAGCCTTACTAGAACACTCGGTTGAGAAACTCGGCCTTGAAACCCGGACAACTTCTCGATGCGTTGGCGTTTGTCTTTTTAAAGACAGCGTCGGTCCTTGGAAGCAAATGGCGGCGGAGCACCCGCTCGTGGCACCTGTCTTTTCACAACAATGGTTGGCGGTATTGTAAAAAGAAAAACCTTTATCGAGCGCCTTTAGACCTTATTAAAGCCCCTCGATGTGTTTGCGTTTGTCTTGTTGCGATCGCGTCTTTCATTCTCGAGTACGGATCCGCGGAGCCATTTTTTAAAAGCAGGCTCCCATGGGAGTTTCCTGATTGAGTTGAAAACAAGCTGGACGTAGCGTCCCCTATAGTTACACCGACCTCGCCAGTAATGCATAAAATGCCGCGTTTACAGCCATTGTCTAAATTTGTGTGGAGCACATTGAACGGTCGTTTCGAGGAGTGAGGCGGAGCACATATTGTTTAATTATTTCCCCGCCAATTATTAGAACGTAGATTGTTTCGTCTCTCCCGCTACGCTATACGATAAAGTGGCGCCACTACTGTGCATGCGCGCTGTTAGCGTGTGTCTCGCGAAAACGAGTTTTTGTGAGATTAGGGAGAGCCAGTGCAATGCGCCCGCTTCGCGATCGCGCCTCTCAGAGGCGGATCATATTCCGCTGCTGCGAAAAGTAGCCGCCACTGATGCGTTCGAGGACTGCCACATGTAGCCATTAATTATAGACATTAATTATGGACAGCCACGCCACTGATGCGTTCGAGGACTGCCACATGTACCCATTAATCATAGACACGCCAAATGCAGCCACGAGAAAAACAAAAAATAAAAAAAAGACCGATCAGGAGGACACAAGAGATAAGCGGTTGTTGCTGTCCTCGGAGCTTTGCTTCTGCAGCTTTGCCTCGATGGCTTGGCGCGTGACTCAAATCGGATCGACTTGGCAAGCTTGGCCGTCCGAAGCATACAAAAAAAGCCAAAATAACTCGGTATGAAGGAAACATGCTTGAGGTGTCTGTCATCTGCAGCGAGTGTCTTTCGTGTGTCAAACAATTTTTAGGACGGCTCCTTGATGCCGAACTTGCTGTCCAACGTTAAATGACAAACATCTAGACTTTTGTCAGACGTTAATGGACTTCAGAACAAACTCCTTTAAGGGATGGACGAACCAGTACGCGCTGATGTGGGCAAAATTGCGTGCTGATTCGCCGATGTCTTCAAGGAGTTCATTTTGAAGGACTTTGAACAGACTCGTTTCACGGGAGCCAAAAAAAAATTTTTTTTTTTCCAGTTGCCGTCGGACACGAGATATGAAAGGAAGGAAAAAAGCCGTTCGGTAAAAATGAAGAGTCTTGGATATAGACGCTAATAGAAGATCGTACCGGCGTGCGGTCGTGTATCACTTGCGTGGTTCGCGTCAAAGACCCCAGACAAGCAGTTGTACTGCACCGGTTCTCACCTACAGCTGAGACACCAGACGCCCATTGGAGCTGACTAACTTCCGGTTGTATGAACATACACAAAACACAATTACTTTTAAGCTTTCGCAAAGAGTCGCTATCATTTCATTAGCTTTCGTATCTCTAGCCGCGTGTAGCGGGTATAGCGACGTTCTACTGAAACTTGAAATCGCGCTACAATACACGGTAGCGGAGGTCGTAGCGGATAGCGTAGCGGAAGTGACTAAACTATCTATTAAAATTCTCTATCGACGCCACATGACCTGAGGTCACATGACAGAACGACACCATGACTTTTCAAAGCGTCACTAGATCGCGTGACGTCCGGCGACGCTGCCATGTGACGGGACGTCACGATGAAAGATCGTGGTACCACGCGATGTTACGCGACCTCAATGTTTCCGCTAAATTTAGCGATTAAATGACCGAATGTCAAATTTCTGGCGTTTCTGCTTTTCATGCTTTCCAATAAAATATGTCCCACGCTTTAAAAAAAAGTACCAACAACCCGACTCCAGGGCACGTATATACGTCACTAGTGGTACCGTGGTACGCTTCGTCACTCATTTCACAACTTTTCACCCCTAAGCCGACATGTGCGGTGGAAGCCAAGCGCTCGTCGGACCACGTCAATCATCCGCCACGCGTGGTCAGCCTCCAAACGCAGGAAGCGTGGTCTGGTAATAAAAGGAAGGTGATTCGAAAGTCCTGGCGTGACAAGGCTAACAACGAGGCGATCCTAAAGTCCCGCTCGTTAGCGCAGGTTAGAGGCGAAAGAACAGATCGCAAAACAATTTACGCACTTTTGGGTAGGTTGTGTTGTGTGTGTGTCGGGGGGGAGGTGCTCCCACTGGCTTTTCACACGAGCGCTGGACGGTCACAGCAAGGCCACGACCACGGGATCGCCGACGGTCACTGCACCCACGTCCAGCGTCGGTTGCGTTCCTCGTAGGAAAGAGGGCCTCGGTGGCCCGACGCTGCGAGCTCGAACCCCGGAAGAAAACAACTTCCAAGCCGCGCACACGCTGCTCGTCCATCATACCGAGATAAGTTTGCAGACGCGAGTTTCTTCCTTATATACGGCGCTCACATCGGTCGTACCAGAACTGTCCATGCTCGAAGCAGACCATACGCATGAAGCAGATGATCGTGTCATCTGCAGCGAGAGTCTTTCGTGACATGAGCAAGCAGCTTGTCTGCGTCTTACATCTCAGAAGCTGCCGCATGTTTATCCAATTGTGGGAAACGATTTTCATGCCGGCTTAATCCGTTCTTCGCGTTCGCTGGACACGAGATACGAAAGGAAGGAAAAGAGCCGTTGGATTTCGGGGGTGTTCCTCTCCTATAGCTGATCTCGCAATGGTCGGGTATTTCCCACCACTGGAAATGACGTCCGTTCTTAGTGCTGTCGAGGTTGTCGTATAGTGCGGCGTAGAATGTCCGTCGTCGACGTTGACAAATCCTCGAAAACGATCGCCCGTGGGAAACGAACCTGGGTCCGCCGTGTCCGAAGTGGAGGCGTTACCACAGTGCTACGCCGCAGCGTTAACAACCCGTCTTTTATGGTATACGTCTTTCCAAAAAAGAAGGGTTCCTGATCGGCTCCATTTTCAGTTTTCGTGCGTATATGGCGCGTGATTTGCTCGCTTTCACGAACATGCGCCAAGCTCTCTTAGATGTCAGTAGGAAAACGACTAGGGCCTATACTCGCTTTCCTGCTTAAATGGGTGGGAGAGACCCCGAACATTGAGTGGTCGAGGAGTCGCGGCCGGGCCCTCTTCGTGCCACCCGAGTACCGTCCGACCGGTGCGCCGCCATCTTTGAACGAGACGGACGCTCGATTCGAGGCCGTTCGGGACCCGGCGGCGCTGTGATCGCTGTACAACGCCTTGCCGGGGCCTTGAGTCATTGTCCTTGCAATTAATCGAGCAACGGAGGCGAGAGAAGCCGCCCTTGCATAATGGCTTCCTCCTCGCGGACGGAAGCGGCTCGGAAACTGGAGGAAAAGCAATCGCCGGCTTGCGACACACGCCGCGCCGATGGCCACGGGTCCCTCAGGCACCTCGCGCTTTCTGGTGCAGGGGCCACCGGGCGTGCATGGTGCGTCGGCTGCTCTACCGCGCGTCCCGATAACTGCATCGGGGCAGATCAACGCCACACTACGTAATACTGTCCATGGAAGTGTTTCTCTAACGAAATGGTAACCCTTCCGGTTACTTGATATTTTTCTTGAGGCAGTCGCTTCTTTCACGAGAAAGTGCTCGTAAAGCATATCCCACCAAGGCAATATGTAACCACACCTGCTATCGCTCGCAGATGTGAGCCGCCGTATTCCTTAAGTAAATAAATGAGGGGCTACGACGTGAAGAACAAGTCCGCTCTTGACTGCCTTTATCGCGGCCAAGGATGAGCGGCGACCATCGATGTCCTTGGAAAAAGGCAGCCCCTGGACAATGGTGCAGAGGGTCGTATTAATCCTCTCCTCATACCCAGCTTTCATAGTCACCCGCAATCATGGAGACCTCCCCGAAAAAAAATATCCAGGCTACTCTACTATGCTCTGTTACAGGTTAAAGGGTTAAAGTAAGTGGGGCAAGCTTCTCCCGCCCACAAAACCTTCCACCCTCTCCACTTGAGAAGTCGGAACGCTGAAGAGGTGGCAAATCCACTCGCCCCTTATTCAGCGCGTATACACTTTGATGCCGACATGCAGGGAGGGGACTTATGGGGCTTTAGCTCTTCCCAAAATCCAGCCGACCTACCCATGCATTTCCGCGTATCCCCCAGCACTCCAAGTCGTGGACTTCCCAGGCACCTCAGCCCCCTCAGCCCCACAGCCCGCCCCTCCCCTGAAAGAAATTCCTTGCTACGCGATTGCACAGGGAAGCTGACATTCAAGTAGCACCTTTGATGGAGGGAGAGCTGAGCAAGTTGCCGGTGTTCAGGCGGCCCTCGAGGCCGGTCGGGTGACACGGAGGACGGATCGAGACCGGTCGGGACTCGGATGACATGAAGGACGGCTCGAGACGCTATTAGCGGGCCGAAACAATGGAATGACAGGCGGGGGAGAGCGCACGCGGAGCGCGCCCAGCGCGTGGAAAAGGAATCCGCGACGCCTCCCACGATGTCGCGGAGCCCCGCGGTGGCGGGTCCCTATCATTTCGTCGAAACTCGTTTCGTGGAACTACCTTGCGTGGACAAGTTTTCATGGACACACGTTTCATGAACACACGATTCGTTGGCGGGGTCGGTTCGTCGACACTCATTACGCGAATTGCATGCTGTATGGATCATTTCGTCACGCGTACATCACTGAGGTGCGCGTTCATCCAACCCCCCCCCCCCCCCCCCCCCCTTTTCCTTCACGCGCTTCGCGGCGACAGTCTACGGCGGCTCAGTACAAATATGTTAACCCACCTGACACACCCGTGCACGCCGCTTCGCGGTGACAGTCTCATGCAGCTTATTACAGAAAAACGCTAATTTGAGCTGTCAATGAAACGATTTGTCGATGAAACAATCTGTCGATGAAACATCGCGTGTCCATGAAACGATCTGTCGATGGAGTGGGCACGGGAGCAGCCCGACGGCCGCAATGGCTTACAAACCTTGTTTCTTCGTACCTCAGGTCCTACTACCACTCCTGGCTTACTGCGCGTCCCGGTATAATGGTTTCGCCTTCGACTTCATCACCATGGATTCGCTGCCGCAAGTTCCAGTCGGCGATTTCCGCCGACATGATGACGTAAAGCAGGCCACCTGGATCTACGATTCGCCTCGCTTCATCAAAGAAAACCCATCGACATCGACGACGCCCGCAGCGCCAGATGTAAAAGGCTGGCAGTTCAGTGAATTCTCCAGTGGGCACGGGAGCAGCCCGACGGCCGCAATGGCTTACAAACCTTGTTTCTTCGTACCTCAGGTCCTACTACCACTCCTGGCTTACTGCGCGTCCCGGTATAATGGTTTCGCCTTCGACTTCATCACCATGGATTCGCTGCCGCAAGTTCCAGTCGGCGATTTCCGCCGACATGATGACGTAAAGCAGGCCACCTGGATCTACGATTCGCCTCGCTTCATCAAAGAAAACCCATCGACATCGACGACGCCCGCAGCGCCAGATGTAAAAGGCTGGCAGTTCAGTGAATTCTCCAGTGGGCACGGGAGCAGCCCGACGGCCGCAATGGCTTACAAACCTTGTTTCTTCGTACCTCAGGTGGGTATCCACATTCCTTTGAACCTAAAAAACAAAAACAAACGTTTGCTATTGCTGTTCCCGAGCCCACGGGTGTTTCTTAGTGTGATATTGGAGTACTTGAAAAATTGTCTTCTTTTATTGATGTCGGGTGACGTAGAGTCCAATCCCGGCCCTTTCACACGAACCACGTCGTCACAGTCCACCAAAGGAAAAACTAGCCAGCCCATGGTTAGTATGACAGAAGATAATACTGAGGGAGCGGTTGCACTGACCCAGGCAGAGCAAAACAGAGAAATTTCGCGCATGTTGCGCGATCTTCAAAAGCAATCAGCTGAAATAGCAACAGGTAATCAGGAATTAAAACAAAGCATCACTGAAATTAGAAACGGTCAACAAAACATTGAATCTGCGCTTACAAATATAGGCGGTAGATTAACAGCTGTCGAAGAGAAGCTAGAGGTGCTAGATAGTGTTGAAGTTGATTTGCGGAATACTTCCAACACGGTAGAAGGTCTTCAAAGACAAAACCAATTATTGCAGACTCGTATTAACGAACTAGAGGACAGGTCACGGCGTGACAATTTGATTTTCCACGGAATTCCTGATATTCAGGAAACGTGGCCACAAACAGAAGAAAAGGTATCAAACTTGTTGTCCAACTGGCTTGGTATTCAGCTAGCCTCGATTGATATCGAACGTGCTCACCGTTTAGGAAAATTTTCCGGCTCAAGGTGCCGCCCCATAATAATAAAATTTTCTAGTTTTAAAACTAAAGAAAAGGTACTTCAGGCCAAAGCTAAACTGAAAGAACACGACGTGAGTGTAACTGAGGACTTTTCACCCGCGACGCGCGAAGTACGGAGGAAGCTGACCGAATTTGCCAAAACGATGCCTAACAGTCCCTCCTTCCAGCTGAAATACAACAAACTGTCCGTTAATGGAAATTTATACACGTACGACCCTGTCTCCGATAAAATTTGCGAGTCAAGAATTCCGATTTCACAATCAGCTACTACCGATACACCAACAACTGTGCCCTCGGGACAACACGCCGCGTCATCCAGGCAACGTGATACGCCAGACACGTAGGGGTTACCGAGGGGCTGTGGTTATCGTGCATCTTTATCACAAGTCTCTATTTTATTTACTAATATCAGAAGCGTTGTCAGAAACCGCACCGAAATTTCTTCTGCTATTGATTCTTGCTCTGCCGATATTGTCGTGTTAACAGAGACATGGCTTAACAGTAACATTCGTGAAAATGAAATATTCGATTTGTCCAATCAATTTCATTTCTACAGACGAGATAGGGAAACGAGGCAAGGTGGTGGTGTACTAATAGCGATTAAAAAGGAATTTGAGTCATTCGCACTTCATATTGCGTCATGCTTAGAGATTATATGGGTGTCTGTAAAACTAGCTCATTGTAGAATGGTTGTCGGGGTTTGCTATCGCCCTCCGAATGATTCCTCTACCTTTGTTACTGAGCTCTATGATGCCATAAACATCGTTATCACACGGTACCCAACATCCCCTGTATTCTTGCTGGGTGATTTTAATTATCCAGGAATCAAATGGTCAACGTCCCCCCCTTCACTAAATTCGTCCTCGTCCGTTTGCCAGGAATTTATCGAGTTATGTTCATACTTTCACTTTACACAGATTATTTCCGAACCAACCAGAGTTACACCGACAAGTGCGAACCTGTTAGATTTGGTAGTAACTACTTGTCCCGAGTTATGCTCAGAAGTAACATACATGCCGAAAATAAGTGATCACTCTCTACTAAATTTTTCTGTGACTATTCCTGTAAAAAAGTTTTCTAATAGAACTAAAGTGATACGTAATTATCCTAATGCTGACTTTAACCAAATCAATGATGAACTGTTTTTATTTCTACAAGCGTTTCTAAACGGGTTCGAAGCACGCTCAGTTGAATATAATTGGAAGCTTCTAAAAACGAAGATGACAGAGCTTGCTAACCGTTTTATTCCAGTTCGTGTAATCTGTTATAATCCGCAAGCACCATGGTATAATTCATTTATCAGGCGCCTTTCCAATCGAAAAAAACGCATGTATAGAAGTGCAAAAAGTCTAGTGACCAACATCGATGGTCTCTATATCGTACCTCGGCTGATGAATATAATTCTGCAGTCAAATCGGCGAAGGAAAATTTTCTAACCAACACATTACCAAATATGTTGCTGAACAATCCAAGAAAATTTTGGAATGTAGTGAACCCGGCTGATAGTTCGCGAATTGTACTAACGAATTTGGACGGTGAACCAATTGATGACAAACAGTGTTCAGATACGCTTAACAACGTGTTTTCCAGCGCTTTTTCGTGTGTTTTTTCTGACGTTTTGCCTTCATTTAGTAACCCTGAGTATTTACCCATGTATCCTGTGCAGATTGAGACTGATGGTGTTGCCAAAATTATTGACTCTCTCAAACCTTTCTCCTCCTCTGGTGTTGACTGTATTACTCCCATGTTCCTAAAAAACACGAAAGCCTATACCTCTGTCGCCCTCGCTAAAATTTTTCAGCAATCCCTCAATTCTGGTGAGCTCCCGCAGGACTGGAAAATAGGGAGGGTGGTTCCCGTGCACAAATCTGGCGACAAGCACTCACCCTACAACTACAGACCCATATCAATCACTAGCGTTCCTTGCAAAATTCTAGAACACATACTTTTCTCCCATATCGCGAACTATCTGGAATCAAATTCTTTTTAGAGCGCAGCTCTTACGGCCCGTTCCCGGCTTGAGCGGCGTCGCCGTCGCCGTCGCCGTCGCCGTCGGCGTAACCAAGGTCATCCCAAGGTCACTTGACCCCCAAGGTCACGTGACCCCTCCCCAATGGTCACGTGACCCCAAAGGTCACCCCAAGGTCACGTGACCTCGGGTCACGTGACACCCAGGGTCACGTGGCTCCCCAAGTCACGTGACCCCCGGGGTCACGTGACCCCCTATGACATCATCAGTGACGTCACTGATGACGTCACCGGCATCCGCATCGTCAGCGTCATCATCACTGATGACGTCATCAGTGACGCCACTGATGACGTCACCGGCATCCGCATCGTCATCATCACTGATGACGTCACCGGCATCCGCATCGTCATCGTCACTGATGATGTCACCGGCATCCGCATCGTCATCGTCATCATCACTGATGACGTCATCAGTGACTTCACTGATGACGTCACCGGCATCCGCATCGTCATTGTCATCATCACTGATGGCGTCATCAGTGACGTCACTGATGACGTCACCGGCATCCGCATCGTCATCGTCATCATCACTGATGACGTCACCGGCATCCGGATCGTCATCGTCATCATCACTGATGACGTCACCGGCATCCGCATCGTCATCATCACTGATGATGTCACCGGCATCCGCATGGTCATCGTCATCGTCACTGATGACGTCATCGGCATCGTCACGTGACCCCCACCCAAGGTCACTTGACCCCCCCAGTACCCTTCGCTCCTCCTCCTCAAGAGCTGCGCTCTAATTCGGCGTTACAGGGAGTTGTAAACGGCTTTGACTTTTTTTCACCGCGCACAGCACGGCTTTCGCAAATCTTTTTCGTGCGAGACACAACTGGCTTTATTCACCCATAAGTTGCAATCTATACTCGATAACCGATCATCCGCCGACTGTATATATCTGGATTTCGCGAAAGCATTTGATAAGGTATCTCACCAGCTCCTGCTACTAAAACTAAAAAAAAAATAGGTATTGATATTAACATACTAAAATGGCTTGAATGCTTTCTCACACATCGTCAGCAATTTGTAACCGCGAATGAAGTCAGCTCTCTCCTTCACCCTGTAATATCTGGCGTACCCCAAGGTACTGTACTTGGGCCATTACTTTTCCTTGTCTATATTAACGATCTACCAAACTGTGTATCATCTTCGATTCATCTATTCGCAGATGATTGTGTTCTTTACCGGGAAATAACCTCTATCAATGACGTGCATGCACTTCAATCTGATATTGACGCTATCACTTCTTGGTGCAAAACGTGGCATATGACACTAAATGTTAACAAGTGCAAATTCCTGCGAATCTCTCGTTGTTCCGCTAACTTACCTTCATATCACCTTGATAGTAGTCTACTCGAAACTGTCGAATCATACAAGTATTTAGGCGTCCATATTACTTCTAATCTTAGCTGGCAAATTCACATCGACTCCATTACTAACAAGGCTAACCGTATGCTTGGGTACCTAAAACGCAACTTTTACTCGGCCCCTACTTCTATTAAATTACTGTTCTACAAAACAATTGTGCGCTCACAACTAGAATATGCTTCAGCGATATGGGATCCTGGCATCGGAACTCTCGTTAATCAGTTGGAAATGATTCAAAATAACTCGGTTCGATTTATATATACTAACTACCAACGAGCTGCTAGCGTATCCTCCATGAAATCTAACCTAGGTCTTTCTTCCCTAGCGTCACGACGCAAAAACGCACGACTTTGTTTGTTCCATAAAATTTTCCACCACACCACTTTACGCGGTGAACTGTTAACATCACCTTCATACATGTCGTCACGGATGGATCACCCACATAAAGTAGGAGTCATTTCATGCAACACTAATTCCTTTTTTTATTCCTTCATCCCACGTACGTCTAGTGACTGGAACCACCTTCCCTCTCTGATAGCCACTATTACTAATTATGATTTGTTTCAATCTGCCTTAAAAAATATATCTGATTGATTATTTAACTGTATTAGTAGAAGACGTTGTGTTTGCCGGTTTCAGGCTAGTGGACTATATAGTATCAAAGTGTATTAATCATTTGTAACCATTGTTTTTTTTTTATTTTCTTTCGTGTATGCTTCCCCAATTATTATTCCATTTTACTTATTGTATTTGCTGTACCACTCCCCTCTATAATGCTTCATGCCTTGAGGGTATTTATAAATAAAATAATAAATAAATATAAATAAATGTCGTTCGATGAACTAATTGCCACCGCTCAAATCCCCACCTCTGGTAGGTGGCGTACCCAACGGCCTTGTTGTCTACAAAACTCGGCAGTTTGGCTTACGGGAAGAACGCACGATCAACATGGCGAAAAGTCACAGATCATTTTCACGATGCGCCACAATGTAAACGTAGGACGTCATTAGCTGCCCTAAGGTCGCAAGTTGGAGCAAAGTCACGCGGCCGCGAAATGATCGGCCTTGTTATCGGCGACCGCGGAGGCCGCCCAACGATCGCTCCTCGGAACCGTCAGCGGCGAATCCGAAGGCAACACTATCGGACTCGTAAAAACACCCGGAATGCGGCCCGTGCAGCGACGCTAATGGACACAGTGTGCCCGAAAAAGCAGGCTTAACCGATCGTCACGTCAACGAGCAACTGGTTTTATTAGAGCTGCCGTCCGCACGCGCACTCCGTTTACTTGGTATGGACGGCACGGAGGCGCCCGCTGGAACGGGTCAGCTCATAATCCGACGCAGTTTAAATGCGGCTGCTGGTAGGACTAACTATGAAACAAAGAAAAAAAAGTATTCTTTCCCGGCGAAGTGAACGAGCCGTTTGACTGGCGCACCTCTTTATCGAAGGCCCTCCTCCAGTCGTTGTCATGCGCGTCTAACGGTTCTGTCGGCGTCCCCCACTAGGGGCGCCATTCGCCGAGGTCCGCATCCGGATCCATCGGCCATAATCCGGAGCTTTCGGGTCGACTCGACACGCGGGAAAGGGAGAGACGCGTCTTTTATGGGAAAGCGAATCAAAGCTGCTGCTGCTTCTGCTGCGAGATTGTGATCAACTGGAGCATCGTGCAGTGCTGCCGAGCAGTCGACGAGGAAACCCCCCGACGACACCGAACTGCCAATCAGGTCGCACGCGCGAATAGATCACGTGATGCCCCCGGCTCTATGGTCCCGAAAAGATTCGTTCGGTTCGCGCACGAAACGGGCCGGCCTCGGTTTGTACGACGAGCGTCTTGCAGGTCGTGCCACCGCCAACGGGAGATGCTCAAAAGCGGGCGTTTTTGGGAACCAGCGGAGAATCACGGAAGCTGCAGTCGGCCGACGCTGTCCGAGTAGTTCTGTTGACGTCATAGAAGAACTGTCTGCACTCATGTTCGAAACATGTGTCCGCAGACCTGATCATGTTTCGGAAATCTGAAGTAACGGTTACTTTTTTTCAAGTGACGGTCAATTTTCTTCCCGAGTAATTGAATAATCTGATTGAATACGTTTTAACCTAGGGTAATTCCTGATGGTGTCATATATATATATATTATGGGCGAAGAAAGTAAAATTGTACTATCTATAGTCTATACTCTGTTCACCCTTAAAAGCCGACGCACAACCTCGGTTTTTCACCTTACGTAGGCGACGCGGTAGCGCAGTACAGGGCGCTGCAAAGATTGCCGTCTGCCGTACACAAGGAACCGACGATGACGCGGTTCTCGCAGGCGGTATACGGCGGTAGGAGCAGACGACGGAGCAGCGATACTTCTGTTCCCATGATGCCTCACGCGCACCGCTCGAGGGCGCGCGCTACTTTTCAGGAAGGTCCGTTGGAGGGCACGAGCGCTTCGTCCAGGTTTCGACCCGTGGTTCGAACCCTCCCTCATTAAGCATGAGGGTCCAAGCCAACGCAGCATCCGAGAAGTGGCCTTTAATTGCAGGCCTCCTCCACGTGGCGTCGAGCACTGCGGCCTCGTTATCGGGAGCTGCGTGTCGCTGGGAAGGCTGGGCCGAGGCTGCGCCTCCCGACGCAGGAACGAAGAACCCCCTGCCGATACTGGGAGCCGTGGGAGAGCTCACCCAGGAGCGTCAATGACGCCGCATCTCAACGAGAGCCGGCGCGAAGTCGTCTTGGCGTCGCTGTGTGCCCCGCATCTTGTGAGACGCTGCACGACGGGCTGGTTGCTACCCGTCACCAACTCGTTGGACAGCCCATGTTCTTTTTGGGAGGCACTCACTTGATAGAATGACGTTTTAGCGAACGCCCACGTTTCACCGAATGACACTTTAGCGAATAGTCGGACGCCGCGAAGCGGCGTTTTCGGGTGGCCCAAATCGGTTCACATTTTTGTAATGAGCCGCCGCAAACTGTCGCCGCGAAGCGGCGTAAAGCGCAGCGCGGCGCATGGGTTAACGCGCGCCCCGGTTATTCGCTAAAACGTCCATTCGCTCAAATGTCGCTGTTCGCTAAAATGTCATTCGCTCAAATGTCGCTGTTCGCTAAAATGTCATTCGCTCATATGATATGGACCCGTTCTTTTTGGGGGCATCGCTATGGGGAAAGTGACCAATCGGCGCGAGTGGCGTCCGCCTTTATAAACATGGTATTCGGGCCACTTCCGGCCGCCATGACAGGGAGCCAAAACCACTTCCGGTTCGGGTTTCGTTTGCACGCTTTTAAATGGCACCATCACCGCTAGGTTTCGTGTGTTCCGCAATTAAATTGGTCCTTCGTTACGTTTTCCGCGTCCACTGGCTGCTTGGAGTGCTGTAATGCTTGTTTGCAATTGACTGGGCAACTTTGTTGTGGCACATCTACGCGAAGTGAAAGATGCAGCGAGCCGCAGCCGTCGAACGCGAACAGTCTCTGTCACGCGCGCCTCGATTTTTCGAAATCAGAGATGCCGACATCCGATTCTTCCGGACAGCGAATATACTTGATCGAACGAATCGCACTTGAGCTCTTACGGAAATAAAGATCGATCTAAATATATTAATATTCCCCAAAATACAACTTTTTGTCTTTACCTGAACGCAGTTTTCAATACTTCAATACATAAAATAAGCTTTTCTTTTTTTATCTTAGAGCAGAATTACTTGTTGACGTTAATTTTCCTGTGTATGCGAGCTTGTGAACAGACGGTTTATGTGACAGTCCTGAACAAACTCCAGCAAAACCCCACGAATGAACTAAAAAAAATAATAATAATAATTTTGGGAGTTTGCGATAGTGGAGGACTTCAGAATGGGAGGGATCTTTTTGCATGAACCCGAACCTGGGGTTCGGTTTCACATTAATTTCAGACATGTATATTTGGAAGTTCCAGACAGCTATTTTTTTTTCTTTTCGACCTGCAATTAAGCGTCTGTTCGTCACACCATCAAAGCAAGACGTGAAACGGAAACCGCTGGTACCATACTTTCGATTTCATTGCTCCCCTACGTCGTCAAACACAACAGCGCTTGTGTCTGCCCAACCAGAACAGTTCGAACAAGTGCGATATATCCAGTGTCACCTAATCGTAACAATTCGGACGCGACAAAAAGTTTTCTTACCTTATCGCCCGTGTTCAGCACCCAAAATAGCCTTTCTGACATTCGCGTCAAGAACTGTATCCACGTGAATCGCCGCGGTAGGTCGACGTTGTCAAAATCACGATATCTCCTCACTTCGTCGAAAACGCGCCGTTCGCTTTTTCCCGGGCACGATCAAGCACGAGTGGCACACTCCTTCGCATCCTCCTTCAACGATACGTCCGACGGGCGTAGCGTACAGTTTCGCTTCGGCCAGCTCGAACACTCATCGGCGACGCCGCGCAGTTGAACGAAGCGATGTTGTTCTCACACACGTACGCTCTCCCGTGCACGAAGAACAAGGAACAATTACATGCCTCGGTTGATTTGTGGGCGTCTGTCTCGGTTGAATGTCTCGCGTGTACATAAGTTTCCACTGGGCCGTCAGGTACAAGGGGAAGAGGAAAAAGCGAGGGAAAAGTGGAAAGCGCCAACTGGTCATCGGTCTTTTAAAAGACGCGCTACTCATTGTTGCTCACTGAAACATACACGATAAGCTGGTCAACCGCTGAAGTGTTCTGGGCCACAGGAAGTTCCGCCATTGCTTGTTAAGGGGTATTCACTCGAGGGAGAAATCCCGGGGATTTCTCCCCGGCACGCGCGCATCACGAGATAAAAACGCGAGGCTTTTGCACATCGCAAAGCCTGACGTTTTCGTCGTTGAATGCGCGTGCCGGGGAGAAATCCCCGGGATTTCTCCCTCGTGTGAATACCCCTTTAACGTCCAACTGGGGCTCTCACTCGTTCCACCCAAGGCCCCTGCCTCTTTACGTCACGTTCACATTTCGGTGGATCTTTTTTTTTTATCTATCGGCTGAGGGTGGAGACCTGTTGCACACATTTTTTTTTTTTTTATGCGAAAGTATTAACTTTTTTATGGAGCGAAGCGACGTCATCGGCTTTTGAAGTCGCGCCAAACGGCACCTTCCCCTATCTCAATGGAGCGAAGCCTGTCGTCTGTAGCAGATATCTGATGGATAGCTGGCTCCGATTGGCTGGCGCGCGTCATATAGTTTCGAGGAACGAGGCTCCCATTGGCTCTCGCGCGGCGTAGTTCCAAGGAACGCCACCAGAGAAGCCCTCTCCATGGCGGCGCTGAGCACGCATCGGCCCGGCCGCCGAGCCTGCACGGGCAAACTCCGGAGTCCGGAGGGGCTGCACGGCCGAGCTCAGCGCGGCGCAGCCACTTCACGAGAGCGCGCGCTCGGCCGTCGGTCGCTACCTGGGCATTAGCGAAACGTGGCCGTCCACGCCAGTACGCCGCAGACGAGTTAAGGGGGCGGAAGAACGATATTCATGATTTCGCATTCACAGCTAAATGCTTAGGTGTCTTCGGAATTTTTTTACTAGGAAACATTGCATTTTCCGGACTGTAGCCCGCGGACAGGTTTAAAAGCTAAGATTTTACGCAGTCGAGACTGTCGATGTTAATTAGAGTTTTAGTCGATCGTTCCGGTACCCCCGATAACGATACGACGCTCAGCGCAAAGGCAAAAGTATCGTTACAGGAGTCTTTAGAATAACATACTAAAACTTTCTATTATTAGAAATTTCGGCTCATGTAAATATTAGTAATTATTTGTGAACGATACGAGTTTCTTTACGAGCTAATAAAGTGTACCTCTTTTTTTTTTTTGCATGTGTCCCGCGATTTTTTTTACGTCCGAACTATACGTAGACATCGAAACAAAGAATTGTTCGGCTTGCCTTTGCGGACTATAACACCGGCTGCAGACTACAGTATACAAGACATTGAGCGACCTCAGACACAACAACGATGACCCAAGATCTGTGGCACAAGTGGGAGAAAAAAAAAAAAACATTTGCAGAAAAAGGGGGAGACATAGTTCGTAAGATGCTCTCTTTTTAACTATACGCTAGATATATTATATATATATCGATGCATTTGACTGCCAGGAGAGTGGAAAAGTCCCCTTTTTCGTTTTTACACAATGCAGTAGCTCAGGGACCGCTGAGCCTGAAACACAACAATAAGCTCAACGTATATTTTAGCAAAGCCTACATTCGGTGCCAATTCATTTGCCTTATCAGGCAGAACTCCGTCTAAGGTGTTGATATACATATCCGTTCTCCGGGTCTAGAGATAAAAATACGGAGGAAATGACGTTACCAAAGCTGGTTGCGGAACAGGTCACGTGATTCTGTACTGCAACCCACGTGCGGTGCCCAGACGAAGTTCGCGTGATCGCAGCTTTTGCAATAGGCTTCACGTGGCAACCAAAACGTATTCTTGTCGCCATATAGTAGAACAGCACTGTCCTGTCGTGTGTGTTAATTCCTCTTCGTAGTCCGTGTTCTCTGAGCTGTTTTCCCCATTATGCATATCTTGTCGCCACTTTGACCTCGCAAAAAATGGCCCAAAGTCAAATTTTGCACAAGCATAAACTAAAAAAAAATCGATGTTCATGTTTTGTGAGCCAAATCAATTTTAATAGGTCCTTCCCGGAATTCGGGCTGACAACGTTGATCACTATCATCATCTGAAAAATGGCATATGTGCTATAGACGCTTCACACATGCGCCAGAATGCAACCGCCATTGCTGACCTTCTCTTGCTTTACCTAGTTTTACCGAGATACCAAGCCACTAAAATTGGTGTGGACGAGCCTCCACAAAGGCCAATGCTGAAGAGAAAGACAGAACACAATCTAAAATGGCAATAACCTGGCCTGCTATGGTAATAATGAGGTGAAGTAAACGTAATAAGGGGAAACAAAAACTGAAGGTCAGTTATGGCGGCGCCCACGCACAGCTGCTGCAAAGCGTCTATACTAAAGGCGGCCTTCTGTTTCGGGATGAAGGAAGAAGTTGGTGATGCTCCTAAGCAGATGATTCGATGATTATACATTGTAGATGTTAGCGCGGCGTGAAACGGGAATTGTATGCAAGAGCTGCGTAAGCGCTCATTGCTAACTTGGACCCAGTCAATCAGTTAGTAGCACTTACCCGGCTTCAGAGCCCCTTGAAGTATATAATTTTATCAAGGCGTCTATCTGGGCTGGCGCTTCGTTCGGACTGGTTGTATTTTTTTCGCCATCGACACTGAAAAAGATTTAAAATGAACTGGACAGTGACGCGCACATTATCATTTACAGTTGACTTGCGAAAGTGACAGTGCCCTAAACAACACTGCAGACCACAGGTTCATTACCGCCATTAGTACGATAAAAGGTAAACTGCCATTTAAGTCACTAGATGGTACTGAATTCCGGAAAGGAAAGTCAGGCAGGCAGCTCAATTTGAGGTGCCTGCCTAACTGCTCACATGTTTGGTGTAACATACATTTTTATCATTATATCGTCGACAGTTCTCGTGGCGAGCCTAAAAGCCAGACCTGTCGGAATATTGGTTGTTTCATGGGCACTATATAAAGCTGAATAGCAGATTCCGTTAGAGCCAGCCTCGTGTGCCCAGGAGTATTAGGAAAGAACCTGTATGCTTAGTTATGTCTTGCTAAGTTATCAGATATCAGGAGAAATTCTGGAGGCCGATCGTATAGTTCGAGCTTTCGCCGCTTGGTGTCCTCTTTGTGTGAAATAGCCGTGATGGCTAGGTGGCGTAAGCTACCGCCCGATCCAAAGGGCTCAGCCATATTCATCCATCCATCCATCCAGCCGTGAGCAGGTGGCGTTTTGCGCCACCCGATTGCACTGCCTGTTCGAAAGGGTTCAGCCGTATCCTTCGCCGTCCATCCATGCATCCATCCAGGTCAACGAGGTCGCCAGGTCCCTTCTCTAGATACGTGTTCATTATTCCCGAATTCGAGTTTATTTTTCCCCTTCTATTGTTATTTACATCGCATTCTTATCGTCACCCACCTACCGTTATCTCTCACAGTGTTCCGGTGCGGTCGTTGCGATTGGTGGAATTCGCTGCGACTAGGAGTGTCGCGCACTTTTGTAGAACCGGATTTTTAGGTCGAACTTTAGGGGTTCGACTACCGGCTCGACGAGCCTTCGAACTTTTAACCAGATTCGACCGGTTCGACCTTGTGGACAGTGTGCCCGACTTTGATACAAGCATGTTTAGGTTTAAAGTTTTTTTTTTTTTTATGTAAAGGGTTATTTTAATTTTATGAACAGTTGCAATTAAAAGAAACTAGTTCTCATCATTGAATAAGTTAATAACTTTTTTTTGTACTGTATTAACTGAAATAACCAATCAGTGCTGCCCTTAATTTATCCCTTAGCCATCACCATCCAATCTGAAGACAACTGACCAGCCTGCCGCGCATGCGCATAGCAGTCAAACCTGAGTCGAACCTTTGTCGAACTTTTTACAAGAAGTTCAAGAAAGTCGAACCTGGTCGAACTCAAACCTCGAACGGTTCGCGACGACTGTGAACTGCGTTTTCTAGCGTTTTCGAGGCGCAGTACAGAACACGAAACGTTAACAAATCTCAAGAAGGTTCATCCTGCCGACGCAAACTGAAATTCAAAAAACAGAAAAGTATTAGATAAGCCTAATGTCGTTAGCTGCAGTGGTCTTAACATTGCTTCACCGAACCGAGCAGGCACAGACTTTCCTTGCTCGTCTGCTTAGCCATTTTTATGTTGTATTTTCCCAAACGATGTGGTTTCGTGTACATGTAGCTTAGCAGGAAACGACGACACGCTTTGCATTTCTGCCTCCAAACCATTTGCCTTATTTTGTTTTCGAAAGCCCAACCCGTTGAAACCAAACTCCGTTTTCCTCTCGCGATCCTTTCTTATTTAATTTAAAGCAAATCGGATTTTTTATCCCGTTTTCGAAACGCAATCGTAGGTAAAAAGAAAAAAAGGGGACAAAAGAAGCTAAAACGAAGACCCGATCGGGAACAGAACGAAGGCGTATATCGTATATCGTCTGCTCGCCGAAAAAAAAAAAAGAGCAGACGACGAACAACCGATGCATTTCCTCTTAACGGCTGTCTTTATTTTTGTACCGTGTTTTACACCATAAAAAGAGCCTGGGGAGGGAGTGCGTTAGATAAACAACAAACAAACGGGGCCCGAAAGAGGAAGTTTTTCGGCGACGCGGTCGTGCTTGCTTTTTGTGGCCGTCCGGCTGCCGTATTTATAAGCCAGAGCCGCCAGGTAATCTAATCGGGAATTTTCTCGCCTCTTACTTTGTCTTACACCGGACGATCTTCGCGTAGATCTGGGCCAACAGGAGGCCTGCTCGGCAATCCTCGCCCTGCGCAACCCACACACGACGCGCCTTCGAAAACGAAACTTACCCACACACAAACGCACTCAAGTTGTTAACGTAGCGTGAAACCTTTTCTTCGGAGTCCACTCAAGCTTGGACTGCGCGACAGACTTAGCGCAAACCCGACTTCGGCGCTTTCTTTAAAATGGTATTGGCGGGCGTCAAAATGATACCACTTATGCGACACGGCTCATAGCGAAAACACGGTGATCGCTTTGGACATGATGACAATTATCTGGGGAGGTACCTCAAGCACTTTGTTTGCTTCATGCATACAGAAGCTACCCGTTGGAACCGGCACTCGGTAACTCCGCAGCTTCGAGGTGAAGGTGCAGGGTGCCACCCCAGTCCAGACAGCTTCGGTCATAAACCCCGATGTATGCCTTATGACTCAACCTCGGCTCAAGTCCCAGCCTTCTGTGCGAACGCGCTCAGCTAGGAAGCTATATCTGCTGTTGTTCCTGTAATTTACGACTGTGCCTGAACGATTATGCGACAATTAAAGAAATCTAGGTCTACAAGAAATAAACACGAACTAAAAATCATCGAACCATTGGGTAGAAAGCAGAAACATTGTTTAAGTTGTCCTCCTTCCCTAACACGATAGGCGAATGAAATAATCTCCCTAAAAGTGTTCTTAATTCAGAATCACTGACCACTTTTAACGACTCGCTAGTCAAACATTTCTTTGTGAATTAGTTTTCCTGTATTGCATTGGTATGTTATGTTTTTTGTCATTTTTGTTGTATGCATTTCCTACCTTGGCGTTTATATAAAGATGCTAGCAGTATAAAGAAACAAATTAATAAATGTACAGGGAGCGGCCCTAAGGACTACCACATTCGGCACGACTCGCAAAACTCCAATTCCAAACGCATAACTGAAATTGGGCAGGCGAACGTAGTCTCGCCAAGAGCTTTATGTCTATTTTTTTTTAGAGCTCAACTCCAAGATAATGAAATATTAAAAAGAAAAAAAAAACTGAGGCCGTGCATTTCCTATGTCCTATACCAGCCTGTTTGTCGTCTGCACACAGGTTAATGAACTCGCTCCCGGCTGCCTCCTTGCTGAACGCATAAACACTAAAAAACACTAGCAGGGGCTGGGAATGAGCGAGATAATTACGATAATTAATACTTTTAACGAAATACACGAACAATAGAAGCAAGCTCACAAGCCAGTGGGCAGACGACCAACATCCGGTAGAGGGCACAGGAAGAGCACGACCGCCATTTCTGCTCTATTTTTAATTGTTTACCACTTCTGATTCGAGCTCAGGGGGAAAACAAATAGACATAAAACTTCTCGCGAAACTACGTTCGCGTGCCCAATTTCTGGTACGTACATCAGGAATTTGAATTTTGCGAGACGTGCCAAATGTGTTCGTCCTCACGGCTACACCCTGTATGTCTCAAACATGTATGGAGACAGTTTTTCTATGTCCCGCAAGGAACGCCTCAGCCAGCGTCAGCAGAATGACAACTGTATGATGCAGTGCGAGCGCGGCTCTAGGCCAACTGAACACTTTCCAGCACCATATTAAAACAGTCCTTGGATACTGAAAGAAACACGTGTCGGAATGCGAAAGTATTCGTATACGTAGCGTATTCCTAAGCTGCACGCCGCGCTGAGTTCGGCCGTGCAACCTCTCCGGAGTCTGCCCGGGCGGGCTCTGTTGGCTTTGCGGCCGGCCCCTAGCTCCCTCTTACCGGCAGCCGGGTCGCTGCGCCATGGAGAGGGCTTCTGTGTGGGGTGGCGTTTCTTGGAACTACGCCGCGCACCAGCCAATAGGGTGGCTGCTACAGACTACATGCTTCGCTCCATGGGACAGGGGAATTTAGGTGCCGTTTGGCGCGGCTTCAAAAACTGATAACGCCGGTTCCCTCCATAAAACAGTTATTGTTTCCGCATTAAAAAGAAAAAAAAAAAGAAGCAGAGGGCTTGATGTCTGCGCTAACAGGGTCGTAGAGAGTGCGACACCCGCATAAATGGCCTTCGTGAGAGTTCAACGAAACATTGTATGTAGGATTACATACAAAAAGAAGAGGAAATACAAAGCGTTGCACGAAGGTTTTCCGACGACGGTCTGCGCAGTGTGTGCAGTTTGGTCAGTCTTGGCAATATGGGGCACAGCTGTGAACCCTCCATTTAATCGGCATGCAGGGCGAAGAAGTGCAACTCGTGATGTTTGAAGTGGTTAGTCCGAATAACGGCAATGTCTTCAGAAAATAAAAACGCGCGTTGTGTATAAACGAGCTGATTACCCGAATATGATTGATTGATTGACAACGTGTATTTTTTATGAAAAGGAGAATCCTATTTTATAGGTTGTACGTGTGTTCTGGCAAACAGTAGGCCGCCTCCGAAATGTGCTTACTTCATTAGAATTGCGTCTATGACGGAAAAAGGAGATTACAATACTGCTCTTGTTACAATTCTCAGAGGGCGTAACAAATTAGAAATTGCTGTATGGAGGTTTGTGTGTTCCAAGGAGTGTATCTGCTGTAGATAAGAGCCGGTGCAGTACGACTGCTAGCCTGGGGCATTTTTATGTCCATCACGCGGTGGTGATGGACAAGTGCTGATTGTTGGGCAAGTTGGTATGGTACGTTCGAAAACATGATTGCGCTTTGAAGACAGGGACATAGAAAGAACAGACACCACAGAGCGCTCTGTGGTGTCTGTTCCTCCTATGTCCGTGTCTTCAAAGCGCAATCATGTTTTCTAACGTGGTGATGGAGTAACTCAATATCTACAAAAACGTCATTTTTACTATTATTGTTAATGATCATCCACTTTCCTTATATTCATGCCGTGCACTTCGGAACTTCGAACTGTTTTCTACTCGGTGTGCAATGCAGTGTATGCGCGCGCGTGTGCGTGCGTGTGGAGCGGGTTATGGGCATGCGTGTGTGTGTGTGTGTGTGTGTGTGTGTGTGTGTGTGTGTGTGTGTGTGTGCGCGTGTGTGTGTGTGTGTGTGTGTGTGTGTGTGTGTGTGTGTGTGTGTGTGTGTGTGTGTGCGCGCGCGCGCGTGCGTGCGTTGTCAATGTCTTGTTTTGTATACGTTTTGGTGTTTTCAGTTCTGAGTGATTTGTAGGTGTTCGGAAGTTTCGCGGTGCTAGCGCCAAGACTTCACGGGCAATGATTCCTGGGCACCTAATGGATAACATATAGTGCGGGACACTTCGACGTCTACGGGGGTATATACTCCTTCGACTAACTCATGCCACGTCGTCGCCAAAGGAAAAAAAAGAACGTGGTCATCGAGTGTCGCTCTGCCCATGCGGCAGCCATCGGCGCACCTGCCGCCGACCGCCCGCCTCCGCGGAGAGGGCGATCCGCTCCCGCGGCGGGCCCAACGACCGATGATGCGGCCCACGCGGTCGTTCCACGTCCCCCCTCGGACTGCATAGCTCGAACCGCTCCCCCGATCGAGTTCCAGGAATGTTCGCCGACGACCGAGACGAGCGGAAAAAACGCGCGCCGGTGTCTGTATACACTGCTGCAAATGGGGTACGCGTTCGTGACACTTCAGAGCCGCGGTTAGCCTTCCCTTATTACCAATACTGTCGAGACCGGCTATAACGAAGTTAACGGGATGATTCGGAAATCACTTCGCTATATCCGCCATTTCGTTATAACCGACTTCGGTTATAACGAAGTGCAAAAGGATATGGGAAATCGTGATCGCTTCGCTGTAGCCGCTATTTCGTTACAGTCGACTTCGTTATAACCGGTCTCTACAGTACGCCTTCGAGTATTCCCCCAAGTACCGCGACACATGGGGAGCCCAAAGTTGCATCGAACGCGTATTTCGATCGCCCGTCCGATTCACCCGTCAGCTTTCGAGGCTTTAACCAACGCAAATCAAACATTCGACAAAAAAAAAAAAAAAAAAGCGCTTTTTTTGGAAACATAATTTTCAAATTTTAAACCTCGACAGGTACGTAGAACCGACAGCCGAAATAAAATCTCTCATATTCTAATTTCAGTTTGATACACAGCCTTCGATTGTGAGATTTTATCGCACAATCAAAGGCAGTGAGAAGGACACTCCCGCGTATTTCACGGGCCTCCAGTTTAGTACAGAACAAAATTGCATACTGGATGTACCTCCCAGTTTAGTGTAGAACAAGAACTAGCCCAATGTACCCCCGCCGGCAATATGAAGGTGAACACCTTACCCGGTTGCTTGCCTGTTTTACGGCTCCCTAAAGTTATATTTACTCTCAACTTCTCAAATGGTATGTGGCTCGGGGGTCTAAACTTTGCGTTCTAGCCCTCTTCTGGAACAGAGCTTGTTCCAAAGCTTGCAGGAGCTTCAAAGACAAGAAGAGGGCTGTTCACCTTCATATCGCTCACGGGTGTACGTACAGGTTACACAGTGAGTATGTCGATGGCTGTTGAGGGACCGCATACGCTAAGATATTGTACAGAGGTGATCAAAGAACCTGCATTAAGCTTATACAAATTTCAGTCAAGCCTGAGTAAAACAAATTGTAGAGCCCTACCATTTCACGAGAAGATGGAGGACCAGCGAAGCTGTTATCTTTACGACGTCTAGAATGATGCCTAGAGGATGACGTCTAGGACGACCTCAAGGGCTACGTCTAGGACGACCTCAGGGACAACGTCAAGGGTGACCTCAAGGACTACATCAAGGTCGACCTCAAGGATGACGTCTAGGGCGACTTCTTGGACGACTTCGAGGACAACGCCTAGATAAATTCAGCCTTTCCACTCTGGTAAAGATGGAAGACCAGGAAAGCTGTACTGGCTCGAGTTTTATGTCGACACGACGCTTGCCCGCGGACACGATAGTGGGAGAACAAGCCCTTAACACCGTCGCTGTAAAAGTTTAAAATAAAATATGCTTGAAATCTCTACCTACGGCATCCGTCTGCTAACGAAAGGCGTCTGATTGGCGGAACAGCTGATGGATGTCGGCAGTGCTCTTAATTCGCGTCCACAGGTGGGGGTCGGTTGGCGAAGGCACTGAGTAAGTGCAGTACCGTAATTTTCGCTGTCAGCTTCGGTGATGACAGCACTGTTGTCGGTGGCTCGATTTGGAAGTTTCCCTTCTCGTTGAGGCGCCCTCATTTTGGGTAGTACAAGCTCACCTGATTGGGCCTCGCATCCCTTGTGGTGCCTTTGCTGAGCTTTTTCCTTTCTGTGTAGTGCCGAAGAACGGAAAAAACACATTTCGACTTCCAACAATCGAAAGTGCCATATTCATGCCACCACCGCTAGGGTACGCACCTCTTATACCTTGGTGGTGACGTCAGAATATCTGGTGTCCCGGCGCTTTCTTTTCTTTTCTTTTTTTCTTTTTACTTTGGAACGCGTGCAACGGCGTCTCTTGGCACACGCTCTCATGTTTCTTTGTGTTTTCCTCTTGATCGCGTTCTGCACCAGAGCAGGCAAGCTCCTACAGTGTGACAGCTTGAAACGCTCAAGTTATTACTAACGTTTTCTTTGTACCACCCAAAAATAAGTCCTCAAAAGCCCATTTTCGCAGCGCCCTCTGGGCAACGCGGAAGGCCTGAGGTCGTCGCCAAAACTCCGCCCGAAAACGTCGGCGGACCTCTTTCGTCCTGGTTCCCGTATCAGAGAGCAACCTTCACGCGCTCGTTTGGAGCTAAACGCACCATGAAGATGACTGCATCCCAAAACAGCACAGACAAAATTAAGTAGCAGACAAAAGAAAAAAAAAAAAAAAACACGGTAACAAGCAGAAAGTGCAAAGCAGACTACGACATTAGCCGAAGACAATTGACCAAAGAACGAGCCAACATAGGTATCATTTATATCGCTTTATCCTCATTTTTTTGTTTGTTTTATTGATAGAATAAAAAAAATCATGCATTAACAATTGGCGCAGAAAAAGAAAAGCACATCGCTTTTGGATTATGAACGTCGTCTGCTATAGCCGAGGTCGAGGTGGAACCTTACGTGCCTCCCTTTTTACTCAGATAAATTAGGTGATTTAAATTTGTACAGCCTAAATGTACGTTCTTAGGAGACCTCTGCACAAAATCTTAAGTCGATACATTCTGAAAGATATTTATGAAAGATATCCCTTCATGCATCTCGCTGCGTTGTTCCGATTAAAAGACCTGTGAAGGAAAAACAAGAGACGGCGCGGGTTCCCGCTGATAATACTGGGTGATATACTGTAAAACATAAATAAGGGACTGCGTACTATGGAGGGGCGCGCCACCGAAACATCTGGTCGCCAATCACGCGAGCCATAGTCTTCTCTATACTCACAAAGCCTGGCAGTTCGACGACGCGGAGCCATAGAGTGCCTGGTCGCAGATTTGGAGCGCGAGGATCCGGTAGCACAGAGCAGCGAAGAGCCATTTCTAGGGGACGTCAGCGCACAACTTTCGCAGCGGCGAGGACGCGAAACACACTTGTTCTCTCGGGAGAAGTGTGTTTTGGCGTCTCGCCGCAGTGGGGCGCCAGTCACGTGGCTCTTCTCTCATCCGGTCGTTGTCTGCCGCTCCACCTCTTCCATTTCGGCGGCCGCTTCTCGTGGCGATCTGCCAGGCTTTGTCAGTACATGGGAGGCAATGCGTGGGCACATTTACGACTTGCAGCAGTGATTAGACCTCGAAGTCTTGCAGCGTCTCGTAACGAGAGCGACGCCAAGACGAACGCGTCTGCCGGTTCGGTGATCGTCGAGTTTGCCGCTTGGGGCGGGTCGGAGACACGTATTGCAGAGCCGTATATTGGGGGGAGTTTGGCCAATGGGCGGAGCAAAGGCCGCCGCCAGCGCCGAATGTTCTCCCTGCGATTAGAGCGTAAACTAAAAATGCGACACAGCGTCGACCAATCAGCAGACCGCGACGTCACAGTATTGCAGGCGACATTTAAAGCGTGAAACAGAAGCGTTCAATATCGGCGTCTCGGTGACAATGACGTCAATTCAAACCAGCAGCAATTATCGCAACTACGCTGTTTGGTTTATTCTACCGGTAAATATGGACTTGAGGAAAACCTCACATGCGACAAGTTTTCAGTCACCAAGAGTAACACCTTTTTACTTTAGCGACGCTAAAACGGCTTAAATTAGTCGAGTCGCATTTTTAGAGTTCCTGACCACAGCAGATGTTTCTCAGCCTGTGGTTGGCCACGACATGCTCGCCTATTCAAACCAATGAATCGCCAAACTCTCCCAATACACTGCTTTGACATAATGAGCATGCCTTGTATTCTATTGCAAACGACTCGTGTGTTTTTAGTCACAGACGGCGGAGGGGGAGTTGGGGGCGACGCCGGGATGATACACAGGTGTGCGGGCGAGGGCAGGCGAGCAGCTGAGCTTCTCTTCCTCTTTCCACCTCCCTCTCTCTCAATGTCACAGGGCAGATGTCGGAGCATACATTCCCAGAATTCCTTCTGGGAGTTCCGCGAAAGGTCACTCTCTGCGGGCCCCTGTTGAGCACGAAAGTTGAATCCGAGTCTCACAATGAAGTCTTCCCAGCGTCCTTTACGAGAGCGGGCCTCCGATAAACAATCCAGCAGTAAATAATATTTTTTTCTTTTTTATCGCAAAGTTTGAAGACAGCGGGAAGTTTTTACCGGTGGTGTTTCCACTGTGGAGGGTAAATTCAGCCATCGCTGTGCGTCATGGTAACCTCAGGTCGCTGGAAGGGATACTAAACCAAAAACTGGAGCTCACAAAACAAGGCTGGAGCGATAGGCGGGATGGCGCAAAACCCGAAAACATCACCCATACAGCGATATCTCTAACGAATAATCGTATTTCTGAGAAAAAAAAAAAAAAAAAAGTGTGCGATTGAACACGGGCGACCAGGCCGACAGACATGTCACGTCAAGATTCCCATTCCCTCCCCTCTTCGCTTCGCCCTCTCGAGCAGGTGAACCGAAGCGAGGAGGAGAGAAGCGAGGCCTCTTTCCCTCATCCTCAACTGTTCCAGAAGGATCGTGACGTCATAGTCCTCACCCGTTCGCGCCCTTCTTTTCCAAAAATACGGTTATCCGTTCGAGCTATCGATGTACGAGCGATGTTGTGGAGTTTATGGCGTCCCGTTCAACGTTCATGCGGCCTTATTTTGCGAAATCCAAATTTCGGTTCCGCGTCCCTTTTAAATGGGTAGTGGAGCGATTTTACAGAGGAGCTGTTAAGGGATAGTTTTCCCAGGATCGTGTCCCCAGCAATGAAATGTCGACACAAAACTCTGGTTGCCGCCGTCGCTCATAGATGGCGGTAGCTATCCAGAGTTGTGTTTGCCGGTTTTCTGCTTGCCGCCGTCGCTCATAGATCGCGGCAATCTTTCCAGCCTTTCCACTTCGGCTTGCCGACTTACGGCCGGCCATTACTTCAATCCCACCATAGTACAGCTTTGCTGGTCTTCCTTCTTCACGAAAGTGGAAAGGCTAAACGTTTCTTTTTTATGGTCGTTGATTTGCCACAAAATGGGCTCAACGTTCCCATCTGATTACAAGACGTTTTGATGCTGGAAAAAAGAATGCTCGGAAGCTCATTCACCCTAGAAGTATGCAAAAAACGCTCGTCGTACTCCATTTAAGACTACGTAGCTTAGCGATTCGAAAAGTCTGTACCATTTGTGACGTCACATTCCCGGAAGAGGGCGCGGAAATTCGAACGTTGGTTTCGGCATCATCTTCGTTTACGGTTTTTGTCAATGGCGATTCTGAATTTCGAGACGACAAAAAGGTGATACCGTAAATAAAGTCTCAAATCCGGGTGTTCGGACAATGCAGTTTGTTTGGGTGCAGCCAAAAAAAAAAGTCGTCTATACGCACAAGATAGACGCGAACGAGACCGCTCATATATTCACGATATCCGCCGCAGACACGAGAACATCTCTGCGGACATATTCCGATTGCATGTTGGCTTTATATGCTTGTAACAACTCTATGAACGCCAACCTCGTTTCGAGCGAAATTTTAAATATAATACATTAATACTGTACGACAATTTCGCAACACTGGTGCAGGAAAACTGGTGATATTCCATCAGGACCAATAGCTTTCGAGGCATTCATTCTACGCAAGAGCCATACGACACCGTCAACATCAATCTCATCCATGCTATACTGAAAGATTTGATAGTTAACGGTAAGCCATCCCCGGTGGACACATCAGAGAAAAAAATGAACTCGAAATATTAATGAAAACACTCAGCCTTCCCAGTAACCCGTATTTATAGTCTCACCGTTCACAGTTAAAGATGGGACAGATATATCGTCCTTTTTGTTCGACTTGATTTATTTCCAAAAACACTTTTGGGTTTTGCCTTAAATCTTCATTTAGCCGAGCAAAGAATAACTTGATTGTTGTTTTGATTGCTACCTTTAAATTATTGTTAATTTTCTGTACCTCGCTGTTCCTTTCTAGAGAGCTATTTATAAAAAGTAGCAAATAAGTGCGCCTCGCCCTCCCCATGAGCATACGTATCTCGGATTCAAACCAAGGTTTCTGTTTTTTCTTTGCCGTAGGAATCCTGAAGTTACAAAAGTTTCGACCAGTTTCAATATTTTATCACGAAAATTGCACCAGATATCCTCAGGACAACGGGATTCTGACGAGCATAGAAAGGTTAGAAAGTATGAATCTAGTTCAGCGGAGATCACGTCCAAATTTCCCCGTTCGTTCATGAATACATTTCGTGGCACTTGTACTCCCTCCGGGAATATGAAGGTGAACACCTTACCTGGTTTCTTGCCTGTTTTATGGCTCCCTAAAGCTATATTAACTCTCAACGTCTGAAATGGTACCTGGCTTGGGGTCGAAACTTTGCGTTCTAGCCCTCTTCTGGAAAAGAGCTTGTTTCAAAATTTGCAGGAGCGTCAAAAACAAGAAGAGGGCTGTTCACCTTCATACCGCTCACGGGTGTACCTGCTCGGGTACGCCCGAAACGTTTAGTTCTGTAATGACCGCACTGTGATCACTGATTCTAGGATACACTCTAACATTAGTTACAATATTCGGATCGTTACACAACACTACATTCAATACGGCATTCAACCTCGTTTGCTCTTTCCTATTTCAGCTATGGGAATATTTAGCTTCTGTCTGCACTTTCCCGAGCATCGAATGATACTGTTCATGTCTACGTGAATATCACCCAGGTAAATTGCGGATCATAAAAGTCAGATAACATAAAAAAAGCCTGGCCAGTAAAACCGATTATTTTACACCAGTATACACTTGAGCAGTTTCACGCTCGTCCGCATTTCTCTGAGGTCTTGACAAACGATTATCATCATGAAATAAAGAAATCAAGCAGGAGGAGACACAGCGTTCCAGGAGCTTCTTGAACTGTAAAGAAAAGTCTTTCGAAATGGCCCGTCCGTCATCTTCCACATTTCTGCGAATAACGATTCTTTTTTTGAGTCTTCATTATTTTCGGTCAATATTTCACACGAACTGGCGTCTGTCTCATCCAGGGTAGGGTTTATGAGGGAGGCTGGGGGCGGAAACTCTGCAGACAGGAACCCCGGAACCGGAGAAGGGGGGGGGGGGGGGGGGGCAGCAGGGCTTGAGCACCTGCAGACATTTTCCAGGGTGTGCTGAGCAATATGCTGTGCCCCCGTGCGTCAGTATCAGTAGGCCGCAGGCCTACTGATACTGAACAATGCCTGCATCCCTACCTCCTACGCGTTCCCGTTGTTGCTCAGCTCCGCCCAGCCACGTGTTTGGCTAAGGGCAAGCATGTGGCTTTGTTTATGTTACGGCTGGTTATTCAGCAAATCACGGAACAACCTTCGCCCACGAAATTCCAGAAAAGAATTACGAAGTAAAGCAAAGTGTCAGTAAATCGCAAATAACGCAAAAACAAAAAAAACAAAAATAGGGACAAAAAAACAACCTTTGAGCCTTTTCATTTTGGTGAAGAAGGGGAAGCAGTAGAGCTGTAGCTTCTGTTCTTGGCGGCGGCTTTCCAGGCGAGCGATGTGCTATCCTTTCGCAAGAGAATCTGAAGCGCTCGACGCAGTGGAATTCGAGGTGGTAGCGGCCTCGCGGCGGCTGTGGACCCATTCGCGCTGCTGCATACGTCGCCGCTCCTTCCGCACCCGGTCTTCTTTCCCCGAAAAAGGGCACGCGGCCGACCCATCGTGAGTCCACACCGGAACCGATAAGAGCGTAGGAAAAGGCGCGCAAAACAGACGAGAACGAAGAAGAAACACGCGTGAAGTGCGCTGCGCTTGTCACGTGTTTCTTCTTCGTCCTCGTCTGTTTTTCGCGCTGTTTCCTATGATGAATCCCCACCAACTCGCCCAACTACCCATTTTTCTATGATAGCTGGAAACGTTGCCGCCATCAATAAGCGACGGCGGCAACCAGACTGGTTGTCTGGTTGCCGCCGTTCCTTATAGATGGCGCGGGCTGTCCAGAGGTTTGTGTCGACATTTGTTTGGTACAGGACACGATCCTGGGGAACCTGGGCCTGCGTAGCGCAGTCAGGGAGATCCCCTTTCTTCCCCTGCTTGGTCGATTCCCCAGTGACTGTTTACCACCGAAGGACGACCGCGTCCACCGGTGGTAAACTTTTTTATTTTATTTTTAAGAATGTTTTGTTATAACCTTTTACAGGAACGGAGATACGCCGAGAAATTTCACAGGAATGCGTCCACGATTAAAATACACATTCGTTGAAAATGTGAGCTTTCTACGTGGAGGCGCCCGATTTTCCAGTGCATTTTACATCGACACTGTAGATCGATGCAATCGTATAGCTGCTACTATTGGATCAGATTGTGTCAACATCTCCTTGCGTCGTGACAGGAATTTTGGATGAATTTACGGACACGCGGTATAGGTAGTGATAAAGCTTATATAAACAGCCAAATCTTTGTAATATTTTTTTTTATTTCCTCTCTCCCCCCACCCGTCCCCTTTATTTCGACAGCTAACCGCCCCCCCCCCCCCCCCCCCCCCAGTCCCCCCACGTGAAACACACTTCCGGGGCCGCTGTCTGCAAAGAGATCTTGCGTCGGACGGAGGTGACTTTGTAGGCCATACGTTACCTAGATCTGTTCTGTTTACTTTATTTTAATATGTTCCATTTCACCAAAACAGAAACATTTGTTTCTAGAAAAGGTTGGTGTGTCCTTTTTCCATCAAACAATCCCCCCCCCCCCCCCCCCGCCCCCTTAAATAACTCCCTGGTCTCATCCCGTCAACACTCAACGTTGGCAATCAGGTGAAAGAGCAGTAGCCGGTAAAACCGAGCTGCTGCTCATTTTTTTGCAAGAGTTTGAACTATACCAAAGTATGACTGCATATTTAATTATTCTTCCAAAAGCGCGTAAATTCGGTAGCCCATTCAGTGCCTGAGATTGGTGGCGCTTTTAGTTCAGGTGGTGCCCAGGCTGTCTTGGGTAAGTTACTTTTAAAAAGTAATTCGTGACAGTTACAGTTACTTTCAGAAGGAAGTAGCGAAGTTACCGTTACAGTTTCCGCTACAGAAGAGTAACTCGTTACAGTTACAGTTAAGTTTAAAAAGTAACAACGTTACTTTTCTGTAGTGCGAACAATTTTGAAAAAAAAAAACAACTAGAAAACGCCCTTCACCAAGTTTTATTGCATAAAATTAAAAAGTACGCTTTTTACTTCATGTTGCAGTCTAGAGGGTTTTTTTGCGCGACACAAGGGACATTCACAAGCGAGTACACACGGTCATGTTGCAGTCTAAAGGTTTTTTTGAGCTTGTCCGTGTCTACTCGCTTGTGATTGTCCCTTGTGTCGCGCAAAAAAAACCTCTAGACTGCATCATGAACCAACTAGGCCAACAACAATTTTTAATTTACTTCATGTTGTAACTTAGCAGCAGTCGCTTCTCGAAATGAGTGGCTTAAAGTTTCCCTCGTTTAATGGCGAACACGTCCCTGCCCTTGCTGAACAGACCGAACAGACCCCGCGCCACCAGAGCAGGAAGCAAACCCCGCGCTAACAGCAGGAAATTTTGCCTCGACTGTTGACGCCACGGCGGATTAGTGGCGCAAATAAAATTACGAAACATGCGCAGTGCGGTGTAGTGGCGCTAATCAAAATTCGAAACATTCACCCGATTAAAAAGCATTTGTGAAGAAAAAAGAACAACCGCAACATAGACAGTGTTTCAAGATACTAAGATATAAGTGTTCAGTCACGAAGTGAAGGCGCGTGCGTAAAGATAACTAGATATTCGTTTTCATCACAACTAAACGTGGCTATAATCGGGTCGTGACTCGCGAGAAAGAATGCATTCACCTGTTTGTGCAAAGCCAACTTGTGAGGTGGAACAGACAATTTGGAAACTGTCTGCTTCGCCAAATTGGGGGGACAGACAATTTGGAAAGTGCAAGGAATTACTAGAGTGTATTCGTTCAATGATATATTATAAATAAAAAACTGTAAAGTAACGACAAAAGTAACGTCGTTATTTTTCATCGTTACCTGAGAAAAAGTCATATAGCTACAGTTACAAGTTATATGTTTAAAAAAGTACTCGTTACAGTTACAAGTTACCAAAAAAGTAACGAAGTTACAGTAACGCGTTACTAGTAACGCGTTGCTATTTAAGACTATGCCTAGGGTAGGGTTTAGTTTGGAAACATATTACGTCACATCACTGTCCCTTTGTGACGCTGCGCGCTCTTCCCTTCAGCACTGCCCGGATACAAAGACGTTGCGCTGAAGTTTCAGGGGCCACCAAGAGAGGGGAAGGGTTCTTTCCCTGCTCTTTCCACACTTTCTCGTTCCGCGCGCTCTTTCTACACCACCTGCTTCTGCTCCTCTCTTTCTTGGCCTTTTCAACCCCCTCCGCTCCGCGCGCTTTGTCACACCACCTTCTTCTGCTCCTCCCGTTCCTGCGTGCTGGGTCCGTTGCTCAGTCAGCAGCGCACTCGGCTTCCACGCCGGTGACCGGTGTTCCATCCCTGACACCGGTTGCCGGTCTTTCTTTTAGAGCGCAGCTCTTAGGCGCCCGTTTACGGCTTGAGCGGCGTCGGCGTAACCATGAGGTCACGTGACCCCCCCCCCCCCGAGGTCACGTGGCCTCGGGGGAGGGGAGGAGGGGGAAGGGAGAGGAGGAGGGGGGTAGGATGCGGAAGGCGATAGGGGAGGAGGACGGTGAAACGGGAGGGGGAGGAGGAGCGGAGGAGGAGTAGCAGGGAGGATCAGGAGGTGAGAGGAGCGGTTTACCCTCCCCTGAGTACCTTTCCCTCCTCCTCCTCAAGAGCTGCGATCTAACTCGGCGTTACAGGAGATAGTAAACGGCTTTCATTTTTTTTTTTTTTTTATGTTTAAGATCTTTTAGCGGTTAGGGGCTGACCGACCTGCCCAATTCGTGCTTACGGGGTTCCCGAGGTTGGTTGGCCCTGTAAAGCGGTAGCTTTATAGGGCAAAGAGACGTTCCGGTTTCGGTCACTCTTGTGCTATACTGACAGCCTGACCTGGAACCTCCACGCTCGCTACAAGTGGAGTGTATACATTCCTCCCTAATATGCGATTGTGACGCCTGCGTCTGTCGAGCCGCAATAAACAAAAAGAGCGGCTGTGCCTGCTTCCGCTCGGGGGCCGTGCACGTCCGCCGCACGCTGTCCTCGAATTCCACGGGCGCACGCGCCATGCCGAGAAAGAAGCCCGGCAACAGCGCCGCGGTTTCCGTCACACGCGTCTTCGGACAAAAGGAAGAAAGAAACGAACATCCTCGACAGAGACCCCTGCCACAAAGTGATCGTGACGCGGTGTCCACCAGGGACTAAAGATTTACACCAGTCACACTGTATACTTATACACTATGAGTGTTGGCTGTAGACACGCTGACACCTGCGGACACACATCGTTCGAGCATGCTCGCTTTTGCCCGAGTCCCACTAGAGCGACAAACAGAAACAAACGACACCGACAAGCCTCAAACCAGAGTCTTTCACGATTTGACGGGCTTTGTAGAATAAAGAAGGCTATGCTCAAACACGATCATCATGCACGCGAGGGTATCTTTGGTAGGCTCGCAATCACTCGTGCTTGCTTCACGAGCACCGAACGACTAAACGCCTGCCAAAGGTACCATCGCGAGTATGCTGCATGTGCTTGAGGCTTGTCGCTGTCGTTTGTTCCTGTTTGTCGCTCTAGTGGGACTCGCGCATTTATACACACCTCGAGCATGTCTGCAGGTAGTTTCTGTATGACCAGTGTGACACGAGGGAGAAATACAGCTCAGGCAGTATCTGCGGAACGGTTCTTTATAGAATGGAACCGACTCAAAAAGGTGCTCCATATGCAACCTTCATGATTGCCACACGTATGAGTATATGATCGACTGCGTCGCGACCGCTTACGAACACCTCGCACCACCTATCGGCTAGCCCATGGAAGATCTACGCATGTTCCTCGTTTATTTATTTGCCAAGAACATACTGCGGGCCTTTTGAATAAGCCCTAGCAAACAGTGAATATGACCGTCAGGAACGCATAAAAAGAACAACACATTCACGAGCTAATTCAAGCTCGGATATATCGCGAATTGCCCCGCAATTGTGTTGCTATACGTGAAACGTTCTTGGTTTAGCGACAGTAAGCTCGAGGCATTTCTTCTGGAGCTGTGCCTCCGCCCCATTGACATCGACCCAGTCTTCTCCACCGCGTCGACTTTCCCCCTTCGGGCCGGCCTGTGTCCACAGGGTATGGGGAACGAAAGGGCTGCGGCCGGTCACGTGACAATTTTCCCCGCTAAATCTAGTGGGGAAACTGAGCTTGTGCATAGGCCACTTGACATTGAATTATGTGACATTATTTTTTTCCGCTAAATTTAGCGGGGAAACTGGCTTTCTGTAGGTCACGTGACACGAAGTCATGTGACGCCATGTTTTTTACGCTACATATAGCGGGAAAACTGAAGTAGTGATGAGGTCACGTGACGTCAATTTTCCCGCTAAATCTAGCGGGGAAACCAGAGTCATGTGACGTCACGGTCCACGGGTTCACGTGGACCGCAAAAAACGTTTCACGTTAATAAATAGGCAAATTTAAAAAGAGCGCAAAAAAAAAACCATCAATGAACGTACATTGTAGCAATTATCCGTCGGTCGATCATGTTGTATTGTCTCAGTCACGTATCCCATATGATACGTATCATCTTTTACCGCGGATTCGGTATAATTCATGTTATAATTGTGACTCCCCTTAAAGAGGGTGCGTACATTTTATTTCGCAAATAGTGCAAAACCTTCAGACCTTCTCAAAAATAGTGCAAAACCGTACATGCAGATCTGAAGTGTTCCAGTGATAGACGGTAGATGGCACCAGTATGCGGCAACGACTCACGAGAGGTTGCAAAACGCGGTATACCGTCGCACTCAAAAGCCAATATTTTTTTTCCTCGCCCTTTCAAAGACTGGAATAACGCTGAAATCTCTAATTATTTCACAACTCATTCCTGAACTGTGTAAGGAAACGCTTCGACGTTGCAAGGGAATGCAAACTCTGTTTCGTTGTAATTTTATTTGTAATTTCTTTTCTCCACATGTGCGTCTGCTATTCGGACAGCAATTCGTCTGCTTCACGCAACTCGGGTTGCGGTGACGTCAGACAGACGCCGAATTTTGATTGGCTGTGATGGAAAGGATAGTAAGTAGACCACGATGCTAGATGCCTTGAGGTGTACCCACCATATTTTTACATCAGCCAATAAGAGCTCGGCGTTCTGACATCAACGCAAGCGCTGTGCAGAAGAACTTGCGCTCCACGCATACATTTCTGACATACTATTCTTATACGACCATTTAGGTTGTTTTGCCATTCTGATCACCCATTTGCTGTCGTATCGTTGTTTCAATGCCTACAACAAAGACTCTAGTACTACATGGGACACACTTCGTGTGTTGAAGAATGTTGAAAATGATGTAAAAAAGGGTGTTGCGTGCAGCGTGGCCGAGTGACACCCACTTGAAAGCGCCGAATGTAAGGTCGGACGGCAGGAGAGCTTATTTCCTCCGCCAATATTTGACCAAACCACGGTAAAATAGTTGCCTAACTAGGCACAAGCGTCAGTTCAAGAATCGAGAGACGCTAGTCTTGGTGAGTCGAATGCCCATCAAAACGTAAGCTTTTGAGGATGCATGAAACAGGGAGGAGCCCATAGCAATCTTACCCATAAAAAGTCAGTTACAGCTTACATCTGCGCAAGAACGGCCATCTTAGTCCGGACCCGTTCTTAAAAGGCCCGTAATAGTACCATATCATTGTCAGATATTACAAAATGCTACGCGCGCGTTCTTGTCCTCGCGGTGGCGTCGGGTGCCCCCTCAAACAGAGCTTCGACTGTCACAGAAAGCTTCTTGTTGTTCTTCTTTCCCTTCTAAGAATAAAAACTTGCAGGGCACTTTTCGTCTCTTTACTGGGAAATATTTTCTTGTGTATTTCTTCTAGTCTGGAAGAAAATGTTTGAGGGCACCGGACTCGGTCCCTCTGGAAGTTTCTGGCGGACGTTTCTCCGAGCGTACAGGCCAAAAAAAGAAAAAAAGTCGGCCTCGGAGTTGAACTTGGCCGCCGGCTTCCTCCGGTGCGGCCGCGTGTGCGGCTCTTTGTGGCCAGGAAAGGCCGGAGCAGGAAAGGCAGCAGGAAGCCTCTTTGGGGCCACCGCGGGCGCCGTAAAGCACGCCCTTCTCGAAACGCACGGACCGGGGCCGGTCTTTCCTCCAGCGTAGGCTCGGCACGAGCCCGGAGCAGTAGCGATAGCGGCAGCGGTAACTCGCAATCCCCCCAAGCTAATTTACACTAAAAGATAAAATAAAAAAAGAAGAAAAAAACATATATGTTAACGACTTTCTTGGTGAAGACTTGTTCATTAATACAGCTAATATGCAATAATTAGTTGGAACGTTTTTTCACTTTACAGGAGCTTACCGACACTAGAATAAAAGCCAGCGTTTTCTTTCAATCTCTTTGCAAAACTTGATGACGTGTACAGTTCGAAGCAGACTTGACCCCCTTATTTGAAAAAAAAAATGTAATGGATTATAATTACAAAATACCGAGCCTCAAATGTAATGGATTAATACCGTTAAAAATTGCTTTAGCATGAAAAGTAACGGATTACTTTACTCGCTACGTTACAAATTACTTTCACGTTACTTTTTCCCGTGCAGGGGCATGCTTCCTACACTCTCGAAAAGTGAGGGTCCGTTTTTGGCAGCAGGTCTGCGAGAACGATATTTGAACGAGTTCTCAGCACAGCGTGGTCGATCTCCTCAGCCCAGCACGCGCATGATTTTCAAACATTTTTTTCTAAAATTTCTATTTTGTAAATAAATAAAAAAAAAACGCGTGTTTTATAGGTTATGAATGTCAACGAACAATTATAGGCTGTATATAATGAGTAAAAACATTTCTCCATTGCCCTTTTAAGGGTGTTAGAGCAACCCGTTTAGGATGAACACCTTAAAAATGGGATGCTGCCAATTTCGTAGAATGTTGAGCGTGTTGGTTTCTAATTTACGATAAAGATTTTTTTTCTTCTACAAGCCACAAGTTTACAAGCAACACGCACCACATGAACTTCTCGTGCACATGCAGAGAGAAGCCAAATAGAGAGGCGCTTACCGCCGAATTCAGAAACCTCACTCAAACTACACTCAAACTGAAGGGCCCCTCCGCTTCCTCGAGGAAGGCGCGAGGGCCGGCGCTGGCCAATCGCGAGGACGGATCCGCCGTCGCGATTGGCCAGCGCCGGCCCTCGCGCCTTCCTCGAGGAAGTGGAGGGGCCCTTAAGTTTGAGTGTAGTTTGAGTGAGGTTTCTGAATTCGGCGGTTAATCACTCACGAGAGAGGAGTCACGAACCTGTTGACTGCTCGCCTCGACAATTCAAAGACACTCGAGGGTTATGTTCTCGCCAGTGCCTCACGTAAGGCATTATATATCTAAGTTGAACCGGTGTGCTTAGAACTGAAAATAGATTTGGTACGGGTAATGATTATTTGACCACTAAAGAATAGCCGGGCCACCGCCCGGGACATCCGTCCGTAACTTCAAATCTCTTTGCAGACGCCTCCATGGGCCTGACCCCTAAGTCCGCCCCTGTACGAAGCGGATGTCAACGCGGCGCACACCCTTCAAAAAGGGTGTTCACTTTTTCCTTTTTTTCAACAATGTTCCGTTCCGTGCAACAGCACCCTCGCGATTGAAGCGGTTCCTTGCCATGCGAACCACGTGAATCAACTGCGGCCACAGACTGTACTATCTGCTGCAGACAGTCTATACTCACAACAGACATTTTGCCCCGAAGTCTTCCCGCAAATTTAGCGGAAAAATTTTCCCTCTAAATGTCCCGGTATCACACGATCGTCACGCGGCGCCATGAAGGCACGTGCCTGGACAGTCTTACATGGAACGCACACGGAAATTCCCTGCAACACCTTGCCTAGATGACGGCTGACGCCGTAAAAGGGTGCATAACTAGAAATAAGGGTGCTGAAAGAAATGTAGCATGCATGGGTGTACGTATCTGGAGCACACACTTTTTACACCCCGAAAGGTGTACATTTTCTGGTGTGCAACTCACGCCCAAAGAGTAAATGCTTTAGCAAACCGCCTTCAACAATAATTTTTTTTTTAATTTTCTGACAGCGCATTTTTTTATTTGTTGCTTCTCTTTCGCTTGAAGTGAGTCTAAAAAAAAAAAAACAGAAAAATAAAAACAGTATAATGTCACACACACATGCACCGTACCAGACTGAGCGTTCATCATTTGCTTCCGTTGGAGCCTCGCCGGAGGCGAATTCTCCGTTCACAAAAAGTTGGCGAGAGTTTGATCTTTTAAATTAGAACACTCGTTTTGACAAAAACCCGGCTGTGTCTTTCGCTTGTCAGCTACAGGGAGAGAGTGAGAAGGAGGGAGAGAGGGTGACGCGTACGACGCAGCCATTGGTCCGAAGCGCTGATGTCATCACGCTCCTACCCCCCCCCCCCTCCTCCCTCTCTCTCCGTAGCTGACAAACTGACAGACACCGCCGGGTTTTCGTCAAAACGAGCCCTTTCGTTTTCGATAACGTCTGGACACAGAATGGAAACGAGTGCCACGTCTGCGCTCTGCTTCGAGTCAAGTTTGAACTTTGAGCCGAACGTTGACGTAATCGCCATGTCCAATCTGCTCCCTGCGTTGGCCTTCTCTGATGACGCCATCTCATTCGGCACTATTGACCTTTTCCGCTTACTCTCGCCCCCGACCGCCAAGTAGGCAAATCCGGTGAGGGCGACAAAAAAATATCAAAACGTTTCAATCTGCAATATAGTAAAAAAAAAATAGAGGGGAGGCAAAACGAGAATGTGTGGCGGTTACGCTTATGTCCTAAATGCCTTCTATTGGCGTGGCGACAGCGAAACAATGTTGTCGCCCATACTGGAAGTGACGACATTTCAAGATGGCGGCGCCCTTGCGAAAAAGGTCTATACGGCTTTGTTATCTAGGAGGTGTTGTGGCGCGGCGCGGTGGAATGCGGGTGTTTTCAGTTGCCGCTCTGCTGGCACCGGTTGGTCTTCGCTCTAAGTTTCTGTACTAGCGGTGCGGGGCTGTGACGTGTGTGTGTGTGTTTGTGTAGTTAACACGATGGATGCAGTTCCCTCCACGAGTGATATGAATGCGGTTCGTTCCACGAGCGGTATGAATGTGGTTCTTTCAACGAGTGATATAGATTACCCCATCCTAGGGCGTCGACGTTTTCTGACAGGCAGAGAGCACAGAAAAGGGGTTAAAAAATTTCAAAAAATTCATTGGTCGATTCATGGGGAATTCGTTAGCATGACCCTTTGGAAACGCTATGGCCCCGTGACGAGGCCAAATAGAGGAAGTAAAAGAGAAAGGCAAAATAAAAAAAAAAAGTGAAAAGCTCATCGTTGACGTTTCCTGAACGGGGACGTGCTGTCTAACGTTTAACGTTCACAGTGCAGTCTAACGTTTTGTGCGACATTGAATGATATTTCATTCTGGTTTCCAGTAGCATCTTTTACAGGCGCGTAGCCAGGGGGGGGGGGGGGGGGGGGGGTGTTCAGGTGTCAGAACACCCCCCGAAATTTTGCTTTATTCTCTCACATATTTATACATATATATAACTTTTTTGTTGTGTATGCGATTGCACCAGCACCTTGAAACACCCCCCGAAAATATTTTCTGGCTACGCCCTTGATCGTTTATGTCGCGGGAGCTCGGGCAATAGGGAGTTTTAGTAGACCGTGTTTTCCCCTCCGCTAGCCCTCCGCTACGAAGAAACCGCCACTGCGCCTGCGCGCCGATGGCCTTGGCTGTAGAGTTCCGAGTAGCGGAGGGCTTAGTGGAGGGCTACTAAAACTGGCTAATAAAGTGGAGAGTTGTCAACGCGCTGCCACTCGACAGAAGGAAATAGTTTAATGCCATGTCACGTCGCGACAAGTAGCGCTAAAAAGCGATGCAGACAAAAAAGAACGCGCGGCACTAGGTGAGTGAGGAGCGCATGAGCTGTCTCCTTTCAAGGGGCCTTGATGGGGGTTGCACCGAATTCGGAATCCGTAAGAGGAGGGTACGTCTAAATGAATGCCTAAATTAACTCGCTTTTCCCTTTTATCCCAAGTGCCAACGAGCCCAGTGTCCGACTGTGTGATTTTCGATATCCGTGAAAAAAAGTCGAACGCGGCTGACAATGCCAATTAGGACTCGGCCCGTGTGAAAACAGCGACAGCTACTACAAGTCGCAACAAAACGCTTCGTTTAGTTACAAAAGCCGTACATTAATAAAACTGGTGAGAACACCCCACCATGCCCTGAAGACAGCCATCCATCGATATGAAGGTATCTTTAATCAACAAAATCCACATCGCAGATGTTCGGTAACGCATGCAGTAATGCAACGACAGCGCCACCCAGGGTTGGTCCCTTCCAACCAACAAACGTTGGCAGCGGCAAAAAAGTATCGTTCGTATCCATATCGATTCTCACATTTGCTTTCACTAAAAAAAAAAAAAAAAAAACACTGAAAGTTGGAGAATCAATGGTTTCAGTTGCGTACGAATCCGCAGCATGACGATGGCAGTGGCGCATTCTTTCAGCTGTCAATCACGTAAAATTAACCGAGGTTTCTACAATTCACAAATCAGCGCTCAGCATGCAACGTGCCTGCCAAACGGGGCCACTAATTAAACATTTAGGTAATCTATTATATTGGCAGAGAGCAGTATTAGTGGCATGCAGGAACGCGATACGAACGGATCGCGTCGGTCTCGCTCAAGAAAATCGGTCCTTTATTGGCACAATCTGATTGACTGAGTAGCGAGGAGAAACTCGGGAGCGTTTATATGCACGACTCAAGCAGCCTTTCTTGCTCCTTCAAGTTACGTTCGGGTCCGTGCAACTGCAGCCGGACCACTATACGAATGGGTAGAGACTGGCGTACCCAGGGGCGGATGCAGGAATTTCCTGAGGGGGGGGGGGGGGGGGGGGGGGGGGTCAGGTGTTGGTTTGTACCATATTTATAGGAACCCCCTCCCCCTTTCCTTCGTTTTAAAGGAGCGATGCAACAATTTTTGTACTGTGCACAAATACCGCTTAAAACGGATCCCTAACGTTAATGACCTATAAAACACGCGTTCGTTTTTCACCCCACGCAATAGAAGTCCCAGAAAAAAAATTAAAGAAAAACGAGCAGCGTTTACCTCCTCAACTCGCAGCCAGAACAAGCGGCCACGTGATCTGGAGCCGATTATATGCCGCCAATGTTGATCATAGCCACGCGCTGGGGTTGGCAAAGCACAGGGCACGCGCTGAGTTCCAGAGATTGTTATGGCTCGGCTGTTGTCGTCGTTGCAGCGATTGGGCACGGGTCACAATCCGAATGCTTCTCGAGCTAGTAATTATCACGAGCCCAAGTCGAGTGCCCACGCAATGCTCGGGTCCAATCTATGAACCGCATTCAAATATCGTCACTTGGGTGTACTGCGATCCCCGAGTTACGTCATCAAATTTTGCAAAGGAGAGATTGAGTGAAAATGATCGCTTTTGTCCTTGAAATTACACCGCAACAAAGGAGTTTCTTGGCCAATGGTGTTGCGTGTGAGTATCCTTGAGTCCCAGGTGTGCCAGTAAGCTCGTGTAGAGAGAAAAACATTCCAATTGAATATCGTTGCACAGCTCCTTTAAGCCCTAAAATTTACACAAGCAGAAATCAAGAGGGGGGTCAGGACATCCAGACCCCCCCTCTAAATCCGCCCCTGGGCGCACCTGATCCTTCTCACTTTGGTGCGCCATGCTCACGGCCAGTAGCTACGTTTACAAGGATGCGACCATAAAGCGCATCCATAGAAATACGAGCTCCAACCATCCCTGTACTCGATCATATACATGGCTTGCACCGCGTCATCGCGATATGCTGGTGGCCATTTTTACTCGTCCTTGCCGGGAAAAGAAATTCGATGTTGTAAAATGTGTGCTCCAGAAGGTGGGCCCTCAGCAACAAGCCCACCACAATGGCCGCCCTTGTGACGTCAGTGCAAGTCATGTATTGTTTACGATCGATAGTTTAGGCGAATGATTTGTTTTTTATGACTATGCTTACATACTTGAGACTCTCAGCTTACAAACGCTATCCATTCGTATAGAGTTGAGCGAGATATTTTAAGAATTATTCGCGGGCCAACGGATGACAGCGTCTTCTGCTAGCTTACACGTGCGTTCCAGCACAGACGCTCCTCTTTGTTTTATCCCTCAGGAGAAAAAGTGTCCGATCAACGGCAGCATACAAACGTCGTTCAATGCAACCATACGCCATTAGATGCGTTTACAGATTATGTCTATTTTAAACGTCTACTTGAAACTTTGATTTACTCATCGTAATCATGTGTCTGTGTGTGTGTGTGTACGTGTGTGTGTACGTGTACGTTGTGGTGATCACGAAAGTAGCTTACGTAAAGACTTGAGTGATTTTGGGTCGTTCTAAAGTAGGGGACTAATAAAGCATTATTATACTCGGCAATGCATATCTAGATTGTACGCGCAAGAATTGCATCCATTGATCTCCAACCGAATCGACACTAGTAATAGTCAGGATAACGAATGCCGCGGCGAGCATCTCACTATCGTTCTAACGAAACCCGCACAACGAAGCAACAAGTGCGACCACAACGCCGTGCGTAGTCACTGCCAGACGAAGAGAACGCCGTTGCGATGACACTCTATCGGGTCCAAGTTGTAAACAAGTTGCCTCCCCAGCGACCACGCAGACGAAAACACAGCAAGCGGATGTAACGGAACGACAGGCCCGAAGAAAAACACGCTACAAGGTCGGACACGATAAGGCCGTCCAGGCCCGTGATAATGACCCGTGCTGGTATACTACACGCACCACCGACGCGTATTAACCCCAAGCCGAGGTATCGGGTCGCCCTCGAAAGAAGCGCGGGCCACCCGCCTGGAATGGCCCCGTCATCGCTCCTGGCACAAGATGGTCGTGCCGAGACTCGGCGACGACGAAAGAAAACCTCGCAGACGAACGTTCGTCGTGCAACGCGATCGATCAAACATGGCCACTTTCTGTGGAATCAGAGTCAAAGAAAAAGCGCTTGACCTGTTCGTATCTTTGTTCTGTCCTTGTCGTTTGCGCTTTTGTATTTAAGATGTTTACCCAATTAGCCCAACTGTTGATATTAATTTAGGAAAAATAAATATTTACTTATTCTCTGTCTGGTTTTCCAGCTGAGATGAAAACTAAACAAAACTCCCAGTAATTCGTGTCACAGTTACGTGACATCACAGGAGAACCTCTTTCGGTTTGCCATAGTGCGCATGTGCGGTGCCCACCATGGAATAGATGTATCGGATGGATGAACGGATGGATAGGTCAAATCCTTCGAACGGGGCGGCGACTTGCACCACCACATCAACAACAGAGCATCGTTGCAACGCGCGGTGTCACGAAAAATGGCTATCGTACAGGTAGGGTTGTTGCTTGTATTCGGCTCTTAATTCTCTTCCAGGTGTTCCAATGTGATACTGGTCGGATTTCGTCGTCTGTGAAGGTTACCTGACTTATTAGTTACCACTCGCTACACCTGACAGCGGTAGCGAATTTGACGATATTCTGGTCGCTGCCACTTCTTGCAGAGACAAGTCAGTTTATTTTTTTTTAGATACTGTCAATAGTTTATTCGATGCCGCAGCTGTTCCCTTTCACTTCTCAGGTTCCAAGGTTTCATCCGCTTACAGAACGTACTACCGTAAATTATTATCTATCAAATACGACTGTCGTCAGACGCTGAATCCCTGCGCAGTTACAGATCCGCACACGTTAGAGGTAGGCCAACAATTGGTTAGCGCACAGGCGACGGTAGCCAGCAAATCAAGTTCTGTTCCTGTTCCCCGGTAGCCATAGTGGCGTGGACAACCCTCCGTACGTGGAAAGACCTCCGAAGTCTGTTTCGGTTTCACTGCCGTCGCGCGCACCTCGGTCGGGCTGACGTACCCCACAGAGAACACGTCCGATACATTAACGAGTGCATTTAAGAGAACAGAAAAGCTGTGAACGGCGACTCACCCAACAAACGATGGCTGTGCAGCGATGTATCCTCACGGCAAGCAGCCGCTCAGCGCGGTTTTTCGCCACGCCGATGCGACCCGACAACTTCTTTCTGGCCAACCAGTTCTGTGGTCTGCTCTGCTGGCGATCCTCTCGTTGCCCCTCTCCGCCATCGTTCCTCCTTTCTTCTTTAGATTAACTTTTCTTTTTTTTCTTTTTATTACCTTCGCTCCCGGTGCTTTTGTTTTGTTTGTGGAGCATTGTTTCGCGCCGCAAGCAGCGTGGCAGGTTTGGACGGGGTTGCCTACCTGTCCGCTTGCAGTCCGCACCGGTGGAGACCGTGCACCAGAAGTGCTGCGTAGCAGACGATCGAGAGGATGGCGTTGGGATGGCCCCGAAGGACGGCCCGAAGCGCTTGCGCTCAGGTTCGGACGGCGCGGACGAAAATGACGTCATCTGCCGATAATGAACTCGCCACTTTCTTGTGCTCCAGGGAGGATTTGGTGCGCGTCATTGGCATATGTGCACACGCGGCAGAGAGCACGCAAAATGTGAATGAGAGTTAATAATATATTTAGAGATATACTGGGTGTCCGCGAGAAGATCGAACCCTGTTTTTCGCAACACAAAAATAAACTTGACATGACGGAGAGATCGAACTCCGTCAGAATGTAGCCCAGGTCATTCGAGCAGGGTGGCAAAGTTTCAGCGCCAATTGTTATCTTATTCGAAAGCTATAAGTGATTTTCTAAAAATTTCAGTGAGAAAATGGAGCCCATTTTCGCCCGTTTTTGATTTCTGGCGCCATAGCGCACCATGTGCGCGCCATTTTTCTATTGAAAGTTTCAGAAAATCGCTTATAACTTTTAATAAAAACAAGTTAGACAACGGTTGGTGCTGAAACTTTAGCATCTTGCTCGTACGGCTAGGGCTACGTTATGTCGGAGTTTGAGCTTTCCGCGATGTCTACTTTAGTTTTGCGAAGCGAAAAGCAGGGTTCGGTTTGCTCGCGGACGTTCGGAACAGCACAGTTACACGAGGTCCTCTCGGGCGTGTTGATAATAGCTTGAATAACATCCAGCGTATTAAAAGAAAAGGCTCGTGGACTTGTTATCTCTGCGTTGAACGGGATGTGTAAAAATATCCTATTAAACTCGCACAGCTAAAATCATTGCTTGGCCAGAGGTTGATCAGACGAAAACAAACCTCTCACACACACTTTTTTTTTTTTTTTTTTGCACTGTGTAGCCCTTTATTCTAAGACGCGGTATGCTATTTTTTTGCCTACTTCTTTAAAGAGCCGTCTGGCAATCACTCCCACTGCCTGGCAATACCTGTAGAAATATAAAATGAAAAGAAATTGGCATAAAAGAAGAAAGAAGGGAAATAGCAGCCATATTTTTAATTTTAGGCCAGATGGCGCAAGCTACCGCCCATTATCAACGGAAAAACCGTTACCACCTATTTATCTTTTGTTTGTGGTGGTGTCATGTAGTGTCACCTAGTTGATAAAAGTGCAATCACAACAACAACGTAAGTGAACTCATTTAAAATACTATTACTGTTTTATTGCGTAGATAATATTTTAGCATAATATACTGCTCTATATTTTTTTTAATAATTATTGCTGCAGTTTTTACGAAACGTTTAGCCAAATCAAGACACTTTTCGGTATGGGATAAACACTAAACACACCAAACACCACATTGGGCGATTCAAAGATGGCGGAAACGACAGACGACGCGGATGCTAACGAAAGTCCCGCAACGTGCGAAATCGCCGCTTCTGGCGACCAGAACAAGGATGAAACAGCATCTCTGGCTACGACGAATGTTTCCACGAGCAAAAGACCCAAGTCTAAAAAGAAGATTCCGGGCGTCGTCTACCTAAGCTACATCCCTCCCAAGATGAACGTGAAGACGGTGCGCAGCTTGCTCTCTAAGTTCGGAGAACTGGGACGGATATTCCTGCAGCCCGAAAAACCCAACGCCAAAAAGGCTCGTAGTTTCACCGAGGGCTGGGTCGAGTTCGCGGACAAAAAGGTTGCCAAGTGCGTCGCCAATGCTCTCAACGGCACCCAAGTGGGCGGCAAGCGGAGGGCCGACTACTACTACAGCCTGTGGAGCATCAAATACCTGCATCGGTTTCGTTGGACGCACCTCAATGAGAGACTGGCGTACGAGAAGGCGGTGAGGGAACAGCGACTCCGCACGGAAATCGCACAGGCCAAGAGGGAGTCCAACTTCTACATCGCCTCGGTGGAGAAGAGCAAGCGGATGCGGCGCGAAGCGAAAGGAAAGTCGGACCAGGCAGAGCCCGAAGAAGCGTCGATAGACATCAGACAGAGGCCCACGGACCAACAAATTGTCGCCAAACGTGCGCGGAAAGGCAACGCCGAACGGACTGGGAACTCGGGGGCCGATCTGAGCCTGCTCAAAAACATTTTCGTGAGCTCCGCTTCGTACGAAGACGACAGAGAATACTGACTCGCCTTCGCTGTGTAAACAGAAAAAAAGAAAAGAAATTGGGTTATACATTTGAATTTTATTCTTACATGGCATAGTAGTCAAGGGTGTATGGCGCGTGTGTTGCCTCAATGGGCGTCTGGTCAGTCTTCAGTTGTACACGGGAAATTTAGCGAGTGCAGTAGAACTGCTCACGACTCAAAACGGGCAGGGGTGGCAGGGATGGGGATGTTCGGCCAAAAAACTAGCATTCAATAAAAAAAAAAAAAAAAAAAAAATATATATATATATAGATGTATAATAATAATCGAAACAGGAGCATTTGATTTGAACGTGTTCAACAAATCCAACTACTTTTTTTTATTTTTTTTTTATATGCGGCTTGATATGGCTTGAGCCGACTTCTTAGCGGCTTATACCAAGCCGACTAGACTCGCGACGGGGACTTTGGGAAATGTTGAGGTGCTAGGCAGATCTCCGAGGCCTCCCGAGGACTTGCTAGAGGTCATACGGGCTTTCTCCACCAGCCAAAAGTGGCAAGACCTTGACAATGGTGTACCTGCCACCCCCTGCCTTGCGCTGGCTCGACCTGCCGAACAAGTGGCGGCTCGAGAGGGAAGAGAAGGGCATCAAACCGTTCAGCTACTACCGCACCCCGGCCGATCAAGAGGGGCTGGAAAAGATGTGCTTCTTCACGTACAAGTGCACCAAGTTGGGTGAGTACGTGGCCCGTGGTCTGGCTGCTCGTCGGAAACCGCACCCCGTGATCGTAAATACCCCATAGTCCATAGTTTGAGTGGAGATACGATCTCCGCACTTTGATCTGAATGAACGTCTTCAGCATGAAAACCTCACGCATGACCAGCCTGCTCACGCGTGTCCTTTGGCTGTTCGGCCTCGTGCGCGAAGCTTGTAAAATGTGACTCTCTCATTTGTGTGGTCTCCTTCTCTTGTAGGCATTGTGTTGGGAGTCGGTGACGCTATTGCCGTAAGCCATGCGAGCGGCTTGGTGCCCGTGCTTGGCCGCGTTGGATATTGGACGCTACCAATCGGTAAGTGTGGAGCTCTGCCGCCCGAGTGGGCTTTTTGAAATTACGCTCGAAGGGACCAAGTTTCAGGCCTCGTTTTTGGTTTTCTCATTCACGAATAATTAGTCAGCACAGCTTTCTCAGACTTCCCTGGCAGTCAGAAGAGGCACCATTCACCGCTGCTCAGAGTGTGGTCAACTGAAGTAAGCGAATGGTGTTGGAGGCGCCACTAATCCTTTTAATTCCAGCTGCTTCCACCTCTGCTCAGCCGATCTACGGATCTTTTGCTGCTCTTCCATATAAAAGCAGGATGCGCGTGTAAATAATTGGCATTAGATTTTCTGAAGTACATCCTGTTCTGAATCACAGAACAGGGTGTACAGTCGGGGACAAAAGTCTCCAGGACACGCGAGCTGCGACTGAAACGCATTGTTCTGCCATCTGCCGGCGGGTCGCCTGGTTTCGAGATGCGTGCCAACATGTGCGTGCCAACATGTGCGCCTTCCCGCTCTTCTGCGGCGCGGCGCCTAACTCGGAATCGGGCGCGGGGTACCGCCTCGGAGATAGCGCTTACTGACATGGCACCTATAAAACAAGAAGTCACGGCAGCTCAACTGATGGCGATAAAATCAACTGGTTATAAAGCAAGGTGCGCTCGCACGGCGAAATGCGGCGCAATGCCCCAGGCGGTATCTCGTGTTTCGGAATGTGTAGCAGACGCTCGTAAGCTGCCAGCGCTATCTCCGAGGCAGTACCACGCGCCCGATTCCGAGCTGGGCGCTGTGCTGCAGAAGAGCGGGAAAACACATGTTTGCAGACAGAGTAGGACGCGCATGCGCTTTTGTGTGATCTCGAAACCAGGCGACCCGCTGGCAGATGGCAGAGCAATGCGTTTTAGCCGCAGCTCGCGTGTCCTGGAGACTTTTGTCCCCGACTGTACATGACTCAGTGTCCTCCATCCGCACAGCCCAGAACCCTGGGCCAGACCAAGTGCATCCTGCATTTTTCAAGCTCTCTGCCCCTGTAATCAAGCCTATCCTGACCATGATGTTCCAGCGACTCCTGGATTCCGGCACTGTTCCGTCGGCCTGGAAGAGGTCCATTATAACACCTGTTCACAAGGGAGGTGGACTTGACACGGACACCACGGACTCCTATCGCCCCATCGCATCAACCTCAATAGTGTGCCTTAAAAGAATAATCAATAAGAAAATCTTGGACCACATGGAGGGCAATGGACTGTTCAGCCCTGCACAGCATGGCTTCCGACGAAGGCACAGCTGCGAGACCGCCCTGGCCGTGGCTGTCCATACACTTAGCACGTATCTTGATCAGCAAACTCCCTGCAAGTTAGTCCAGTTGGACTTCTCCAAAGCATTCGACCGGATTGACCATGCGCTTCTTCCCCAAAAGATAGAGAAGGTTGGCATTGAGGGCACCCTGGCCAACTGGCTGATGAACTTCGTCAGTGGCCGGACCCAACGAGTGGCCTTCCATGGCCACCTCTCGCCGCCCTGCACTGTGCTTGCCGGCGTTCCACAGGGCAGCGTATTGGGACCAACGCTGTTCTCCATTTATGTGAATGACATCACTGATGGCATGCAATCCAAAGCCATATTATATGCCGATGACCTCACGCTCATACAGCCCCTGAACTCACCTGACACATTTACCTCCCTACAGAGTGACCTCAACGCCTGTCTCCACTGGTCTACGATCCACAAGCTGCCGATAAACCTCAAAAAAAGCCAAAGCATGACGATCAGCGTGTCCTCATATAACAGATCACTTACTTGCAGTCTTACACTTGGTGACATCTCCCTACCCAACGTCAGCCACAGCAAAATTCTCGGAGTTACATTCGATCAGAACCTAAATTTCAGTAGACACGTGCACGAGACCACCTCCCGTGCAAGGCGCACATTGGGATTCATTACTCACATCACCTGCGGCATGCCGGCGGCATCACTTAGAGATCTATACACGGCTCTGGTGCTCCCTCAACTCGAGTTTTGTTCAGCTATATGGGATCCCCCCTCAACTGCTCTGAAGAGCTCCCTTGAGGGTATCCAGCGGAGAGCAACCCTCACGCTCTACAGACGTGTGTTCCCATCATCGTGCCACACGGCCTCGAGGGACCTCCCCACTGCAAGACTCCTACAGCACGCCAAGTGGCAGAGCCTACAACACCGTAGGGGGGCCTCTTTATGGGCACTGGTCCGCCTGAGGTCCCCTTTCCACTGCGCCTCAACAAACGCACTGGCAGGCTGCAGCCCCCTCTATCGCGGACCCTGCGCCACAGCAAGTCGTGGCTCATACGTGCTACAACTCTCTGGAGGTCACTCCCCTCAAAGATGACAGAAACTTTCCCATACCACCGTGATGACATTCGGGAGCTGCGCAGAGCAATCGCGTCCCCCATATAAGCTTGTGTGTGTACTTATATGTCCTCTTTAGGTACTGTACAGTATGTGTGCCTTGACCCTTTTGTCTGTTGCTGACCAATACTTACCTTCGTTGCCCCCCCCCCCCCCCCCCCCCCCCTTTTTTTTTTTTTTTAATCTCAATTTATAGCGTTGCCCGGTCGGTGTCAGGGGCACTAAACGTGTATGGGCACACTGCCTTTCCCTGAATACCTGCACACCGGGCGGCACTGTACAATAAAAGTGCAATAAAAATACAAAAAAAAAAAAAATACAATGTTAGGCTAGAGCAAAAGAAAGGACGGTCGTAAACCTATGTTACTTCCTAGGCTGTTTAGGTAAGCATGTTCAATTCCTCTTGCCTGTTGTGAAAATTCCTGGCCACTGTGAATGTCTTAGAGGGATCCACAGTGGGACGTTAAAGGGTAACTCTGGTACATTTTCTCGATTTTAGGATTACAACAGTTTTTAGTAAAAAAAGTGTCCCTGAACTACAAAATGTCCTTTTTTTTTTGTTTGTTTTTTCTATGCCTTGTGTAGTTTTGTAGATAAGTATTCTATCTCAAAGGTTTGTTTTGAGAGTCCACAACGCAACCGAAACTACTGGCTCCAGCATGATGGCAGCCCTTGTGATCAGCTGCAGCAGCCAAGCAAGGACAAAATCACAGAGAGAGAGGTGAAGAAAGCAATAGTCATGAAACGCTTTTCCAACTTTTTCCTGTTTAGCTTTCCTCCTCAACTCATAAATCGCGCATTCTACCAAACAGTTCAAGAAGACGGAAAGGGGGTGTCCCCTCTTGCTGGGAATCTCGCTTGTGTAGCCGGACACAGCCATTGTCCCCCTAGAAGATTAGCCCGTCGTTCAAAGTCCAGACAATTTGCATTCCCCACCCCTTTCACCCCAAAGCTGACAGTGCTGTGGAAGCTGCGTGCTCGTTGGGCCCGGCCACACTTTTGCCACGTGATTAAGCTCTCTCGTGCATACCGACCCGCAGAGAATGGGATCAGGTGATGAAAGGGAGGCGCCTGATTGGTCCGGCGAGCACGTAGCTTCCACCACGATGTCAGCTTAGTGGTGAAGGGATTAAGCGAGGTCCGGTGCAGTGTCATGTGCGTTTGGGCCCGATGACGCGCTGCGGGTGCCCGGTGACGCGCTGCGGGGTCTGCGGATGTATCTCAGTGAAAAGGCAGAGAGCTTACGAAGGGAAGGAGGTACGAAATAGTCCGCTGTGTTTTCAAAATTTTCGTACCAAAAGTCAGGCTTCTGACTTTCTACCTTTGTTCTTTTGGCCCACTAAACGATGCCCTATTAGTGAAATCCCAATATAAATTGATTTATTCCAGTCCAAAATTCGTTTCATGGGCCCTTTAAAGGGGCCCTGCAATCTTATTTAAGCGTCTACCTTTTTTATGGTTTCCACATCTCTTGTGGTTCAGGCAACTTAGCGGACACGGAGAGAGTAACTGAATATCAGTGTGTCATGTTTTAACCGGGCGACGCGGAAGCCTCCTTCACCTAAAGGCGACCCCGTGGTACTGAACACGTGCGGCATGTGTTGACATTGTGATGTTGTCGGTCCTCGCCAGCTCCTCTCTTACGACTGGTCAGAGCCTCTAAGTTTATTTTTTATTCGAAATACGAAATATAAGTGGGGCGAATTGTTTAAATTATTTAGGAAAGTAGTTTTTGTTTAGTATTTTAGATCAGAAAAGAAACAAATGTAGTTTATAAAGTACGGAAACAAGAAATGATTCGTCGACATAACTTCCACCAAGCGGTGAAAAAGGCGGCACGTACTAGTAAGGGGCAGTGGGATCAGGCAACGCGCACCACGCATTGCTGTGAAGCGTCAAGCGTTGAAAGGTCCCGGATGTATGCTGTGGCGCTGCGGTCGTATTGGCTGGAGGATCCGACCGGTTCCGTGCGTTCTGAAGGCCTTCGGCAAGCCGATTTGGCTTGCGGTTTGGCCGTTTGGCGGTTCGGCAGTGTGAGACGGCTCCCGTTCTGAACTGATCTTTACCCCGTGTTTGCTTTTGTTTGTGGCCAATGAAGTGTCATGCCGAATTAGTGTTTACTCGCGCAGCAAATGTAATGTGAGCCGCCCTGGCCGCCCGCTTCATCCAGCCTATCTAGCACGTGGTTTAGCGGCGCCCTCTCGAGCCATCGACATGGAGTGCGGCAGCCGTGAATGCTCGCTGAGCTCACTACCACTCCTCTAGTTCACAGCCGCCCAAGGCAGAACCAGGTACATCATGAAGGCGGTTATTGTTTTCTTGTTTTTGTAATTTGAATTTGCCTATAACTTTTAAAATAAAGCGAAATTCGAGAAAAGAAAAGTTTCACTAATTCACTACATTCAGTGTGCTCAGGTTGATGCAAATTAAAAACCAGTCAAAAAGTGGTTGCAGGGCCCCTTTAAGAGAGTGGGAGGGACCACAGGTATGGGTGGAGTTCTAATGAGGCTGAAGAAGGAGCTTGGGCAGGAAACAAGAAGGATCCTAGAGGAGACCGTGAGCCAAGTAATTACTGAGAGAAGAGTTCCTGATCTGTGGTGTATGTCACGACTGCGCCTAACCTACAAAGGCAAGAGGACCAGGACATTTCTGAGAAATTATCGCCCATTGGCAATCACACCAGTGCTGTACCAATTGTGGATGATCAGAAATAGACTTTGCATGGGTGGAGACACAGAAGGTCCCGCAGAAACTGCAGAAGGGGTTACGGCGAAGCAGGCACTTGGAAGACAATATCTTCATCCTCACAGGCAATCAAGATTGCCTGGAGGGAGGACCGGCCAATATACCTGTGCTTCCTAGATATCAGCAAAGCATACGACACAGTGGACCACGAGAAATTTTGGAGGCAGCTGATGAAATGAGGACTCTGCAAGGAGTGGATCAACCTGCTGAGGGAGGTGTACAGGGAGACTAAGGTAGTGGCTCAGTGGCGACCTGAAATGACAGCCCCAGTGGCCAGCACCAGGGGGCTGAAACAGGGCTGTCCACTATCGCCACTGTTATTCATGCTGTACATCGCAGGAATAGCGAGAGAGCTGCAGGAGATCTCCCAGGGCTTTTCCCTGCAGCTCATGGAAGAGGGAGCCAGGAGTGGGGGGAGGGTCCCCAATCTGTCCTATGCAGACATCATGCTGATGGCAGACTCTCTGCAGGTTCTACAGGCCCTCATGACTGAGTGTGGGAAGATGGGGGCAGCCCTGGGGCTGGGATTCAGTGCCCAGAAGTTGGCACTGATCAGCTGAGGAATGGAATTCGTGACCGACAGCCTGACCATCCAGGGTAACCCAGTGCCAAGGAAGGAAAAATACAAGTATCTTGGTGTGTCTGGATTCACACGGGGCACAACTACCTGATAGAGCAAGAGGCCACGCTCCAGGCAAAGAGTAGGAGAAGCAGCGTAATCGCTACGGCCAAGGCCCTTCGGGCATACAACCGGTACGAAGTGACCCGTGCAGTGTGGAAGAGGGTCGCGGTGCCAGGGCTTGTGTTCGGAAATGGCGTGTTGTGCCATTCGTCACGAACCCGGGAATGCCTCGAAGTGCGACAGAGAGAAGTGGGTTCCAGCAGCTCTGAAAGCCAGCATAGGAACACCGAATGAAGTTGTACAGGGGGACATGGGGTGGGGCCAGTTTCAATGCCAGGGAGGCCCGAGCAAAGCTGTGCAAGAAAGGTGTACAAATATGTACACCTGAAGATCATCTCGACCCGATGGGTGCGTTGAACTCGCCAGCTGTTCCTGAGGTATGGCGTCAGTGACCCACTCCTCTATTCAGCTGAAGAAAGGCACGAGGGACAACGGGGAGACGTATGGGCCAGGGTGTATCAAAGGTAGGTGCAGCAGTGGGCCGAGGCGGTGGCATGGAAGTCGGCGATTACCCTGTACACTAGGGAGGAGACCAAGAGAATGGACTTCCTGGATACCAGCAGGGGCAGTGCACTACCCTTGGATGCCCAAAGAGGGACGCTGGGTACTCGGGTATGTGGAGCAAAATACTCTGATGTAAACATGAGATGCACCGGGTGCACAAAAGGGGTGACGGCGGAGTACGTCGCACTCGAGCAGCCTGCAGCCGGAACATGGCGGTGGCACTGAATTTCCGGGACGGCGACGAAGTCGGCCGGCCGAGCAGCGAGCCAAGGGTGGACCACCAGTTGAAGCAACAAAACCAAGACTGGACGGCTGCTGGATGGCCATGCGAATGGCTATATCCAGCACCCTAGTTGAGATCCCCCAAAGGGGTTAGCCCTAAATTCGAATCCGAACCCAGCTCTCGTGTGACGAAAAGTTTGTACCGCGGTACCGGCAAGCGTATGACGGGCCTAGTTGCAGGAGTAGTTCCAATGGGTGAGGTAAGATGCTACGGTTGTTTTATTGCTTTGCAGATAACAAGCATCTGTAGCAAGTATTAAAGTTGCCGGCCGAAAAGAGAGCTTGACACGATGAATTCAGGCTTGAAACGAGCCCCCACTTCTGAGGAGAACTGCAATCTTGATGGTGTGCAGTGCATGTTGCGGAAACGTAAGCTTGCGCTGAGCAGAAACAGACTAAACTATGGCTGCCAGTGAATGCCGCCTTCGGCACCACGACGCGCTTGTGCAAGTGTGGAATCAGTAATCTTTTTGTGCGATCGCCGTAGAGCATGCATGCAAAAATCGTCCTCTGGGACGGCTGAAAATGCAGCAGAAAAACACTGCAAAAGAGGTGGCAGGACAAACAAGAAACTCCATTTGAAACGAAGATGACAACAGGGCTGAGGGCACAAGTTTGCTCTTCAAACAGCCAAACTGCTGAGTGCCTGCTAAGAAGCTGGACGTGCCATTTTTAATATTGGTTTTAGAGTGGATCGCGGTTTCCCGTTAGTGCAATATTTTGGCAGTGCTTGTATCTCTGTAAGTTGTTATCAGTCATTTACTTTGGTTCGACTTTTGACCGGTGCTACCCTTTAAAAGACGTCTCCGCTCAATTCTTAAAATTTGGGGATAATGAGAGATTTCACATTAAAAAGCTCTAATAAAAGATACTACATTATTTGCTTCGCAAAAATATATATATAGTTGAATCTTACTTTAAACTTGAGCAAAAATTGTAACCGAAACTTCGGCTTCGTCTGGCAACATTGGCCTCGGGCCGCCAAAAACGTGGCTATCACAAAGGGACGGTCAGTGTTCAGGCGGGCTGGTGGAAGTTTACCGTGATGATTTTAACCTGAGATGGGCAGGAGGAAAATATATTACAGTGGAAGAGAAAGTAACAGGGACAGTTTCTCTGACTCAGCTAATAATTAAATTGAACCAACCTACCTATAATGCCACGCGCGTTGGCGAGCAAGCGCATGTGTGGCCGAGTGGTTACCGCGCTTGACTGTCGCTCGGAAGGTGTAGGTTCGATTCCAGTCTGCGGACTGTCCTTCTATTTATTCTTTCAACTTGGCCTTCTCGTAAAGTTGAGAACATTCTCGTCTGATCAAGTTCTGAATGTTCTACGCACCGAATGATCCAGAAACCTACAAGGGTACATAAGGGACTCCGCAAGGCGAGCAGAGTCGGTCTCGCCCCAGCGTTTGACTCTGCTGTTACGCCGACTTCGACGTCCGCGACACTCTGTTATTATCTTTTGTACCCTTTTATTTTTGGCACAAGTTTGCCACATAGAACGTTTATTTCTTTCTGTTTATTTATTGTTTTTCTGGTTACCATCCGTGACAATATACAGAACTACAAACGCCACAAAACCAGCGAACATCCTGTTTTTCAAGGTCGCGCGCACAACCCCCACCCACATCACAAAAGAAACAAAGCGAGGCGGCCTACAAAATGCAACCACTTTTCGGTTTAGACAAAAATTTTTCTGGACAGCTAGAGGTCACAAAAATATACAATGCTTTGGAACCACGACACACACACACAGTGATTCCTTTCGGTGGCTTAGGGAAAAAGCTTCTGGACTCCTATCTCAAAAAGTCACACTAACAAAAAGACAATTTTTTTTTTAGCCACGACACACAGTCAGGGTTGCACTCTTGGTGCATCATTTACACTGTGACCTTTTCAATAGAGTTTTGACCATAGGCATAGACTATGGGGGGGGCAGTGGGGCTTGTGCCTCCCTGGTGAAATCCGGGGAAAAGGGGGGGGGGGGGGGGGGGGGCAGAGCCCCCCCCCCCTCGGGCTTGGGCCATGATCCTTACCGAGGCGCTGTTTACGTGCCATGTAGCAAGCTTCTAGTAGTGACATGTAAACAAAATAACGCGCACGTTGCCTTTATTGACAAAATACATGGGAAATGGAATTCCAGCGTGTTTTCGTTAGCTTCCATCTCCAGTTCTGGCAAAAAAATAACACTCAGCACACACACACACCCCTCCTCCCCCCTCCCCCCCCCGGGAAAATGGAAAGTCTACGCTGCTGGTCTTGACTGTACATGACTTTTTCTTTCTAGGACAAAAAAAAGATCAACTAACAATAAAAAAACAATTAACCCAACTATTAAAAAAAAAAAAAAAAAAAAAAGTTATTGATAAGGGAGGCATAAAGCTCCAAGCTTGACCGAAACCTCACACCCCGACTTCTAGTGTACAGGAAAAACCATCAAAGGGACAAAAAAAAAAAAAAAAAAAAAAAAAGCACATTTTGGACAACCAACACAACGTGCAACTAGAGTTGCAAAAATTTCTTTGATGTACTACCAAGCTGCAAAGAGGCCTAAATGAGACAGTGTCCTTTTCTTTTTATTTAAATTGTCTCTCTTACAACTCTCTTCATGCTATCTAATTCTTGGTGTACTATTTCTGTTCCTGACCATTGTGCACTACAATTACTGCATTCATGCAGGTGTTTAGCTAATTCCAAATTTGCAGCATTATTCTTTGTTTCTTTTGTATTCTCCTAACCTGTCATTGATACACCCTTGAAGTTTGCCCTACATACTTAAGATCACAAGCCAAAGGTATCTTTAAAGGTAATTGCAGTGCACAAAGGTCAGGAACAGAAATGGTACTCCAAGAGTTAGATAACATGAAGAGGGTTGTAAAATAGACAATCTGGATAAGAACAATAGGACACTCTATCAGTCGGACCTCTTTGCAGCTTGGTAGTACTTCAAAATAATTTTTGCTACTCTAGTTGCGCATTGCCTTGGTTGTCCACTATTTGCCAGTGCTTTGTTCGTCCCCTTGATGGTCTTTCCTGTATGCTTGAAGTCAAGGTGCGAGGTTTGGGACAAATGTGGAGCTTTATGCATCCCTTATCAATGACTGTTTTTTTATAGTTGGGTTGAATGTTTTTTTTTTAAATCTTTTGTCCTAGAAAGAAAAAGTTCTGTTCGGTCAAGACTTGAAAAGACCACTGTGTAGATGATGCATCAAGGGTGCAACCATGGCTGTGTGTCACAGCTGAAAAGTTTTTTTTTTATTTTTTGTTTTGTTAGCTGTGGTTTTTGGAGATAGGAGTTCAGAAGGTTTTCGTCTGATCCACCCAAAGGGTGGATCAGACGTGTATGTGTATGTGTGTCATAGTTCAGAAGCATTCTATATTTTTGTGACCTCTAGCTGTCTAGAAGGGTTTTTATCTAAACCAAAAGGTGGTTGTGCTTTGTAGGAGGCCTCACTTGGTTCCTTTCGTGTTGTGGGTGAGGGTTGTCTGTGTGTGACCTTGAAAAACAGGATGTTTGGTGCATTTGTGGCGGTTGTAGTTGTGTATATAGGGAAGGAGGTTGATTGAATAAAATAATTAGCTGAGTTAGAGATGCCATCTGTTCCTGTTACTTTTTCTTCCAGCTGCAAAAATATTTTCCTCCTTCTGCTCCTGTCTCGGGGTTTTTTCAACCATGCCCCAGTTTTGGGTTAAAATCATCATGGCTGTCACGTGGTATGAAATGTCTTGTGATTCTTTACGCAATAACGGATGAAATTGGGGCAGGCATGTGCCAAGCACAAGTGTTGTCTGCATTGAACTCTTCACCACGTTTTGGTGTCTACGACATTCAACCATATCTGCACAACTGCGACATCAGCCTGCGCATGTAGTGCGAACGAAACTCCAGGAGACAATAATCACAAACTGAAACGAGCACGGCAGCTATGCTGCCGTTAATGGCGGGACGGCCAAGCAACTCCCAAGATGCGTGCTGTGCAGGCACTTGACGCTAATCACGTGGGCATCGCTGAATGCCGAGAGGAAACGTTGCTGACGTCACGTGTTACGCTTGCGCGGAGAAGTAAAACAAACAAAAAGGGGTAATGGTGATGGCTTTTAGCTCAATGCTGGCTATGCAAACGCCGTAGCCTTGACTTTGCTCGCACTGATGGTTGCGCCTCAATTTGTCCGCTAGAATCAGCCGATTTCAGCAACTTAGCGCGTTGCAAAGTTCACCGGACCGTTTAAACATTTAGACAGAACTATATTTGACGTGTGGTCTTCCCAGGTGAAAGTTGAACCTTGTGTTTGTAGTGCCTTTCTCTTGGTGCTTGCGCGTGTGTTTTCCTACGGCGCAGGTCTTGCAATATAAACATTAACCTACGCTTCCACACATGTGGGAATTTCAAGTACTCCACTGCTGCTCTCCGGATAGTTGTTTTATGACTACAACAGCTGTATGTTGGTTTGTTCTTTTCGGGCAATCCGCATAATCCTCACTGTGTTATATCTTTAAATGCGAATAGTGATTTCTTTCCACCGAGTTTGGAACTGTGACGGTAAGAACGCGAGGCTTCTTGATGTCCCATGCATTCAAGTCTCCCTTTGTCGCAGTGACTGCGGGCGGTGCCTTTGTGGCAACCAACCTGATTGCAACCAAGCTTACCGGCAAAGACAGCCCTGCGACGCACTTCCTGGGAGGTGTGGCTGCTGCATCGGTGTTTGGTGCCAAATGTGAGTCCAAGCTTACTTCTGAGTTGTGCAGGGGGCGGAACAAAGCCACAGTGCATGCATCATAGCATAGAATTACGGTACGTTGCGGAGTAGACTAAGACTGTGGTGTGTGAAATCGATGAATGCCTGCCACGGAGAGAGCAGAAGGCTAACCCTGCTTCTCGGCAAATCAGTCTCACACGCCGATGATTTTAAGACGTGCCAGCACGAGCACCAGGAAAAAAAGTATAACTTTGAGGTTTTTGGTTTTGTTACGAGGGCCTGGCAGGATCACTGTAATATATCATTTGAAGGCTTAAAAAGAACCCCTCCCACGTCCTTTCTGTGCCCACTCGTGGTGCATATCGATTGCATCTTCATTTTTTCATGTTTCATTTCGTTTGTCAGCATGTATCGAAATCGCTAGGAGAGTTTTTAACAATTTGTGTGCTCTATTGCTATTAAGTTTCATCCTAAGAGTCAAGAAGCTAGGATACAAAATTAACCCTTCTCGGAAGACCCAGAAGCCGCTGCGACAGTCGTCCGTTAAGGCACGCACTTCGAGCACGCATTGGACACGAGGGCTGCGTTGGCGTTGGGTGCAAACTCCTCGTATCAAAAACGAGTGCTGCCCCGACGTACGGCGAGGACAAATCCAATCGCAGGCTTCGCGCCCGAGAAATGACTGTTGCCAATATTTTGCTCGAAGGGGTTTGGAGAAGGGTCAGCTGTAACACTACGCATTGCGCTACGGATATAAGAGTCACAATTTTAGCATCGGGGAAATCCCAGCAGTTCAAAAGGCAGCCATCAATATTCCGGTATCATCATAAGGCAATCGTAATTACTGATGCAGAGTCAAGGACTTGACATTTTGCATGCGGTGGGTTACGTATTCGGCCTTGGAAAGTTCTCTTCCGACCGACACCACACCCTTTGCGCAACTTATGCGCCATCCCTGTCCTTTGCAGGGCAGAGCATGCGTGCGGGACTCTGGCTGTCGGCCATCATCGGGACGTGGGCTGCCATCAGGAAGCACAGCATGGACCACGACATTGCGCTTGCTCCCACCCAGAAGTCTTGCGCCAATTTCTTCCTCCTGAACAGGGTCGACTGGACACTTGTATCGCCACGCTAGCAGGCGTTTCCCGACATGCGCCGTCGTTTAGCCTGCTCCTCGTAGAATAAACTTACGATCCTGTCAGTGGCCCAACTGGGAATTTCTGTCAAGGTTGGGAGGAAGGACGATGCACAAACATATTAGCTTATAGTTGTTTTTGCTCATGTTTTTTTCAACGCAGACAAACACTGAGCCACTTTTTTTTTCCAGCCACTATAGACCTTTTTATCTCGGTAGTTACCTGACCGGCGGACGGGGGCGCTGACACATGTGGCTCCATAAGGTGGCTTCAGTTTGGTTGGTTTCGGTTTCAGTGAGCTCGCGGCTGTAATGGTGTGTTATGTCGTTCCACTTATTTTTGTTATATAAATGTATCCCTCCTGGTACAACAACCAATTATACTGTGGTAATCGGCCACCTTGGGAGCTACCACGTGGTTATGAGCCCAAATTGTAGACGTTTTGACAAACACCTTCATCTGATCATGTTCGTCAATCGGCCAAGTTCGGCAGCGAAACGACCGAAATGATGCGGGAGAAAGATTACCAATGTCTACAGTCATACTGGACGTACCAGCCGACACCTTTCTATGAAAGTAAATGAATGAAGAGTCTAATGCATGGAGGCACAGTGAAAAAGGAGATCGACAGCCTGTCTAACAATGTGCTTAATTGCAGAGAACAGATGAACTTGCAAGTGTGCTCACTGTTCGATTTTTGAGGACACCAACGTTTTGTGAAGATTTACGACTAAAAAAACCCCCCTGTAATGATGCATAGAATTAAAAAAAGAAGTGATAGTGCCTCTATCGGTTTCTTTAAACAGATTAAGTACTCGAGAGATGTTTCAATGATCAATCCTAGGTTGAGTAGGTAATTTTTAATTAGCGGTATTGCAGCAGATGTTGACCTTAGGAAACCCTCTTATGTGGACGTTTCCTTACAACATATTTCAAATATGAGATAAGAGACAAACCTATCAAGTGAAGTGCTACATCTGTCTTCCGTATAATTGGTGCAATAAAAATAAATGGCACAAGAGAATTGACCTTGAGCAAGCTTGTCTGAAGTCGAATGCCAGGCACCACTTCATTGCTTTTTGTAGACTAGATCTTTATTTGTTTGAACAGATGCAACGTCGGCGACATTGATGCCGCTTTCAGCAGCGTCTACTTTCAATGTCCTTTTCCGCGGCTTTGAGAGTGTATTCGGCATCGACAACGCTGCACTTGAGCGATTTCTATGCAGATGGCTTTTCTTCGACATTACATATGGTGTACCTAGGCGCTTTTGTCAGGCACTCACAAGCTGTCTTTTACCCGTTTTTCACCCTGGGAGCCAACCCTTTGTGTATACAAAAAAAGTAAGTGAATTGGATATCTTAAGAATATTTAATGACTGTGGACATGGGACCTAGCGCAATGTATAGTTTCTTTAAATTAATGTATAAATGTATCAAGCGAATGTTCATACCGCAAAAATGATTTCCCCATATAATCAAAAGCGACTGTTTTGAATTTGTTATAAAGGCAGAGCACAATGATTTTAACAAACATACATAGTAGCTCCTTGCATTGACTATATTTGCCTTCTTTAAGATCATGAATCCATGTTCGTAAATATACTTTGCTCTTCTTAAGCCACTATTACTTACACAAATTTGTACTCGTCAATAATTGGCCTCTCAACCCTCGTGTACATACTAAATGTGTGCCAGTGTTAATGCCGATTCGTTTCCTCCAGGGTGTCGAACCGGAACCGAACCGAACCGAAAACCGAAACCGAACCGGTATTTTTTCCGGAACTGAACCCGAACCGTTATATTGTTATTGCGATGAACCCGAACCGGAATTGAACCGGAAAAAAAATAACGGTTACCGGCTCATGTCAAAACGGTTCGGCAACGTGCTGTTGACAATGAATGTGCTATCAATGCCATTTGTTTTTTAAGTGCCGTCAACTGACACACACCTCACTTACATATTTTTCTTCTTTACTCAGTCTTAGGAATATAACGCTGCATCCATGAATCTTGACATAGGAACCAGTATTGCGCTGGTCGCGGCTTGCACGGAAAAAAGAAAATTAAAAGGCTGTGCAAAAAAAAAAAAAAAAAATCGCGTCACGGGATTTTAATTTCTTACAATCTCGTAAATCCTAAATGCTGCTGTGTGCTCATTTCATAACACGTTTCTAGAACGTGCGAGTTCTTGAAGCTTGCTTCCATCGGAATGAGAAAAGAAAAGGCCGTGGAGTTTGATAATAATGCATCCGGTTTCGTATAGGCACTTAGAAGCTAACATATTTGTGAGACAGCGAACTCTTCTATTTTAATATTTATGCTATTACGTCCTTCTGGCATTGCGTTCGATGAAGTGTTTTTCATATTCCGTATGTTGTTTAATGAAAACTTCTTTAAGGGTCTAATTTGAGTTATTGAAGGCTAGTTCAAATAAAGAAAGCTGTATTTTCTCCCCACTGTTCCTTCAATTGCTTACACGCCGAGGTGGCGGGATGGTTAGCGAGTTCTACTTGTAAGTGGGTTTCTAAGGAGGTCGCGGATTTTACAGCTACTGCGTCGGACCCAATTAGATGAAGTCCGAATGCGTAAACGTCGGTAAGGTAACCTTTGAGTGCACATAAAGAAACCATTCCTGGTAGAAATCCCTGAGCCTTACACTACGATGTATCCCGTTTTGTATGTGCTGATTTCAGATGTTTTATTTGTAATTTATTTTGATGTTGCAATTTGTCATTTATAATTTCCGAACCGGTTCACGAACCGGTTCAGCGCCCCGAACCGGTTCGCGGATCGAAGTAATCGAACCGGAACTGAACCGGAACAAAATAAATTTACCTGAACCTGAACCGTAACCGAACCCATATTTTTTTCGGTTCGACACACTGGTTTCCTTACGCGTATCCGGTACTCCGAAGTATCAGACAGTATCAGTATCAGACGGCACTTCACAAAGCAAAGTAAAACATTGCAGTATAACGCAACAAAAAACATGAATGTGACGACTTGGCCAAGGCGCGAGGAGTGACGAGTTGAAGTCACCTTATTGCGGCTGCGTCACCAGACTCAAAGATGGCGGTGCCCATGTGACGGAGGGTGAAAATGTGTATACCCAGATAAAATGACCAAAGCATATGCGAGGCTAAATTTGACTGCTATAAAACACTACCTCCCACTTGTATGTAAATCATACACAAGGAAAGGAATGATGTAAAAAAAAAGATTGGTAATGGTGACTCTACGGATAAAATCTCTAGGCAATTGTATAAATCAGGCTATCGGGTAGAGAGGGTGTCTTTTGCACCAAAAGTGGGAACTGTGTTTAGAAGAGAAGGGGAGAATGATCCGATTCCTTTTGTTCAAGTTTGTAGGATGGTCGTTGCCTTAGCATGTCAACCTGCAAGGTTGTCCCCATTCTTGCATTGTGCAATGACGATTGTAATGCTCGAACTATTTAAACTACACTTTTTCCTTCTGTGTTGGTGTTGAAGACCTAAAGTTTGACACTACATAAAGAGGTGGACTAAATAAACGAGTTACCCGAGTTCATGACGTCCTGTATATTTTGTCCCTTTTACGTCTTGATGTTTACCTCGTACCCCAGTCTCGGGTTAATGCAGCATGGTTAATATTCACCAGCTCGCCTCCTCCCTTAGTTCTAATGTGTTGTTTACTTCCAGCTTGGCTGCAACCTGAAAGCTAGATGCCCACTGGCAACTGCTTATGATGTGCTGTAAGCACTCTGGTGTACTCTGCCCACACCACATTAGGCAGCACAAAAAAGATGTCTTGATTATCCGAGCCTCCATTTGAAAATGTTTTCTAATTCTTCTGTTTGATGCCTTCCGGGTATCCACCTGTTTTTTGTATCCATTGTTTGATGATGCACGGTATTGGAGCTTGCCAGCCAGAACAGAGTTCATTTCCATATCGTGCTGTATCAAATTGCCCATCATTGAGGGAGCCCCGTTTCATAAAGGTAGCAAGGTCGGTAGACAGAAGAGTGTGTGGGTCTATTCCTAAATTGCTACATCGCTTGACAGAATGTGGACAGATATTGAACCTTTATTCCTTAAAATATTAAAATGCGCTCGATCCAGTTCTGGACAAAATCAGTCGCACTAGTTTTCAGAATGACATAAGACAGATGAGGATTGTGACGAGCGTGTTGGAACAGATGGAACAGTAAAAAAGCGCAAAACGAACAGACGGACGAAAACAGACATGTACTTGTACATGTCTGTTTTCTTTCTGTTCGTTTTGTGCTCTTTATCCATTTGACACCCCTGAGCAATAACAATGTAACCACCGGGATAAGTAACAAGGTTACAAACAAATAATATATACTGCACATTTGTTAAATGTATACATAAAAACGAGATGTTAAATTAAAACACAAGTGCTAATATGAACATCTGTTTGCGTAAGCTACCCAACATAGAGGAACAATTTCAAATGTATGCCACGCAGATGATATCACCGCAAGTGGGGCTCAACGGTCTGGCAGACTCAACAGCTTGGTTGAAAGGCAACTGTTGAGCTCTGCTACCTTCTGCTGCAGATAAGCATTGCACGAAGACCTGGCTGGGCAGTTGTGTAAACTAGCAATGCTACTTGAACCAAGTGGACCTTCTTAAACTTCCGTACATGCTTGTTACATAGGCAGGCACTTTTAAGGAATGTGACAACAAGAAAGGTGGTACACTGTTGTTAAAAACAAGTATGTCAGGAGAGTGGTAATACTCGGCAGAAAGGTACACAGTCATTTCTTCATTCCTCATTACACTTGGCTGTCCATTCCCCTCGGCATGCTTACAAATGCCTGCCTTGTTTACTGTAAAAACCCTAACTGGTGCAGGAAAAATACTCGTCTAAAGCATAGCTCTCAAAATATTTTGGCGGTATAAGCCTCGAAGCAGTAATAGCAAGGACCTATAAACTGGGGGAAAAAAAGCTGGCCTGGTTAAAAATAGCATGCTTGCATTACCACATGTAAACCTCGCGGCTTGTAAAATGCCAAGAGGGTAATAAGACCTGCAAGCTGACGCTCTTCTCGCAACTTTCAAGACCTCCTCAGTCACTTGTTCCTCTGTGCTGTCAATTAACAATGAACAAATGACAACACCAACTGGTCAACATCAACAACAAGATGCCAAAAAGGCAGGTCGATAGGCGAGAAACATTTAGACCAATTCGAGATGTGGTCGGAAAGAGAGGTGGAAACAGTGGTTGGAGTTTTGTCGCGTCCTCCCAGGCTCAAATGCGTTGGAACATATCCCATCAACAACGGCCCTTGGGGCATACTCTGAAAAGACGAAAATGCAGCATGCTTGCTCAGAACATATCGGAAAGAACTCTCTCGACGCGGTCCAGCATGATGTCTGCGTGCTTCTTCTGGAACGTCAGTGCTGGCCTGATCCTGAAGCTGTTATTTCCGCAGCCTCCGCAGTGAACTCCCTTGAGGTGCATGGCCAGCACAAACTTGTTACGGTCTGCTTCCGTCGGTAGGTCCACTGCACAGAAGGTTCCGCGACCCCTGACGTTAAAAAAGGAGTTTGGATGGCGCTTCCCAATCTCCTTCAGCCCCTTCATCATGTAGTCCCCTGTTTCTACGACATTCCTGAGGAGCTCCTCACTGTTCACAACCTTGAGGACCTCTTGGACGAGCAGCAGCTTGGTCGGGTCACCAACCCAGGTGTTGAAGATGCGGTAGGACTCCTTGGGACGGACGTGGCCCTTGTAGAAGTAGCCGCCGGTCAGCATCTTCTTGCTGAAAGTGACGAAGTCGGGGGAATCCTCCGCACCCCAGTGCTGGTGAGCCCAGAACCGACCGGTGGGACCACAGCCGGTCTGGACTTCGTCGCAGATGAAAAGGACGTCGCTCTGTTTGGCGAGCTTGAGCAGACGGCGGAAGAAGTCGTCCGAGGCGTGGCGGTCCCCACCTTCGGCCTGGATTGGCTCGACCACCAGACCGGCCACGGGAAGGCCCTTCTTGCGGTACACGTGGAAGAGTTCTTCGACGTGGGCCAGGCTCTTGTCGTCCTCTTTACGGTTGTCCGACTCAAAGTCTTCTAGGGGGTACCTGTACTGCGGGAAGTAAGCGATGGGCCAGTCGAAGGACGGCACGTCCAGTTTATGGATGGCCTTGGAATGCGTCGTGCTCAGGGCCCCGAAGGTGCGGCCGTGGAAGGCGCCGTCGAAGGACAGCAGAGAAAGCCTGGGGCTCCCTGGGACTTTGTTGAATCTGCAGGAGTGCAGCTCTTCCTCGGTGGGCGCCCTGCCGTCGCGCTCTCTGGCGATGTAGTTGATGAACACGGCCTTGTAGGCGTTCTCGTTGGAGCAGGACCCGCAGGCCATCGTCTGCACCTCGGCAAGACCCGAAGGCGCGACGGACAGCAGCGCATTCTTGAGACGGGACACCAAGTCGCTCGGAGGCAGGATCCCCATCGCCGGGCGGTTCACGAAGGTGGCAACGTTGGCGGGGTTCTTGACGGCCGCCACGAGGGCCGGGTGGTTGTAGCCGAGTGGCAGCGACGAGATTTGCGTGTAGATGTCCAGGAAGGCGTTGCCGTCCACGTCGTACAAGTAATTTCCTATCGACTTCTCGTAGTCCACGAACATCTGCACGGCGCCCGTATTCTGGATGGCGTTGAGCTCGCTCTTCAGGGCCTCTGATTTGGGCCCCGGGAAGGAGGACGTAAGCAGCCGGGGTTCCGTCGGTTCCGCCGCAGTGCTGCTGCCGCCCCATCGGCACGCGACAAAAGATTGGCGTCTGCTCGCGGCAAGCAGACACGCGCCGAGGCAGCGCGACGCCTTCGCTGGCAGACTGTTGAGCACGCGATGCATCTTCGGAACGTCCGCCGAGAAGCTTGTGGCTTGGGCAGATGTTGTGGGGTTTAGGGAACAGGATGCTGGCGGCGATCTTCTTTTTCAGTACGGTTCCACTGCGATCGACGACACCGAAACCAGCGCATTTATGCGCAGGCTATCGGGCCAGCGCTGATCGGGCGTAGTTAGATCAGGGACGTCCGCTAGGGCAGCTCCGCGGCGCTGTTGTCGGGAAATGGCATTCTCAATGCCGTTTCAATTGGAGCCTCCGAGGAAGCATTTGTCGGGCTGCTGTGAGGAATATGTATGCCACATTAATTTCGTCCGAGATATTCGTGCGCTAAACAAGAGTTAGTTTAAAAGGCATGGGTGTATTTACTTACATCCGTACTGTTCCACAGAGGATGCGCACTGACAATATTAGTATGATTTAATCGACGTTATATATAACCACGAATGTCGAAAAACAAAAGGCCGAAAGCGAGTATGCGATTGTTTAAGCTCCGCATTCAGCGCGAACTTTATGCCCTTGCTAACAGAAATGTGAACGCGCAAGCACGCGCAGAACATGAGTGAAAACGGTGAAAACCAACGAGGTACCAATCCGCTTTTCGAGGGTACAATAAATTCAACATGCTACTTCTACAACGCTGCAAAAAATATCGCCAAATATCAAACGCAGATACTGCTCGGTAAATATAATCGCGATGTTCCGCTGGAAAGCGAGCGGTCAGGGGGGTCAGGGTCCCGTGACGTAGACTATCGCACTACTGTATTTTCTATTTTATTTTCGAGTCCTTTTAGAAGTAACACGACTTTTGACTGGGCTAGTTTGTTGCTATTAGACATAATTAAAATAGCGAGAACTTGACAAGGAAAAAGAAGGCACACGTCTGGCGTTGCGCCAGTCCTGTCGTACGTGTACATTTTTTGTCCTTGTAAAGTTCGCGCTATTTTAACCATGCCCTTAGATGATTTGCCTGGTGTAATGGCCTACAACACTGATCTCTATGACAATTGCTGGATCGCGTTTGCCCGCTCCGCGAATGCGGTCACTGGCGGCCATCTTTAGGTAGAGTTATATCACCTCTAGCCAATGTAAGCTGCTGCAGCCGCTATGATCCATCCACGGCAGATAGCGTTTTGGCAGGTGGGTTGGCAGGCTGCGGTCAAAATAGCATGGGTGATATTGCGTGCTTGATTAAAATTATTTGACGAAACATGTTTTTGAAACCCGGCGTGAACAGTAGTCCGGTTTTTGAGGACCTGGTAAAAGTTTCACAAAATCGCAGCACCGGGAGAAAAGCAGCACAGCACGTATCAAAAGTCGCATTGAAAGAAGCATCGAAAGCAGACGACGGTACGGAGTCTGCTTTTGATGCGAGCTGCGCTGCTTTCCCCCGGTGCTGCGCTTTCGTAGAACTTTTGCCGGGTCCTCAAAGATGAGGCTACCGTTCACGCCGGGTTTCCATAATCTGCTTCGTCGAACAACTTCAATCAAGCACGAAATGTCACCCACGGTACAGTGTACTAGATCTACGGCTATTTTATGGCAGCCTGCCGCCATTGCGCTGTCCGCCATTTTACTATGATGGCTAGAGATGATATAACTCTACCTAAAGATGGCCGCCAGTGACCGCATTCCGGTCCATAGGAGGAGCTGGTCAAACGCGATCCAGCAAATAGACATAGAGATCAGTGGCCTACAACGTCCTCCGTCCCCCTTGCCCGTCCCCAACCCTTGTTTTTTTTACTATTTTACATTAATAAAAAAATAACTAGCAATAAAAATGTCATCGTATGCACCCACATCTTTGTAACCGCAATTTAAAAAAAAAAATAAAGAGAGGTTTATGTTGAATAAAAATAAGAAATCTTTTTCTCGATATTAAACCGAAACTAAGACGCACTTTTGACTCTGACTGGTAAAATTTGTTTCTCCAAAGTAGATGACAAAACTGTTTTGTTTCGCTTCATTTTAAAGCATTAAATTTTTTTTTTGTCAAAATTATAATTTATTTAAAACAGGCACCATCTAACTTCTGCCTCTCAGCAAGTGGCTGAGAGGCCGAAGACGCTGGAAACCCTGATAACCTATCAGCGCCATGCTGTGTCCGAAATCGAAACCAAATCGCTCCTTTCGCTTCTGTACCATCTGTACCAAGGTATATGTACATGGGTAGCGAAGCTTCCATAGAAGCATAGAGATCATATACTAAAACTAGAGGAAAAGGTCCGCCATTTTCCCATACATTCTGGCTGCCGCAAGCGGCGGACCATGCAGGCAGACCCTCTGGGTCCCAAACACGGTTACATCATCAGAGCAGTTTCGTGAACTTCAACAATCCACGAACTTACCGGTGGAAAGATACTCGCGTTCTTTTCGAAGGTTTCTTTTTGCATAGCGCGCAGATGTACGGCCTCGCGTTAACGCTAAACTAAACCATATACCCGGCTTCGCTGGTGGGGCGCGGCTGGGCGCGGTTGAGGAATACGAAACTGCGCGACCACCAGATTTCCGAGATTTCGACAGAAGGGAAGTTAATGCAGCGTAATGACTTTATTGCTTTTTATAAGCGTTAGAGTAGTTCAGAATTTAGTTTACGACGTTAAATTATCACTGTTTATATTGCTGAGAGTTTTCACTCTCCGTGTTTCCCATGGCAACGTTGCTTTCTTTCTCTCGTGTTCTGTCGCTCTCTTTTGCGATCGTTCACTCGGGACCCAGGATGTCGGCGCACGGGATTTGCCACTCCTCCTCACCCACCTTTACCCCCCTGCATAGAAGCCCACATGTCGAAAAAATGGCGGCCCATGGAGCTGCTTTAGCGCCATCTATGAGTCGTGGGGACACTTCCGGCGGAACAAAAAATCAACAGGAAATGACGACATTTCCGGAAAAAAATTGTGACGTCATGCGTGCGTGCGGTTTGGCGCGAAAATTAAACAAAACTAATTCCAGAGATCACAGGTAAATGAACGACATATACACTAAAAAGTCTCAAACATAGCTCCGTGTTTGAGCTTTGTTTGACACTTTTTTAGTGTATATGTCGTTCTTTTCACCTGCAGTCTGGGATTTTTCTTGGGGTGTTTACACCTTGTGTTTACTCTATACTGGAATACTGGATCGTTTACACCCTTATTTGCCCTTGCTCTTATATTTTGTTCGAAATGCTTTTTTTCTGTAGCCGACTTTGTTAGCCGACCTGCTATGAGAGTAGTTTCATTTCGTCACAACCATCGTGTCTTTGCACTGTGGTCAAACTCCAGCCGCAGTGTTTTGCTTTTTGTTCCTTCAGGATCCCTGGGAAGTATGTGAGAAACCTTAAAGCAAATTTTGTAATGTCACAAAAAAGAGTGAATCAAATTGCTGGAGTGTGTTGGGCGTATGAAATACACAACAGTAACTCTAATGCAAGTCCAACGTCGCTTTAACAGTCACGTTTTATTTGTTTTATTCCCTTACAATCATTCACTCAGATTACTCACTAGAATTATACAATCGGTATCAACTATTTTCAAAAGGTCATGGTCGAAGAAAATTAGTAGATCGGTACATAAGGCACACTGTTACAACATAAGACATTGTACAATCGGCTGGATGTTGTGAGGACATTGACAGTTGATAGGCAGCCACTAATAACTCGGAGGTTCCACAGTGTTCCGACGACAACTAAGGCCACCACTGTAATACACAGAAAAGCTACACTTTTCTACACATTCCTTGGGCAAGGTACCATAATGCTGAAAATATCTTAACTTGCATCTGCTGGTGCTGCTACACTGCAACGCAGCGATTGTTTGGTGCTGGTCAAGGAAGCCAAGTGAAGTAAACCCTCTTGGAGCCCTGTGGTATGCTGCACTTCATAAGCCAGTTTTGCTTCACAGCTTTAAACTTTATATATGTGAATAAGTTAGAAGACTACATTACTCCTCAAGAAACCGAAGAAAATGAAAGGCTCGAATAGAACATGCCTGCACTGCTTTAAAAAGTACTCTGGGTGGTCTCACATACGTAGTCTGCGCACTTGCAGACTAGCTTTACACTTTGCTACTGTATGAAATAGTCAGCATTTCTTTTTCGCGCGAACCAGTGCAGAATGATTCTGGCAATCAGAGAAAACAAATTATCATAAACACTTTCGTCACATACAGTCAGAGACTTTGAAATCTTCTGGTAAAAAAGGACGCAAAGAGTCCGTCCTACGTTCTCCTTTGAAATTAGGTTGTTGATGCATGTCTCGAAGACTTCCTCACAGGCTTCAACAAATAATATGAAAGAAGCAGAAGGAACTGAGAGGATTCCAAAGTGGGAGTCGGCAGTTCCTTTCACACTAAAATACAAGAGCACTTGATTTCCCTCAGAAAAACACGCATTTTCTGTCCTCAACTCATATTTCTGGGATGTTCCTACACAGGAATGAACCTTGAGGAATTTCGATGCCAGCCACCCAGCAAAATAAACCATGTTCTCTCCTATAGCCAAAGTGTAGTTTGAAGGCGAATCGTCTGCCGTGGTAAGAAAAACTGTGCTTCCTAAGGCAAGACGAGGAGAAGGTGCCAAAAGGTCTGCTGGGAACGTAGCAAGGAGAGACATGTCATCAGCTCAGTTTGATTTTTCCGACAGCTTGAATAGGTTGCTAATCAAAAGGTGCCTGAACGCAGCCTGAAATTGACGGAAAGTGGAGTTCTTGTTTGCTCCTGATTTTGAACGTATAACAGCAAAAGTGTTTTCAAGGGTGTCCTGGTTCAGATGGCGGCTTAAAAGGTGGGAAAAACCGCAATTAACCGCGAGGTGACTGCTGAGCAGCAGTAGAGACCTAACTGTTAAGCAGAAGCCACGAATGCAGTGCGGCTGCCTTCCACATCCGAGTACTTGCAGGCTCTTAAAAACCAGAATGCACTCTTTCAGAAACTCCTCATGGATAGAACCGTTACAGATTGCAGAGGCATATGGCGTCTTTGCAGATTTCTGCGAGATATCTAGGCTGTCAAAGAGACGGTCGATTCTTTCAACGAATCTCGCGGTGTGAACAGCTGTGGCTGGCAATTGCTAAGAAGTAACAAGGGCATACATTGCAGCTGCGCAGTGATTGCTAAACACTTGAGCTGCTAGCTTCACCGACATCTTTGACGAGAAGGTCAAATTAAAATGCTTCTCCTTCAGCTTTGGCATACAACCGATCTCAAGTTTACGGTCCTTTTCATAAGCTTCCTTGATGTAGGAACTTTTCACTATGTAATCACCAACTTTTTAGTCGTATTTAAATAACATGTTTCTTAGTAACTTCAAAAAATGCGGAGGATCGAAAAAAAAAAAGGGGGCTTGCCATTGATCTCTACGTAAGGCTTTTCGGCAGTTACGATGCTTGAAAAAGAGACACGTTCTGGCACCGTTCATCGCATACAACAGCTACCGGCTTCAGGCCAGCGTCCACAAGGGCGCTGTAGCACTGGAAAAGGAGATATTTTAGTACATCTGAAGGTGTGCCTTTGTGAGCAAAAAATAGCCAAGCGGCTGGTTCCACGGTGTTCCGACTCCTTTCCCCATGAACATGAGAGCCTTATTTGCCAGTTTTTTGCCTTGCTGTCCACTATGTTCTTTAAGTCTTCCAAACCTGTCAGACGAGGGGTGGTATGAAAGCTCTTTTTTGATGTGCATTTCATCAAAGACTATGCTGCAGGCCCGATCGGCTCGAGGAAAAGAAGCTGCCCGCCTTTTTATCAGCTCAAAAATGCCAGGGTAAAATCCAATGTTTAGTTGCACACACTGAAGCCATAGCTGCAGTGACCTTACTGATGGCAGCCTGAGCAGTCGCCTGCGATACTTATAGCCTTTGGGGCTATGAAAGTAGAGGCCTAAAGCCAAGGCTTTGTTGTGGCTGCACCATCTCTGGCCAAACCGGCTCACATTGCTCATTCTAAGCTGGGCTTCAACGAGTGCGGCGAAACGAGGAGACACATGAACGCGGACACTCTCAACGACTTCGGCAACAGTCCTCATCTGACTTTGTCGTTGCAGCCTTCTTTGCAGCCTCTTGTTACGCTCTTGAAGCTGTCGCACCTGGGCTCTCATGCGTCCACCTTCTTGTTGCCGATGCTGCGGCTTTTGCAGGGTGCTGCAAATGGACAAATGACCCAGATTAGGTCTCCAAGAAAAACTTTCAGTCGCCATCAATTTATTAAATATGTAATCTATTCACGCTCAAGAACATTCTTCGATGATCTGAAGTGTCTTTAAACAAGAACCGCAAGTTTGACAAATTACACATGCAATTCAAGTTTAGAAAAGCAACAGTACATCTTTATGTTGGACTAGGCGCTTCATGTTGGCCAGAGACCTGATAGTCCAAAAAGACAAGGGCGCACACAGAAACATGCAAGTCAGAATAGGCATTCAAACTGTGAAATGCATTTTCTTAAAGCTTGACCATACCTTACTTATGCCCATGGCATTGTAACAGTGAAGCGCTCGCACAACAACAGGCGACTAAAGCTTTGCATATAGGACAAGGGACCATGACAGGCTCAGCATCACACACATATGACCACGGCAGCTTTTCGATAACTTTAAAAAACACTGTCTTACGTGAGGTTTTGCGGGAAGACTTATGATTCAGTGAAACCGGTTCAGCTGTTTTGATTTGACGGTGTTAACACCTGCGTGTGGAACATTTTTTTTGTATTTTTGTGTGCTTGACAATGACAATACCGTGAAACAAAAATGTGGTGAACTTTGAACAAACTTCGATTTGTAGCTGCCAGCTAGTCGGTCTGGTGTTATGTGACCCTTTGCGTCATCTGCTCTCAAGATAAAGTTTAGTATCCCCTGGTGTTTTTCGAGCCTTGGCTTTTTATTTTTGCGGCCTGATCTTTTACAACTTCACGAAAAAAAAAAAAAAAAGTTCGCATCATAGAAAGCATTTACATTTGTGAGAAGGCCCAGCAGCACAGCCAGAAAGAGAGTCTCTAGGCGACGGTGAAGTAACCAAAATCTCCATGTCAGCCACGTCCCCGCTGGACTCTTGAGCAGGAGCAGCATCTTGACGTAGAGCGTAGATGTGATGGACCGCAAAAAAAAAAAGAAAGCTTTACAGTTTTTACAAAAAAAGCTTTTGTAAAAACTGCAAGTAAGAAAGCAAGTTTAAGAGAGTGGAAAGTTGGACGAGTTGGTCGTTCATTTAAGCTGGCAGAAACAGTGCCTCTCTGTGTACTTTTACTGCGCCTGTCTGTATACTCCTTTTTTCCTGTTTTACGTCAAGTTGCGCTGTTTCTACCACTTGAGAAAGCAACCTCACAAAGAAAAGGGAATAAAAAAGATAGCACAAACAATATTCGGCCACCACTTATTATTGGCCCCTAGTCGACTGTTCTCTAGTAAGGTGCACGAGTATGTGTGGTCCAATGAAGCCACAGAAATCCGCTCTGCAAATTTAATGTGAACTTAGCAAAGGAGAAGAGGAAGTCCTCCCTTATTCCCCTATTTGAACGGATAAAAAGTATATTCACCTTCTTTTATGACAGGTTTAATTCAGAAGATTGGTCGTCAGGGTGACTACAGGAACTCCACCAGTCTGAGTGGCCGGAGTATGTGCAGCTCGATGAGGCTGGCGAAATCCTCTCTGCAAGTTTAGCGTGAAGTTGGCCATGGAATAGTAGTTGAGTTCCTTCCTATGTGTCTATTCTAACACACGACAAAGAAAATCACCTTGTTCCCACGAAAGTTTAATTTCGGAAGACTGTTCATCAGGGTGACTACAGAAGCTCCGTGAGTCTGAACTGCCGAAGCATGTGTAGCTCAATGAGGGTATCAAACTCACCTCTGCAAATATATGGTGAATTCGCCTATTTTAACACAAAATGTAAATCACTTTCTTTCATGGGCAGCTTTATTATGGAAGACTGGGTGTTGGCAAGGCAAAAGATGCTCTGTGACGTTGATTATGTCACCTCAAGTAAAACATGTCATTATAAACGGGCCTGAAATGAACTTCTAGCAGTACCTCTGTCCATGTTCAACCAACTTTTCCCAGCTAATCTCACCTAGTTCTTTTGCAAAATGCTCAAGTCATGAGGACCATGAGGTAATGCAGTGGTGCTGGCAGTTGCTGCCACTTTATGTTAGTTTCAGTGAAAAAGCTCACCATGCAAAACTGCTGAACCTGGAGAGCTTTTGCTGGAAATGTCGCCATGTGTCGTCCCTGCAAATAATATAAAAATGTAATGAGCCCACAAAAGCAATATTTCAACCCCATGTGGTAACCACTTTTAAGAGCGGGTTAACCATGCTTAGTCACAAAGTGCACGGAAGGTTTATTGGTCTGCTTACCACACTTGGCAACGCATTGTGACGGAGGTGTCCAGGGCGCAGAAGAGCTGACTACTTGAAATGTAAGGGGCAAACTATACCCTGTCTCGTAGCTGCCATGGAGTCTTCCCCTGTAGACTTCCGTTGTTGCAGAACCGAACCCAGGCTTCGCGCCTGCAGATAAGGCATGGTGCTATGAGGGTGCCGTGAATACTTACGAAAAGAAAATGTAGCCAAAATGTCCACAAAGCAAAGCAAATCAGTGCAAGGACCTTAACAAATGCATGACATCACTGCTCTGTGTACATGATGAAGAGTAAAAACACGAGTCTTACGCACAGATGCCCTATTAATACGCCTCGCAAGTGGGCTCATTTTCGTCTTCTGCGCATGAGAAAGGAGGCGCGAAGGTGGGAGAGGAGGTTGATGACGATTCCGGCTAAGCTCCGCCCTCGCACATGTCGGGGGAGGCCGGGGGGTAAACAAACATCGGCGTCGGCCATGGCGGCCGTGCTGTAGCGGCGACCGCGAGTCTTTTATTTATTGTAGCCCGGTTAAAATTTGCCGAGTTCAAAAGATCGAGCAGCTTTGTGCACCTTACGATTCCTCTGTCGTCTGCTAGAAGCATTTCGAAGATTCCAAGATGAAGATGACGAAGAGCATCAAGAGAAGGCGCTTGCCTAGCCTCGCGATTGAAACGCCGGTTGCGCCGGTCACCACGAGACCGCCGCCCGATTGTACCGGTAAGTTGCCTTTTATCTTGTGCTTCCTTTACGAACACAACAGATTTTGCCTTCTAGCAGGTCTTTAGAAATCTTGTGTGGCGGAGTCGATAGGCGCTATTAATCGAAAAACAGCCGAGAATGTGGTGTTTTCGCGATCCTCCGAAGCCCATTTTCGCAGGTGATATTTAGGAATTTCGACTCGAAACTGCACGGAGGCCGTATAAACTATGTTCCGTTTCATTTTAAATACGATCGAAGTTAAATCTACATGGGCGAGTCCCGAGCTTTGATCATAGCTGCCATGTGCGATCTTGCAGTGCGTTCTCGCGTTTGTAATTTTCTCTTCGTTCGCACTTAGATGAGACGCAGTATAGTCATACATCGTATTTGGTATAGTAGTCTACTATACCAAATAGTATTTGGTATAGTATTTGGTATAGTAGTCTACGGTTGTAATCATGGCACTGTAGAAAAGCACAGAGCTCAAAACTTAAAACAAAAACGCGATAGTTTTTTTTTTTTTTTTTCTTTCAGGAATGAAGTTGGAATGGCTGTTACGTGTAATACACTGAACCAACTCGGACAGTACAAATTTGCCGTTTCACATTACCCAGTATGAGTGAATTGCCAACGAAGTACCGATGCCGCCTTTCTGCAAAATGTGTTGCGCAGTGTGTCTTCGAACCACATCGACGCTGTCAGTGTCTGACGTGTTTTTGTGTGTCGCTTGTCTCCTTTTTCGTTCCCATACCAAGATGAAAATTCGGATATCGTGCACTATCCAAGCCTAGCTAATGAGCGCCCCATGGAATTGACACGGGAGTAAACAATGGCTAACATGTACATATTTTTGTTTTGTTCGCTCAGCAGACTGGGACTGAGTGTGTAAGTGACAAACTTTCTAATATCATTTGTCATTTCTAGGTCCCAGATGGACTGTTGACATCCAGAAACACTCCAACAGATGGTGGTCATACAGCGATTGTGAAGAATGTGAAGACAGTCCCATTTGGATCCACATTCCTAGTCCACTCATTGATAATCTTTCCTTGTTGCATCAATGCCCAAGTATGCCAGGCACCGAGTGACTACTCGCATGTGTTAGTGATGGTGGCTTGCGAGGCTTCAGTATTGTCGCTGCAGATAGGGCTCACCCCCACACCAAAGCTGTTGGTGGTGTACCTTTCCATGGAATTGTTTGGTTGATCCCAATTTCCTAGAAGCACCAATATTCAGTTTGGTGTGCCTTGCGGCTGAAGTAGATTCATGTCAGCTGCTTTGCATGAGCCACTTGGAAACTGTTTGGACTGCTCTAAACCACTTGTAATTGACCTTACCTGTTGTGTCCATGCTAATGCTGAAATGTAAAGTTCACTGAACCAAGTTTTACTAATGAACCAAAACAATCAGTGGAAAGGATGAATGGCTTTATTCGTTTTCTCGAAGTATACACTGTTTCATACATAATACATGATGCTGGCAACGCTACTTTCATTAGCGGACAACTTAGTCTACACTTTGTTTCACGATAGCTTGGTGAACTGTGAAGGCTACGGCTCCTGCGACCCAGTAAGAATGTCGGAGCGAGGCACATGGCAGCATGTCACAGGAGCGTCCGTGTCACCGCGCCAAATGCAAGGACCACCCACCAGAACAGGCTGTCGTATGCTCAGAAACCAAACGAATTCGGATGGACGTCCACTGCAGCAACATTATCGTCCGCTAGAGTAGCAAGGTCTTCAGTAACACTTTTATGAGGCAACCACATGCTCAATTTGCCCATGAATCTGTGGCGGGTGCTAATGCTAGGGCGATGTTTTGAGCGGAACTGGTCGATTCATGGCTACGATTGTTTGAACGTCGATCACAAGCCATGTTTTTCTCAAAAGTGTTGATCTATATTAAGTGTCGTTAATAAGTAACATATGTCTTAGTCTTTCTTCAGTGTCGTGTAGTGTTGCGGTCCGAAGAATCCGACGGCAACACTACTAAAAGAAGAAGAGAAAAAAAAAAGCCTAGAACTATGTTTTGTCGCAGATGGCGCTCTTGCTGTGGCGATAACGAGGACTCGACCGTGGAGTGTTGTCATGTGCCTGGCTCCGATGCTCTTATTGGGTCGCAATGTTTGCCAAGTGACCGTGAAACGGAGTATAGTGTCTCACCTGTACACGCTATAAAACAAATGAGATGCCAGGTGTAGCCACTTTTGCAGCTGTAGCCCTTATATTATTGCTTGCTATGCTGTTTGGAAGAATACATAAAAAGATCAGCTTACAAAGCCAAGTCAAATTTTTTGCACTCTTGCATGTTACGAAAATAAAAGCATCACGCCTGAACACCAACATCTGTCTCTAAATTATTCCTTGCTGAAATGAAAAATAAATATACTGTGAATATGAACCAATACAATCTCAAACAGGTTTAAGAATGGATTCAATAAACAATTACTTCAATCTGCAAGCTTGAAATCGAGTATGCGTGTGCAATAAATACCCTGGTTTTTCGACTATCCCCGTTGACACTTGTTCTCGAAGGATAGGGACTTCGTCGATTTCACGGCAGTTCAAGCATTGGTCAGGCAACATGCTCGTGTTTATAGTTTCGGCTGTGCTATAGGAATAACAAAGGTGAGTTGTGTATTGCCGAGTCAAAGCAGAACTCTCAGGTCTAAAAGGCTTCTTAAAAATGCACTAAACCTGGTTTTGACTTTATAATCACATGACTCGAACATAAACTACTCACTTCACCAAGTCTAAGGATTCACAAATAATCTGTGAACATGTATTCTGCTTTTATCTTCATTCACTTATGAAACTGGTTGCGTATTTAAAATATCCAATCAATCTTCCACACCTCCCCATTGCGAAAAGGAAGAGGGAGATTCGTTGGCTTTTTTTTCTCGCCAAATAACAAAAAAAAAGGAATAGGTTTCAATGTGCACATTACGTTGAAGTGGGACAGTTACGGAAACAAATTTTGCATCTTCAAAGTTCATGAAGTAGGCAGATTACTTTCAAGTCATAAGAGAATAAAGTCAGAAACAACTTCAGCTCGCCTTCAATCAGATTTTCCCTTTAGATCCAGGGACGTTTCACCTTCATAAGGTCATCAGTAGCAATTGGCATCCATTTAGGACTCTGTAATGGTAGATGTACAAGCTTGACCTCAAAGTCGCAGTACCCTCCTTTCATGTGCTTGCAGTGCGACCCCCTCGTGCACTTGGTCCCAGACGGTCAAGCTGGTGCTGGACAGGATGTCGTCCCCTGTAAAAGAGTCGTCCCAGTAGTCAAACGATCCGGTTACACCCTGAGCAGCGTATTTGTCCTCCCATGCCATTACCAACTTAAAATCAGTGAAAGCCTATTTTGAAGCAATAGAATGCATAAATGAACATGTCTATTCCATTCCCTTCGTACCAAACACCTGCCAGAATCCAAGGGATGCAAATCAAAATAAATAACATTGCATTATTTGCTCTTTTGAGACTCGAACTTAAACCAACTCAAACACTACCACAATTTTAAAGCTGGGAACTTTGAGGACACCTCTCCATATACTGAGATTACATGCTTGTCCCACTCCTGGCTGGTCCTCATCCTGGCTTGTCCTCAGCAGGGTTGGCCAGCGTGTTCCCATACTCCTGGGTTTTTAGTCTTGGAAGTTAAAGCTTTGGTTTTTGTCATTGCTTGGTTGCTGGTAGATGCTGGAGGAAGCTCGTACTGCTACTTTGAAACATCAAGTTTACAAATTGAGCACTAACCCATATTGATGGCCAGATACAGAAGCTAGATTTGTCATGTCAAGGAGGTTGTCATAAAACAGTGGGCACGGGACTGAAATTAGCGGCGGAGCGGGCGACCGAGGCGCATTCGGGAGTATCGAAGAAGACAAGGTGTGTGAGTTTTGCGCGAAAGCAGGATGATTGGCCAGAGATGTGAGAATGTGGCGTCGAGAGAACTTCAACCGGGCTGACTTCATGACTGTTATCTGAGCCACATTAACCAGAAGAGAAGAGAGAGTAACAAGTGAACGACGCACTACGGCCGAGGAGGTAATTGACCAGGTTATTTCACCCAAGCACCACAGTAGTCATTTCAACGACCAAAAAAAAAACGTCCAAACATCAGCACAGCAATACCAGCAGCGTGCCGAGGAATCGGGTTGTGTGTATATTTATACAGTCTCAAACTCGATCTGCCTCAACGGGCAATGACTCTCTCAGCTGTAGATGACCGCTAGCCTGGGGCCCTTAACGTGCATCACGTAGTAGTGATACACGACCGCACGCCGGTACAATGCTCATCCAGATCGAAACGGGCAAATGTGGGGCTTGAACACACAATCCTGGGTTCTGCAGCGCGAGCTTTCACTCCACATTCTCCGAGCTGGTGCATGGAAGCCCCCTCGGCCACCAATTCCCCGGTGCCAAGGAATAACATATAATAAATGACAACGATACAGTCGTCTGCAACAGGTAGCTTTTCAGTGCCTTGAGCAACCAGGTTGAGATAATGTGACACTTTCCTGCCATATGTGGCTTGCAAAATAGAGATGTAAGTCATAAAGCAAGTAATATGAATTTTTTTTTTTACTAAAGATATCAGCATTTGTATTTGGCTTCCACAACTTCTGAAAGCTACCTCTGAGTGCATAGAGTGGTTTCTTCATAATCTTACCTTTATGGAGAACTTCCCAGCTGGTAACGGGGCCGTGAAACGCAGACCCCCTGGAAGTCGCACAGGCGCCGAGGGCATTACACGGGGCCTGCAACATGTCCTCCGAGCCCGGCAGCCGGTAGATTAGCCCGGCAGCCGGTGGATTCTGTTGGAATGATGGGGTAGGGGGAACACAAGCACTTGCAGATTAACGGACCTAAGAAAACCAGTAGGCAGGTACGAAAACATGCTACTCGCCGCCGCAGCGTTTGCCTCACTGGCGCTTTATGGTGAAACAAATCAGCGGCGAGCGACTGATGGAACACGCATCAGAAGATCAGTGCGTCTTGAGTGGAAAACCTTAGGACGGCGCTTTATCGCGCGCGTGAAGCGTTGGCTTAGCCAGGTTTTTTTTCACATGAGCGAATGACATTTTAGCGAACAGCGACATTTCAACGAATGGACGTTTTAGCGAATAACGGGGGCGCGCGTTAACCCATCCGCCGCGCTGCGCTTTCGCGGCGACAGTCTGCGGCGGATCATAACAAAAATGTGAACTCATTTGGCCCACCCGAAAACGCCGCTTTGCGGCGTCCGACTGTTCGCTAAAGTGTCATTCGATGAAACGTGGGCGTTCGCTAAAACGTCATTCGATCAAGAGAGTGCCTCCCATCTGTCGCTGGGGGGAAAGACTAAAAACAGACGACTGCGCACTCGGCTCGGTCGTACCACACCGATCGCCTAATCCGCTGCTTTTCCGTAACATTCCGTTTTACTTTGCTATACTCCTTTCACGTGCAACTGTTCCGTAACATTCCGTTTTACTTTGCTATACTCCTTTCACGTGCAACTGAACTGTTTGTGAATGATGCGAAGACCTCCAAGGGCGAAAAAACAGCGAAGAAACCTTGTTTCCGCTGCACAGGCTCGCACACGCCGGATGTCTGCAAGCATATCAAAGCAACTTGCACATTTTGCCGCAAGAAAGGTCATCTGGAAGAGGCCTGCTTCAAACGCAGAGCCCAGCGCAAGTCCCAAGAGGAATCGAAGTGTCGCACGCATCACGCGGACGCAACAGAGCATGAGACGCATGGTGATCTTTTTGCTGTCAACAGCGTTACCCAGGGAGACACCTCGCGGGTCATCGCGGAGCTACTCGTGAACGGACGACACCTCGACATGGAAGTGGATTCCGGAGCTTCCCACTCCATAATCAGCTCCGAAACATACAAACGTCTTTGGCATGGACGACCTCCTAAGCTAGAACCTTGCGACCTCTCCTTGTGCGTCTGGGCTGGAGACAAGATGCAACTAGCAGGCAAGGTGCCGGTCAACGTACGATTCAAGGACAAAGACGCTCGTCTGGACCTCTACGTGGTTAACGGAAAGGGAGCAAGTCTGCTTGGTCGGGACTGGTTTCCTGCGTTGAACATCCAGGTTTCCGGCGTACACTCAGTGTCTCCACCAAACCTGGAAGATCTACTGAGAACCCATGAGCAAGTGTTCCAGGGACAGCTCGATGTTCATGTCGGCGAACCGCTACACATAGACCTCAAGCAGGACGTAGCTCCAAAATTCCTGAAGAGTCGACCACTGCCTTTCGCTCTGCGAACAGCAGTACATGAAGAGCTGAACAAGCTTCAGGCCCAGAACATTTTGGAGCCGGTAAAGTCGTCGTCCTGGGCAACACCCTTAGTCATCGTCCGAAAAAAGAACGGTACACTACGGCTATGTGGGGACTATCGGTGCACGGTCAACCCGGCACTCAAGGCAAACGCATATCCGCTTCCCACAGCACCAGACCTGTTGCCCATCGTACGGGGAGGAAAGATCTTCTCGAAGATAGATCTGCAACAAGCGTACCAGCAATTGCGAGTGGACGACGCCACAGCAGAGTTACTGACTGTAACGACACCGATGGGGCTCTTTCGCGTTAAACGAGTTCCTTTCGGAATTTCGGTAGCGCCTTTGCTGTTTCAACAATTCATGGACACGCTGTTGTCAGGCATCGAAGGCACGGGAGCATACCTTGACGACATAATGGTCACAGGGGCAACTGAAGAGCAACACTTAGAACGCTTGAAAGCCGTTCTTCAACGCCTCGCGGAAGCCGGACTTCGGGTCTCCCAAGCGAAATGCAAATTCGGGGTTCCAGCGATAGAATTCCTAGGCTACCACGTTGACGCTAATGGAGTGAGACCAACCGCCGAGAAGGTAAAGGCCATCACGGAAGCCCCGGAACCGAGCAACAAAAAGGAGCTCCAAGCCTTTCTTGGAATGCTGAGCTTCTACAGTCGTTTTCTGCGGAACAGGGCCTCCACCGCCGAAAGGCTGCATCGACTGCTTGACAAAGACGCCAAGTGGCACTGGGGGAACGAAGAGCACAAGGCTTTCAAAGAGCTGAAGGTGCTGCTTAGTTCAGCACCCCTGCTCGCTCACTATGACGACAAGCGGAAACTTGTTTTGTCTTGCGACGCATCACCATACGGTGTTGGGGCAGTTCTGTCGCAGCTGGACGACGCCGGAGAAGAAGCTCCAATTGCCTACGCATCCAGAACACTGGGCAAAAGCGAACGTAATTACGCTCAGCTGGATAAGGAAGGTCTAGCCATCATCTTCGGCATGAAGCATTTCCACCAGTACGTCGCCGGGCGACAAGTGACCGTGTACACCGATCACAAGCCACTTCTGGGGATAATGAGCCAAGGTCGACAGATTCCGGTAATGCTGTCACCACGCATGACCCGATGGTGCCTTCTACTTGGCTGTTACGACTACGAGTTGTGTTACCGACAAGGCAAGGCGCACCAGAACGCGGACGCACTCAGCCGTCTACCACTGCCAATTATGAAGGACGAAGCCGCACCACCAGGAGATGTACTTATGCTCGAAGCAATGGAGTGCCCACCCTTGACGGGTCAACGCATCGCGCGTCTGACCAAGGAAGACTCCGTTTTGTCAAAAGTCTACCAAGGACTACAAGACGGAACCACCACAAACTGGACAGGAGACGAGTTCGCACCGTACAAGCGCAGAGAACTCGAGTTGGCAACACACAACGGCAGTGTGACGTGGGGGGCACGTGTTGTTCTACCACAAGCAGCACGCGAGCAAGCTTTGAAAATGCTGCATGCCAACCACCCGGGTATTGTTGCCATGAAAAGTACTGCTCGGAGCCATTTCTGGTGGCCAAGGCTTGACGCAGACATCGAAGCAACCGCAGCTGCGTGTGAGACGTGCCAACAACATCATCGGGCCAAGTCTACGGTACCAACGCCTGACTGGTCACCTGCCACTCGACCCTGGGAGACAGTTCACATCGACTTCGCCGGTCCAATCGACGGGATATCGTACCTCATCGTCGTTGACGCTTACTCGAAGTGGTTGGAGGTGAAGCCGATGCACTCCACGACGTCTACACGCATCATCGACGCCCTTCGCTCCACCTTTGCAACTTTTGGAGTACCCAGAATCCTTTTCTCCGACAATGCGCCAAATTTCGTGTCGAACGAAATGGACGAGTTCGTAACGAGAAACGGCATCAAACACTACACCAGCGCCCCATATCATCCGGCCACAAACGGGCAAGCGGAGCGTATGGTGGGCGAAACAAAAAAGGCCCTCCTGAAACTCAAGGAAGGAACAATCCAGTGTAGAATCGCCAGGTTTTTGTTCAGGCAGCATACGACAGTTTCAACCTCCACGGGGAAAACACCCGCCGAAGCAATGTTCGGCCGACGGATCGCCACACCTCTCGATCTCATGAATCAAAGCTCGTCGACAAGCGAAGACCGAGAAGCTCCGACGGACGGAGTAACGGCAGATTACTCGGCAGGCCAAACCGTCTACGTGAGAAATTTCGGTGGAAGACCAGCATGGGTTACCGCGGTAATCATGAAACCGCTAGGTATTCGATCCTTTCAAACAAGAACGGAGGACGGAAAACTTCAGCGGCGGCACGTTGATCATATTCGCCCCAGAAGATCACACTTGGAAACTCTAGAGGGCAAAGAAAAAGCTTCGCCATTCTTAATCTACCCAGCCACGGAGGACATAGACGAGTCACAAATGACACAGCCCGAGAACAGATGCACTGGGGACAATAATGCTGACGTCCAGTACAGAGGCACCATGGACAATAATGCTGAAGTCCAGGACAGAGACACCGTGGACGACAACGCGGACGTCCAAGCAGACCCCGGTTCAAGGACTACCCGAGGGGGTCGCCAGATCAAGCAGCCAGCACACTTTAAAGACTATGTACTGGGTGTTAATCAAGAAGGGGGATATGATATATATCGCGGTCAAGAAAGACGAAGACGAGGCTCAAGAAAAGCACGCGCGCACCCGCGATAGCAGAGACAGCCTGATTCCAAACGCCATGAGCAATGGCTAGCTTCTTTTCGACTTAAACTGTACATAGTGTAAATAAACGCAGATTTAACAGGAAAAGATGTATTAAAGGGTCTCCGCCAAAAAGTAGAAAGGCTCACTCGCGTCGCACATCACCGTGCTGACGTTGGGGGGACTCACATCAACATCCGACCGCCGGAGACCGGGACGCATATAGGTGCTTCGTATGCTCCCAGGGTAAATTCTTTCGCGTCAAACGAAGTAACGTACATTTCGAGGTATTTCCGGTCTCTTTTTTCCGTATGCCGCGTCACCGTTCAAGCAGTAGCAGCGGATTTCTGAGAGCCACAGAAAAGGCCTTTCGCAATGGCTGCGGAGAAGAGACGACACCGCTTTGTTTACCCCCGAGCTCCCGCCAGCTCCCGCCCGGAGCCATCCTCCAATCAGAGCGCACGAGGTGACGTCACGCCACCGGCCTGCGCGAAAGAGCAGACGGCTTTCCCTCCACGCCGATGATCACGACACTAGGCTCCTCAGAGCCAGTCCGGTACAGGTAAATTTTAATATCGTGGGCACTTTTATAATGACGGCATACAACGCTGCGAAGTCAGAGTGATTTCGAACTTAAAACATTCCTAATATAACATATTACGCCTTCAGGTGTAGTTTCTTGTGCACATCCAGACAACCCTAATAGTTTTAGGTAAAGCTAACAAGAGTTAAGAGGAGACATCACACAGCAAGCATGTTACTGACAGTAGCGAAGTCTCACCTTCGACGAGGGAAAACCGGTGCAGCGAGATGCCAGCCGTGCGGGTATTGCTTTCACACATTTCCACGGAGCACCGTTTCTTTGCGTATCGCGCTGTGCTCATCATCGCGAAAGGCGTTGAGCCCCTCTGGCGCAGTAGCGTCCAAGATCCAAGCATACGACAGCCGAGTTCCCGCGCAGGTAACTGGGCTAATCACGCCCGAGCAAACAACAAAACTCCCGAAACGGTGTTAACTGCCGCTAAAACAATTAAAAGCGAAGAGCACGTGGAGGCCCAAACACAAGCAAGCAGACGGACGTCAGCAGACTGCCTTTCCGCGCGCCCACGAGGTCTACAAAAAACTGCAAATATCCTTTTTGCTACTGGCGTACAGAGGACGCTAATAAGAAGTATGCATAATATTAGCAAAAACAAAAGCAGTTTTGAATTTTGTAGCGCGTTAAATATGATTGATATTGCCTAATAATTATATTTAGCTTGTTTAAAAATACCAATGATTATACTTCTAGTCACAAACTAATTAATTTTAATAACGTTTGTCCCCTCCTCTCCTAGTCGCGCTTCAATCGCATCCTTCACGTGACCCTCCAGGTCGATGTCGCTGGCGATTTGTTTTGAACCGCTTTTTGGCCGAAGCTTCGCTACCCATGTGCATATACCTTGTCTGTACTCTGTACTTGCAAAGCCGCTTGAGCACTTGAGTGACTTCACTACTTGTGCTAATTGTGCTGTGCAGACAACCGGGTGAACCTTTAGCGAAGATTAGGTTACTCCTGTGGACCTGTGATTTTCTTAATTGAAGTCTGGATTCTCAATAGGTGTTTAGCTAACAACTCTAAGAGCAGGTTTGGCAATGGAGGCTTCAGGTTCGAGTCTCTTCAGCCGGTTTGTTTGGATCGGTTTGCTGCTGCTGGGATGTGCATCCTTGGCTGTTCACGGTAAGTTCGACAGTTCACTCGACTCTTCTAGGTTCTGAGGTGTCATTTTCGTACCACTCTGTGCGAAGCGTAAAAGCTGAAACGCAGCAAAACCTGCGCGATCGCTAAAGACACGTCGCTTAACGCCGAGATGATGTCATAGTAGCAATTCTCTTAATCATCATTTCACTATCTCGCATTACACCAGCAAGATAATGCAGGCATCAATAAAGCCCGAAAGTCGTCTTACACCAATACTAAAAGTCGATAAAAAAATTAAAAAAAATTGGTGATATTGACGAAAATAATCCCTGGAGAAGGGGAACAAGAGGGACAAAGGACCTTTGTCCTTTGTCCTTTGTCCCTCTTGTTCCCCTTCTCCAGGGATTATTTTCGTCATTCTTGTCCAGCTCGCTTGCACCTTTGCATTTAATTGCATTATAATCAAATTTTGGTGATATTGAATTTTTTTTGTGTTTGTTTTGTGCGCGATCGCCCTAGAGCAGGGGTGCACAACAGACGGACCGCATGCGGCCCGCGGCCCAGCTGAGCGCAGAAACCGCTCACCGTGTCATTCAATGCACTGCGGCCGTTGACTTGGCAGAAAGCATTCGAACCCGTTGACCTACTTTTCTCAGAGTCCTCTTTTCCGGGGGGAAACTCCGCGTCCTCAGTTCAAATATTCCCTCTCCACTAGACCCACAGAAAACAACAATACAAAAGCCTGTACAGCCATCCAGTGCGTTGTTATGACCCGACCCCGCGTCCCTGTGTTTGTGAGTGTTCCAGTTCTTCATCCCGTTTCCTCCTCCCTCTCTCCACGGAATCTACAGCCCTCTCCCCTCCTGGGACATGATCACTGACAGCTTGTTGCAGATAGAGAAAAGCTAGTCGTGTCGCGCTTGGAATATGAGTGCACTTCCAAAGAAGAGAAAAATTGACCAGGAGGGCCGGAAATTCAACCAGGAGTGGACATGGAGGTACTTTTTCATTGAGAACGCATCGAAGTGCTTATGTCTTATGTGTCGAGAATCTCTCGCGGCTCCTGAAGAATACAACGTTTGACGCCACTGCGAGACCAAACATGCCCGCGACTTCAGCGCTCTTTCGGATTCGGAGAGAAAAACAAAGTTCGAGGACTTAAAACGGAATTTGCGTGCTGAGCAAAGTATTTTTACGAAAGCAAAGAACACATCTGAAGCAGCCACGCGGGCGTCTTTTCAGATATCTCAACAGATCGCTCATTCAGGTCGTCCGTTTACTGATGGCGACTTCGTCAAGGAATGTCTTATGATTGCCTGTGAGGAGATGTGCCCGGACAAGAAGTTAAGTTGGTTTTTCAAAACCTGAGCCTATCAAGAATGACAGTACAACGACGTGTGCATGACATTGCCGATGACCTATCAAAACAGCTGCAGAGGAGTTGCTGTCATTTTGTCTACTACTCTCTTGCTTTGGATGAGAGCACAGACATCAAAGACACAGCAAAGCTGCTTGTTTTCATCCGTGGTGTGAACAAAAACTTCGAAGTGACTCAGGAGCTGGCAGAGCTTTGCTCAATGCACGGACGGACTATGGGCGAAGAGATCAGCAAGGAGGTCAAAGACGTCATCGAGAAGCTCAAGCTATCATGGGAAAAACTCGCAGGTGTCTGCACCGATGGAGCCCCAGCCATGATGGGAAAGAGAAACGTAGCCGTTGCCTTACTTCAAGCGTTCAGTGGTGTAAAACTGAAGCAATATCACTGTATGCTTCACCAGGAAGCACTCTGTGCCAAAGTGATGAAGGTCGTGACTTCAGTTGTCAACTTTATACGTGCTCGGGGATTGAAGCACAGCATATTTCAAAAGTACCTGAAAGAAATGTAGAGTGAGCACATGGACATCCCGTATCACACTACTAAGTTTGCTGGCTAAGCCGTGGGAATGTTCCGAGTCACTTCGTCGCGCTGAAGGCCGACATCATCGCTTTCTTGCAAGAGGAAGGGAAACACATACCAGACCTGGAGGAAGAACAATGGTCGTGGGATCTGGCATTCCTCACCGATATTTCAAGCCATCTGAACACGCTTAACATAGCTCTCCAAGGAAAAGACCATCTCATTTCGGACATGGTGAGCGCGATCTTCGCGTTCCAAGGAAAGCTGCGCCTCTTCAAATTGCAGCTTGTGGGTGGCAGCATAGTCCATTTTCCAACCTGCCAGAAGCTCTTTCCCACCGGCGAAAATCGGAAAACGGTAGCTGCGACGTACGCTCCACAGGTTGAGTACCTGTTCTCCGAATTCCAGCAAAGATTCAAGGCATTCGAAAGTGAGAAGAGTAATACCCCTGTCAGACGGGCTAGTTTAGTGTCACTACAAGCGTGTGCACTTCGCCCTTAGTGTCACTTCTGTGGCATGCCACACGGCTCCTTCCTGAGGAGCACACTTGGCTTGGAGTGAGTTTGACGAACTCACTTCGCTCGATCGAGTGCTTGGAATCAATAGGAGTGTTTCAACAGTACAACATAACAACACAGAAACCAAAAGCGTTGCGTAAGTTTTATTTTATAAAGAAAAAGAAATTCGTGAAAGAGGCGACATGTAGAAGAGTGGCATTGCAAAAAAACTAGTGGGGTGGACTTGAAGTTTAGGCTTATCTTAACCAAGATTAGCGCAGCAGTGAATTGATAAAAGACGACGACAAAGTCAGTCATTCATGGCTATCTTGGTTAGCAGAGAATGATAGTCTACTTTTGTTTCAGCATATAATTATTTGAGACAACACAATAATTATGATCTGATTAGGCAGTGTCAGGGCCTCCTCGTAGACTTCCGTGGAACGAAGCGGAACGCCAAAGTTGGATATGCTTCGTTCTTTATATTGGCTTGCGATGATCAATCAGAATCATCCAATTGGCGTAAAAATCGTTCATTAATGTAACATTGTTTTAGAGCACAGCTCCTAGGCACCCGTTTCCGAGTTCAACGGCGTCAACGTAACCGCGCGTTGCATTAAGGGCTGTTTCCCAAAATGAGGTCACACCTGACGTCACGAGGGTAAACTTTTCCCACTAAATTTTGCGGTAAAAGTTTTTGCTAAGTTTGGCGGAAAATTTTTCCGCTAAATTTAGAGGAAAAATTTTACCCGTTTGACGTCACATTTAAAATTTCAGATGACGTGTCATGTGACGTCACACATCAATTCAGCGGGAAAATTTCCCGGCTAAATTTAGCGGGAAATTTAGTGAAATGTTTACGCTAAGTGGGATGGGAATAGGAGAGGAGGATGGGAGGGTACGGAGGGGTGCAGCTGGCATACCCTCCCCTTCGTACCTTTCTTCCCTCTTCCTCAAGAGCTGCGCTCCAATTCAGCATTACACAGAATTGTAAACACCTAATTTTTTTTAACGTGTCTTTATTAAGGGGTATCGGTGGCCGAGTGGGCTAGCGCCCACCGGGTCGGAGTACGTGGAGAGAAGGCTTGCGCTGGAGAACCCAGTGATTCTGAGCTCAATCCCCAGCCCTGTCCGAAGAACACACTTCCAATGAAGTGAGTTCGGGGAGCACACTACGCTCGCTCCTGTAGACCGAGTGTGTAATCTCAATAGCAGTGTTCAAGGAGGAAAAATAATGGAAGAAATTAACGCTGCGTAAAATTCGTATTATTTCGATAGGAGTAATATTAGATGTGCACATGTTTTCTGTTGGCAGGAAAGTATTGCATTGTAGAAAAAAAAGTGAAAGCCGTTTACAACTCCCTGTAATGCTGAATTAGAGCGCAGCTCTTGAGGAGGAGGAGGGAAGGGTACTGGGGGGGGTGGGTCAACTGACCGGGGGGGGGGGGGGGGGGGGGCGGGGTCACGTGGCCTTGGGGGTCACGTGTCATCAGTGACGTCACTGACGACGTCATCAGTGATGATGACGATGCGGATACCAATGACGTCACTGATGACGTCATCAGTATTTGCAGACGATACAAAGCTACAAATCGCCCATCAGAGACCTCCTTCAACGACGACGTTCGCACGGGGCGTCGGTAGGAGCATTGAAAATTAGCAGGTGGTGCTCACCGTTGATGTTGAATCCACAAAAAAAAAAAAAAAAAGCAACACTACGAAATTGTATATATATAAAAAAAAGCTTAACTTTTTTTTTTCAGCTGCACGTTACACGTTTTTTATGTGCTTTCGCGGCGTTGGTAGAGACTAAGAACAAAACAGAGGAAAGGAATGACGTAGTCTAACTCACACTGCCTGATAAATAAGAGTCGCACGCTGCAATCTGCTACGTGCCAGCAGTGTGTGACCTTTTTTTGCTTTCGCATTTCTTTTCCCAGTGACTTTGGCAGGTTGTTTGTTTGCTCGCTTCGCACAGCAGTTTGAAAGTACATTCCAGTACTTGTTGACGTACATAGTCGGGCAATCCTTGCACACCGTGCGTTTGTTTTGAGCGTCGATCAGCAGTCTCAAGTGTGTTTTCAGCTGAACTCTTGTCTGGTGAAATATTCGTCTGTTGAGGCGTCAGTGGCGATTTTGAAGCCAGACTTCGACAGCTCTTCGAGTTTAATTTGAAGTAACTTAAGTATTCACGTTTGTTCGGTTTTCGGGAAGCGGAAGAAGGATTTTCCACCACATCACAAAAACTTGTTTTTGCAGTGGAGATGGCAGGCATATGGCATGCCTGCCATCTCCAAGTATGCGCTGGTGTATGCCCGAAGGCAGCCGGCTGATCAACCAACGATGACCCATAGCAAACGTGACCGCGTACTGAAATAAAATCCGAATAGAAATGTATAACGAGCTTACACTTATTAATATATTTATTTAGTACCCAAAAGTACATTTGAAGATTTCGGGTCAGAAACTCGATCGAAGGCGAACAAAGAAAATGATCACAGACGACAATGAAAAAAAAAACACAAGAAAAGAAATAACAACAAACTTGCAGACGGCCCTCAAAATGTCCGGGCATAGCGTAGCAGACGAACTGGTGGTAGTAAGCGACGGAGAGAAGGAAAGAAAGTAAAAACTAAGCCGAACAAGGCAAAGCAAATACGCGATGGTTCGAACGTCAAGTAAGCACAAGAAAGAAGCAAACAAAAAACATAAACGCAGAAGGAAGAAAGACTGCGGCGGCGTTCCGTCGCCTCAAACATAAAAAAAAAAGCAGACTTTAAAAAATGGAAGGAAGCACCCGTAGACAACCGTCTAGTTTTTTTTTTTTTTTGTATCTCCACTTTTATTAGTTTTAGTAATAGGGTCAGATTTGCATGTGTACAATCGACTTCTTCCAGCGCATACTGACATTGCAGTAACATACGTGGTTCGAAACTGCCTTTTGCTTCTTCATCCAGAGACGATCGGGATATAGCCAGCTCGCCTATTCGACGAAACAATTTTAAGCAACTTTACTGTTCATATCGAATTGATCGATATGAATAGTAAAGTCGAAACGTAGCAATGTTCTAAACAAATTTTACATTGCCCTTTTTTAAGAGATAGGGCAATGGTACATTCGTGTTTTGCCTGGCTTACCTAAGTTCTGACAGAGTCTTTTCTTCAGGAGGGCCCGGAAATTGCACCCTGAAAGCTGTAACATCTTTCCCACGCGAAGAAAGTGTCCTTGACTCATGAGGTGGCACCTATTTTTTTACTTTCAAAGCAGCGAATACCCGTGGCAATTTTTTTTCATTGGTCACCTCGCACGGAGAGAGGCAAAACCAATGTGTTGCGGAGAATTCGTCTGCTAGCGGAGACTCCGAGCTCGCGAGGGGCGCTGCGATCACTTTTCGCACACAATTCGCGGGAGTTGCCAGTATTTTCTTACATGGTATTTGTCGCAAGTGTCTGCCGTTACGTCCGACGGAACCCGAAAAGAAACTGGAAGTTGCGTCCTTCGCAACCTTATGTAATATTACGCTTTACGGCCGATACATGACATAAACGCAAAAATATCTTGTTTCCTCTTATTCAAAGTGTAGTGTTTAGGACGGCAATTCTCTTGAACTGTTGACGTTATTCCAGCGCACCGCAAGGTGAAGTTGAGCGACGTGAAGACGTTAACGCTGAGTCACGGAAGCTACACCACAGGTCGGAGGTCTAGTCCCATCCCACAGCTGCAATGCGTGGGTGGCAGTGCAGGCTGTACCAGTCTTCCGCCAACGGTGCAGTGCTACAACAAGGGGAGTGACGGCATTGACATCCAGGTGGGTGCGTCCTCATTGGACTTCAAGTATATTTTTTTGTTCTGCTACACAGTCTAATATAACTCAATCCATGGTATGCCGCTTTAACATCTCTGGATACTCTCTCTCTCATCAGTTTTGCCCTCTGATAGCTTTGTCCGCTGTGCATATTCGTCCTGCCGTGTTACTTTTTCAGCTGCAAACCGAAATTCCTGATATAAACTTTTATTTTGGGTCAGTCATCCTATCATTTATTCACTAATTCGTCTGTAGAAAAATAAAATGCTACGATTTATAAAATTTGTGTGTGCTCGGCATTTCGCAAAGTCGACCCAAGCTATACTTTTTGTAAGTTGAAATTGGAAGGCAGACAATTAAATCTTTGTCGACCAGGACAAATTTTACTCATGGTTCCTGGGAAAGTTGATCAATTTGCAACATTAACTTCTCTGTGTTTCTTAATTGCATTGGTTCTAAATATAGCTGACAGCACATCTCATGTTCATCCTTCACACAGTGGGAGTGCAAGGCAGATCTGCCCAAATCGCTCAAGTTTGGCCACATTGAAGTGGCTTGTGAAGGGTATGACTACCCTGATGACCCATACATTCTGCAAGGGTCGTGTGGAGTAAGTCCTACATTTCTTCTATTTTTCTCTACTTCCAGCATTGAAAGATTGTACTGGATTTTTTAGGGGTTGCAGGCAACTTATGCTTTCAGTCTGCACAGACAATGCTGTCCCGTGTCTGCCTGATTGTTGTGACTTGTACTAGCTTTTATTTCTATTAATTTTGTACTATCGGCCGTCGAGTGGCCAAGGCAGGAGTAGGTAAAAATTGGAAAGAACACGTAATAATTATACAGGGTCATCGAGATGAATCCGGAAAATTTACCATATTCAGGAAAACACACATGGGCAAAGATAAAATGAATATTAACCGTTTTTTGTGCTTTGCTCGGTCTGCCATAACGTCTTCCTGGCTGACAGATTATCTGAACGTCTTGGCAGTGCTGTAAACTTGTGTCTTCTTGTAGCCATACCATGCAATGATTTGTTTAGGCGACTTTCCGGCGCAGAGCGATTCAAGTATTGCTGCCCTCCGGTCGTACTCTCTGCTCATTTTTGAGTAAGTCGCGAATTTTTTATCATGTGATGGTCCGCTGTCGAATCACGTGGCCGCAGAAGTGCAATATGGCCGGTTAGCAATTCACTGTATTGTTGAGAGTCGAAATCTGAAAACCGTCCGGATCTATCTCGGTGACGCTGTATAAGACTACACTAGCAATTGTTAAGTGAGGTTGCTTACACATAAAGCTGCACTTCGACTATTGACTACTGTTTCAGTAGTCAATTCACTACTTTCACGGCCTAAGGGGGCGCTCTAGTTATTATCAAAATGACTCTCATCTAGATGATAGTTGTAGAACAGTAGTGCGAGGTGGGGTGTGTGACGCCTGAGTGTAAACACTTCAACATCAGGAAGGAGTAATCAATTGACAACTTCATCCTGTAGCTTATCGTTCAGGAGCTAGGGAATATGATTCTCACACCGCAGTACCACCATCGCTGAAAGTTGCGAATAGTCCTAGTCATCCCTAGATCTTACAAAAGTCGAGAATTTAAAAACATCCGAGGAGTATGTATGAGGATTATTATGGATTTTAAGTAAATTGTACTTAAAGTACTACCTGCTTCAAGTGGGTATAGAAAATTTGTACTTTACTTGAAGTACATTCTCTGAGTAAATACTGTACTTAGATTTTTTTCTGGTACTTTCTGAGGAAAGTACAACTTCAGACTTCAAAGTACACTCCCAAATTTTGTTCTTGTTAATATTCCATCACAAAATGCTGCTTTGTTGACAAATAAGTGCAACTACTCCGTGGCCATTAAATGACATGCGAAACTGCATGTTGGTCTGGCAACGCTGTGCACACAGCCATCTTGTTAGCGTCAAGTTTCTTCGGTTTCGGTTTCTCAGCATTTCCAGGGTAGGGATACTCTGCCACTGATTGTGATACAGCAACTTTATGGTTTTCTCCAACGTGCACAAAGGACTAGGTCGTCATGCCTTTCATCTCTGAGGACACTCAATTCTTTTTATGACGTGAAGACGCATAACGTCGTACTGTTTAGCAGTAGACTGCTCCATGCCAATACATACGACTCAAGGTTATTTTATTTATTTCTTTTTTTCTAGCTGTTACTTTCTAAAGTTTCATTTGGCGGAAAACTTTGAGTACTTATTAAGCAAACTGCGCCCTGGGCAATATTTTTCAGGCGTTGCAAAGAGTTCAAATTGGTTTCAGATAGTATCATCCCCAAGCAGAGTTGACGGATGTAATGACGATTTGTTGAACCCTGGCAGAATGACTGCATTAATCTCCGCCCGAGTTCCTTTGCACTAAAAAAAAAACTTGACTTCACCTGCTACAAAAAAGAAAAAAAGGTGACCTTGAAATGAAGTTGGCATCGCTGGTGTTCCTCCACTTGACGTCTGCAGCGCAACTTTTTTCTGCCGCTGACATCGAAGCTCTAGCCACTGTGATGAACCGAAGCAAGTGATGTAATGGAAAGTGGCATTCAATGAAAAAGACAGCGAAATCCGTCTTTGTGAGGGTTGAGAGCAAACGGACACGTCGTCCGTGTCTGTTCTGTTTTCTGTTCTACATAACCACGTCTCAAAACGTCAAGAATATTTTATTAGCAAACTCTCCTGTTTTGTTTTAGAGGCAAGTTCGCTCTTTGCAAATTTTACGAAAAAAATGCACCATCTGTGGGCAACGCTGCACAAAATCGTAGCGCGATAGGTTAAGAAACCGAATTTTGTGGTCGATTTAAAGAGCCTGGCCTCTCCCTGAATCACCCTGTACTTTACTTGAAGTGCACAACCTCTCATTTGATTTGTATTTTACTTGAAGTATTTTTTAGACACACTTTACAGATCAGTTCTACACTTCTGTGAACATCGATAGCACATAATGCATGTTCATGACTTCCACAAATGAATTGAGTTGGTAGTGGTGATTCTGGGCAACTGGACATTTTTTCTCCCCATCAGTTGGAGTACAAGTTGGAGAGAACTGGCCACAGTTACAGCGAAGACAGCCAATCACACAGGCAAGTTTTTCATCGACAATTGTTCCTGGAAAACTGCCATGCACCTGAATTCTGGTAGTATCATAAAATATTGAGCAAGCACCCACCCAAACGTTGGAACAAATGGTGCACTTGTTTGGTCCAGAAGTAAAAGGGGCACATGGCGGGCCTGTTTGATCCAACGGCGCGGTATAGGACAGGGGTCACGTGCAACGCCTCGTTTTTAAAGCAGCTGTGCCACACTCGTCAAGCCTGCTTCGTGCCGACACTCTCGTGTCAAGCTTCACCACTTTGCACCGGTGCATGTGCGTGAAGCTTCACATTCTTGCACCAGCTTCTTGGAGATACACCCCAGTTAGTTTGGCAGGCTGGGAAGTTTGCCGGGGGTGGGTGCTTGTGAAATATGCTTTGCTTATATTTCAAATGTTTTAAAATGTGGGGTTGGGAACCTATTGCAACATGGGCATGTGCTCTGTATGTTATGGTTAATTTACAATCTTCAAGCAATATATGCACGCAAAACAATGAGGATGACAGGGAAGTAGATGGGAGGAGCACTGAACTCAAAACTAAAGATTTATTGAAAGAAACCCAACAAAAGTAAATGTTTAGTTGTCAGTTCAGCGTTCGTCCCGTGTACTTCTTTCGCTCCCACCCTCATTGTTTTGCACGCTGTTTCATATATTGCTTAAGGAAACATGTGCCAAGGGAAAACATTTTTTTTAAATTATACGATAGTTGCATGACATTTTCACAGGTTATGGTGCTTGATATCTTTTTGTATCAGCTTTGATATACATAGCTTGATAAGCTACTCTGGGTTTTCTTAAACCGCTGAGTGCTATGAACAACAACAATAATAATAATGTGTGTGAGACGTCTCTTCTTTTAAAATAACTGAACATTTCGAAAACATTTTTATAGGGAAAACTAAAGTTTCTTTATGTTTGCATAAAAATAAATATTCTAACCAATTCTTGATAGTTGCATTCTAACTGCTAAATGCCAAATGTGGTAGTGATAGGACAACATTAAAAACAAATATTTATTGTGTACAAACTCTGTCTATGTCCCAAAATTACAAAAAGAAAAAAAAGACATTTTAAATATTACCGTACATGTGCAGAGACGCTCTTTCGTGGCGGAAGCAATAATTTTTTGTTCTTAATTTGTGCAAGACATTGATGTTACAGAAGAATGTGACGAAAAGGTGACTGCTAGGCTTACATCTGAACTTCATAATTTGAAGAAGAACCATGCACACAAAAATGGCTCAAATTTGCGCCTTTCTGGGTTGCAGGGACTTCTCCAAATGCATATTTGGCGAATTTCGCTATCCCATTTGGTACTTAGTAATTTTGTACTTAAATATGAAGTTGCAAATATAATAAAACACCCCAAAACCCGAAATAAGTTTTTAAAAAAAGATTGCCGTTCTTGCATCCCCCCTAAAGGGCAACTCCGGACAAGAATAAAACCAGAATAAATGACTGGTATTGCTTTAGTGGCACAAAATATGATCACAGCCGAAATATTACGTCAGAGTGAAGCCGCATGCTCAACTAAAACAATTTTAAAAGTGCAACCAGGCGGGTTAGCTTTTAGTCGGGGAACACTGGCGCGGCATCCTTGCGAATTCACGTCGCGGTCAAGCTGCGACTGATTGGATGTATTGTGTGCCGCAGCACCAGTGCGACGTCACGTCCGTACGATGATCAGTGTTGCCATTCCTCTAGCAGATAGTTCCGGCTTTGGCGTAGACGCCCGAAACCAAACTTTGAGCTGTGATATTTATAAAAATACACGCAACATCGAGAAGAAAAAAAAAATACCTCGTAATTCAGGGACACTGCCTTAGCTGAAAAGTCGTAATCCCAAATTCAAACATATTGACCAGATTTGCCCTTTACACATGATCCAACTCTCCCGCATTACCCCTCTGACTTAATCTGCAATCATTATTAAATACCTGGTTCTCAACGCTTTAGTTGCAGAATTATGCTTGTAATTAATCAGTTGGACAGGAAGGCACTGCTGAACCACTGTTCAAGAGGGTACAGAACCAATACCTGCACACTATTTCTCTAAGCAAGAAACAGGGACATGTCGCTAGCTTTGTTGCTGGTGCCTGAGCAAAACCCGAGAAACTGATAGCTGTATTGCATACGCAAACTATACCTGTGGATCCCTTCATGGTGGGTTCAAATCCTGTTCAATGTGTTCGGGCTTTGGTTGCAGATTAAAAGTCCCCAGGTAGTCTAAATAATCATCAGTCCTTCGCTGGGACGTGCCAGATACCTTGCGTTTGGAACATAAACCTAAAAAATGTTCATCTAATTTTTTTTTTTTTCGTAAGTCAGATGGACAAAGTAAGGCATTATAAGTACCTCAATCATTAGTACTGGCAAAAACTGATGTTTCCGGTGCAAACACGTTGCAGCTACTACGGCCAGAAGGGGAAGTCTTCGTCCTTCCAGAATGTGTTGATCCTTGGTGTGCTCTGCTTCATCATCTACGTCATCTACAAGAGCTGCATGACCAACGCGGTGCAGCGTGGCGCAGACGGCTACACGGACATTCCTCCTGACGATCCCACCTCTGGACCGAGCGGACGTCGAGGGTTCTTTGGTGGCGGTGGGTCACCGCCGCCACCCGGATTCAGGCCCGGATTCAGGCCCGATGTAGTTGATGAACACGGCCTTGTAGGCGATCTCGTTGGAGCAGGACCCGCAGGCCATCGTCTGCACCTCGGCAAGACCCGAAGGCGCGACGGACAACAGCGCATTCTTGAGACGGGACACCAAGTCGCTCGGAGGCAGGATCCCCATCGCCGGGCGGTTCACGAAGGTGGCAACGTTGGCGGGGTCCTTGACGGCCGCCACGAGGGCCGGATGGTTGTAGCCAGAGCCGTATATGTAGAGAGTTTGGCCATTCGTTGGGAAGTATAGGAGACAAATGAAGCGGCGCCATTGGCCGAAAGCGGGCTGGGCGTGTTCCAGGGCGTCTTCAGAAATTCGAATGTGACCAACCAGAAGCCGGAAATAATACCCTGGCGGTGGTCGCAAGAAACAAACCTGATAACTGCATTAAAGTAACTCTCGATGGCTGAAAATATGGTACACGTGATGTTTCAATCACACTCATCTGAAATGATGGTGGAAGAGTGCGACTAGCGGAAAGATAGACATAATCCTTACGCCAAACGCCGAGCGCCGGGAATCTGCCGTCAGAGCGGTCACACTCTGTCCGCGCAAAACAGAGTTGAGCGGCGCATTCGTTTCTTACGTCTTTCTGCATGATCATGATGAAACAACACGTACACCCTATTTTCGACCACAAAGAGTTACTACACTTCACTCTTACGCACTTATTAAAACCATATACGAACATAAACCTTCGATGATCGATCGGCTCAGAATTGTTTCTCGCTACCACCGCTAGGGGATTCTTTTCGGCTTCTGGTTGGTCAAGAGAGCATGCCAAGCCCTCTTTCCGAGTCTGCCGCACGCCCTGGCTCTGCCCGCACCTCCCATTGACCAAACTCTCTACATATACGGCTCTGGTTGTAGCCGAGTGGCAGCGACGAGATCTGCGTGTAGATGTCCAGGAAGGCGTTGCCGTCCACGTCGTACAAGTAATTTCCGATGGATTTCTCGTAGTCCACGAACATCTGCACGGCGCCCGCATTCTGGATGCCGTTGAGCTCGCTCTTCAGGGCCTCTGACTTGGGTCCCGGGAAGGAGGACGTAAGCAGCCGGGGTTCCGTCGGTTCCGCCGCAGTGCTGCTGCCGCCCCATCGGCGCGCGACATAAGACTGGCGTCTGCTAGCGGCAAGCAGACACGCGCCGAGGCAGCGCGACACCGTCGCTGGCACACTGTTGAGCACGCGATGCATCTTCGGAACGTTCGCCGAGAAGCTTGTGGCTTGGGCAGATGTTCTGGGGTTTAGGGAACAGGATGCTGGCGGCGATCTTCTTTTTCAGTACGGTTCCACTGCGATCGACGACACCGAAACCAGCGCATTTATGCGCAGGCTATCGGGCCAGCGCTGATCGGGCGTAGTTAGATCAGGGACGTCCGCTAGGGCAGCTCCGCGGCGCTGTTGTCGGGAAATGGCATTCTCAATGCCGTTTCAATTGGAGCCTCCGAGGAAGCATTTGTCGGGCTGCTGTGAGGAATATGTATGCCACATTAATTTCGTCCGAGATATTCGTGCGCTAAACAAGAGTTAGTTTAAAAGGCATGGGTGTATTTACTTACATCCGTACTGCTCCACAGAGGATGCGCACTGACAATATTAGTATGATTTAATCGACGTTATATATAACCACGAATGTCGAAAAACAAAAGGCCGAAAGCGAGTATGCGATTGTTTAAGCTCCGCATTCAGCGCGAACTTTATGCCCTTGCTAACAGAAATGTGAACGCGCAAGCACGCGCAGAACATGAGTGAAAACGGTGAAAACCAACGAGGTACCAATCCGCTTTTCGAGGGTACAATAAATTCAACATGCTACTTCTACAACGCTGCAAAAAATATCGCCAAATATCAAACGCAGATACTGCTCGGTAAATATAATCGCGATGTTCCGCTGGAAAGCGAGCGGTCAGGGGGGTCAGGGTCCCGTGACGTAGACTATCGCACTACTGTATTTTCTATTTTATTTTCGAGTCCTTTTAGAAGTAACACGACTTTTGACTGGGCTAGTTTGTTGCTATTAGACATAATTAAAATAGCGAGAACTTGACAAGGAAAAAGAAGGCACACGTCTGGCGTTGCGCCAGTCCTGTCGTACGTGTACATTTTTTGTCCTTGTAAAGTTCGCGCTATTTTAACCATGCCCTTAGATGATTTGCCTGGTGTAATGGCCTACAACGTCCTCCGTCCCCCTTGCCCGTCCCCAACCCTTGTTTTTTTTACTATTTTACATTAATAAAAAAATAACTAGCAATAAAAATGTCATCGTATGCACCCACATCTTTGTAACCGCAATTTAAAAAAAAAAAATAAAGAGAGGTTTATGTTGAATAAAAATAAGAAATCTTTTTCTCGATATTAAACCGAAACTAAGACGCACTTTTGACTCTGACTGGTAAAATTTGTTTCTCCAAAGTAGATGACAAAACTGTTTTGTTTCGCTTCATTTTAAAGCATTAAATTTTTTTTTTGTCAAAATTATAATTTATTTAAAACAGGCACCATCTAACTTCTGCCTCTCAGCAAGTGGCTGAGAGGCCGAAGACGCTGGAAACCCTGATAACCTATCAGCGCCATGCTGTGTCCGAAATCGAAACCAAATCGCTCCTTTCGCTTCTGTACCATCTGTACTCTGTACTTGCAAAGCCGCTTGAGCACTTGAGTGACTTCACTACTTGTGCTAATTGTGCTGTGCAGACAACCGGGTGAACCTTTAGCGAAGATTAGGTTACTCCTGTGGACCTGTGATTTTCTTAATTGAAGTCTGGATTCTCAATAGGTGTTTAGCTAACAACTCCGAGGGCAGGGTTGGCGATGGAGGCGTCAGGTTCGAGTCTCTTTAGCCGGTTTGTTTGGATCGGTTTGCTGCTGCTGGGATGTGCATCTTTGGCTGTTCACGGTAAGTTCGACAGTTCACTCGATTCTTCTATGGTTCTGAGGTCTCATTTTCGTACTACTCTGCGCGAAGCGTAAAAGCTGAAACGCAGCAGAACGTACGTGATCGCTAAAGACACGTCGCTTAACGCCGAGATGATGTCATAGTAGTGATTCTCTTAATCATCATTTCACTATCTCGCATGAAACCAGCAAGAAAATGCAGGCATTAATAAAGCGCGAAAGTCGTCTTGCACCAATACTAAAAGAAAAAAAAATTGTGATATTTAATTTGTTTCTGTTTGTTTTGTGCACGATCGCCTTGCCCGTTCCGCCATACTTGTGTTTGCGGCCGACAAAGGCGATTAAAATCGCAAGTGTCTAGCGTTACCTCCGCCGGAACCCGAAAAGAACATGAAAGTTCCGTCCTTCGCAACCTTATCTAATGTTACGCTTTACGGCCGATTCGTGGCGTAAAGGCAAATATTTTGATTAAAGTGCAATTAAATGCACGAAAATAATCCCTGGAAAAAGGGAACAAGAGGGACAAAGGACAAACACACAACACAGATTTGTGTTTGTCCTTTGTCCGTCTTGTTCCCTCTCTCCAGGGATTAGTTCCGTCAAAATATCTTGTTTCCTCTTATTCAGACTGTAATGTTCAGGATGGCAATTCTTTTGAACTGATCCGGTGACAGAACCATTGTTTATGGTTCTGCCATCAATCGTGCCATAAACTTCGATTGGACGAGGAAGTAGAAGAATTTGAAAACACTACATACTGCTTCACAGCGCACAAGATCAGACACACTTAAAAAAATTTTCACGCACACTGGAGGAACACTCACGCAGCGCTGTGTGTCTGATCTTGTGCGCTGTGAAGCAGTATCATGAATAACCAACTCGCCCAGGCTGAAGTTCTGATCTTTTGAACTGTCGACGTTGTTCCAGCGCACCGCAAGGTGAAGTTGAGCGACGTGAAGACGTTAACGCTGAGTCACGGAAGCTACACCACGGGTCGGAGGTCTAGTCCCATCCCACAGCTGCAATGCGTGGGTGGCAGTGCAGGCTGCACCAGTCTTCCGCCAACGGTGCAGTGCTATAACAAGGGCAGTGACGGCATTGACATCCAGGTGGGTGTGTCGTCATTGGACTTCAAATATATTTTTTTGTTCTGCTACACAGTCTAATATAACTCAATCCATGGTACGCCACTTTAACATCTCTGGATACTCTCTCTGTCATCAGTTTTGCCTTCTGATATCTTTGTCCGCTGTGCATATTTATCCTGCCTGCTGAAAACAGCTGAAAACCCATTTTCTGCAGCTTTGCAGCTGAAAACCCAAATTCCTGATATAGATTTTTATTTTGGGTCAGTCTTCCTATAGCATTTATTCACTAATTTGTCTGTAGAAAAATAAAATGCTACGATTTATACAATTTTTGTGTGCTCGACATTTTGCAAAGTCGACACAAGCTAAAGTTTTTGTAAGTTGAAATTGGAAGGCAGACAGTTAAATCTTTGTAGACCAGGACAAATTTTACTCATGGTTCCTGGGAAACTTGATCAATTTGCGACATTAACTTCCTTCCCCGTATTTCTTAATTGCATTGGTTCTAAATATAGCTGAATGCACATCTCATGTTCATCCTTTGCGCAGTGGGAGTGCAAGGCAGATCTGCCCAAATCGCTCAAGTTTGGCCACATTGAAGTTGCTTGTGAAGGGTACGACTACCCTGATGACCCCTACATTCTACAAGGGTCATGTGGAGTAAGTCCTACATTTCCTCTATTTTTTCGCTACTTCCAGCATTGAAAGATTGTACGGGATTCTTTAGGGTTTGCAGGCAACTTATGCTTTCAGTCTGCACAGACAATGCTGTCCTGTACCTGCCTGATTGTTGCGACTTGTGCTAGCTTTTATTTCTATTAATTTTGTACTATCGGCCATCGAGTGGCCAAGGCAGGAGTAGATAAAAGTTGGAAAGGACAGATGATAATTATAGAGGGTCATCAAGGTAAATCTGGAAAATTTACCATATTCATAAAAACACGCATGGGCAAAGGTAAGATGAATGTTGACCATTTTCTGTGCTTTGCTCGGTCTGCCGTAACGTCTTCCTGGCTGGCAGATTATCTGAACGTCTTGGCAATGCTGTAAACTTGTGTGTCTTGTAGCCATACCACACAATGATTTGCTTAGGCGATTTTCCGACGCAGAGCGATTCAAGTGTTGCTGCCCTCCGGTCGTATTCCCTGCTCATTTTTGAGCAAGTCGCGAATTGTTTATCATGCAAGGGTCTGCTGTCGAATCACGTGGTACCTTACTTAAGGGATACGGCCCCGAAATTCCATTTTTTTTCGAAAAAATGCATTTTTAAAAATTATTATATTTGGGTTCACTATACTCTGAAGCATAGTTTCAGAAAGTTTCATTTATAAATACGCAGTATTTATTTCGCAAAAAATTATTTTCGGCAAGCTCGCGGCCGCGCGCGGCGACCCGCCGAGCGAGCAGAACAGCGAAGTTCGGCATTTTCAAATTGGGCCTACTCCGCGCTCGTTCGACGCAGCCGAGGTATCTTACCCTCGTTGGAAGCGCCGTTTCTTCTAGTTTCTGCCCGTAGAAGCTTGCTACATTGGAGGCTATCTGTGGCCCGGGAGAACCCCGTACAAACAAGCCGAAAAAACGTGGGAACTGTGATACCAGCAATCCCATTGGTTGCGACCCGAAACGGGGCTCATGATTGGCCGTCTTCGGTGACGTAGCTCCTTGTTCGCCTGATACGCGCGCTTTCGGCTGCTTCTTTCGCTTCTGATCGTATCGCTACTTCGCCGCTGTTTAGATTCGTTTTCCCTTTTTGTTCCCGGTAGTTTTTCTGCCGAAGAATGCCTGCCTCCAAGGTTAGCACTCGCAGTAGCTTTGGCCGGCGTTCTCGATGGCGAAAACCGAGGGGTCGATCAGCGGCACTCCACGCAAAGGACGGGGACCCGTCTCCGCCGGCACCATCGTCGCCGTCTCCGCCGCCGCCGTCACCATCACCATCTTCAAGCTCAAGTGCGGCTTTGCGGACATCGGAGCCTACAGCTTCATCTCCGAATGCTCATCGGCTTCCTGTCTCCTCCGAATCGGATGTGCTGACCACGTTCGAGAAGAAGCTCAGCCTGCTCGATTTCGACGCGGGGACTACGGACGACCCGGAGCCGACGGACGCTCCCGTTGAAAAGCCGCTGGACGGCTATCGGCTCCTCAGTGTGTCGGCCGTGCAAACTCTTGTTGCGGCTTTGCTCTGCCCCAAGTGCCACGGAGAACTGCTGAGCTTGCGAGAAGAAGGAATTGGCGTCAACCTTCAGTTCGTTGTTAGCTGCTCGACTTGCGGAGACATCGTCACGACACCGCATTCACAGTCAATTGGCAAGTCTCGACAGAACGAACTCGCGGTGCGTCTCGGCGTCGTTGGAAGAGACTGTGGCATCAGTTTTACGAAGCTCACGAATCTTTTCGGGGGCCTCAACGCTCCGCCCCCGGTGCACGTCAAGTCGTACCAGAAGATCGCGGCCAAAGTACATGATGCGGCGATGCAAGCGGCGAGTGACGCAATGAGGGACGCTGCGCAAGCCGTGAGGGACGCGCAACCGACCGGGAGCCCGACCGCCGGCAGCGATCGTTTAGATGTCTGCATCAGCTACGATGGCACGTGGCATAAACGTGGCCATACATCGCACTTCGGAGTTGGCGTTGCTATTGAACTGGAGACCGGCTTGGTGCTTGACTTTTCGGTCCAGAGCAAGTATTGCCACGGGTGCGAGTTGGGCCCCAAGGAAGACGACGAACACTTCGAGGAGTGGGCAGAAACCCACAAGGCAACTTGCCAGAAGAACTACGAGGGATCGTCCAATGCAATGGAGGTACAGGCAGCTGCAACCATCTTCAGCCGGTCTATTGAGCTACACAATATGCAGTACGTCACTGTTTTGTGCGACGGCGACAGCAAGGCCTTCACGCATGTGTCCAGCCTTGACCTGTACGACAAGGACATCCACAAGGAGGATTGCGTCAATCACGTAGCAAAGAGGATGTATGCAGGTCTGGAGAAACTCAAGAAAACAAAAAAAGGACTGGGAGGAAAAGGGAAGCTGACCAACGTAGTGATGAAAAAGCTGACGAACTACTATGCTTGCGCTTTGAAGGACAACGCGCCTGATGTCGTGAAGATGCAGCGAGCCATCTTTGCCAGCCTGTTCCACACGTACTCCACAGACGAGGAGCCCCGTCACATGGGCTGTCCAGATGGTGAGGATTCGTGGTGCCATTATAACCGCCACAAGGCCCTCGAAGCAGCAGGGAAGCCTTCGACACCACGGCCACACAGACCAGCATTCTCCAAAGACGTTGCAAGAGAGCTTGTTCCAGTGTACAACCGGCTGTCGCGAAAGGAGTTGCTCCTCCGATGCTCCCGCATGATGACACAAAATGCGAACGAGTCTTTTAACGCCCTTATTTGGAAGAGATGCCCCAAGACGGAGTTCGCCTCCTTGCGAACTGTCGAGACAGCTGTTGCCCTAGCTGTCCTCGAGTTCAACCTTGGACCTAAAGGTTTCGAAAGGACGCTCCAGGAGATGGGCATCACCCCAGGAAGCCACCAGGAGAAGCATGCCCACAAGGCGACTCTGGGGAAGATCGTGAAGGCCAGAGTGAAGGCACAGGACTCATCAAAGCTCGCACACAAAAGACGGAAGCTGGAGGCTATTGCCAGGGAGCAACAGAGCCTGGAGGTCGAAGGTGCCACCTATGCCGCAGGCGGATTTTGAGAAACAAGCCGCAAGCTGCTGCCAGCAAGCAATGCGCCCATGAAGTTGAAGGTTCCACCAATGACTCGGTTGAATTTCAAGTTTCTGGCATCATTCGAAAATAAAAAGAACCGAAGTTGAAACTAATCACATTTTTCTCAGTTTCACTGTTTGACAGGAATTCTTGTTTTAGGGAAGCTATCGTTTGACATTCAGAATAATGAGGGACATCATTCAAGGTTCTCTGGGACTGAAATTTTCTGGGGAACAAGATAGACTACTTCACAGTTAAAAAAATACACTCCTTCATGAAAAAAAAAATAAAAAATTGAAACATAAAAATTTTACAATTTTTTTTAAATTTTGGGATGTTGCTATTTTCATCATAATTGAATATTTTGCAATATATTTTTTATCTAGGTTGCACTGTGGGTATTGTTCTTCTCATTGAAGCAGGTAGTTTGCCACCAGCTAATATTATTTTTCTACGATAGACTTCCTAATGAGTTGTCTTTTTTCTGAAGTGCAAAAATCGTAGCATACTGTAAAGTTCACCGATAATGCTAAAACTTAGCAGATTATCCTTCCTCATAGTGCTGAAATAACCCTCAAAATTTGAACCAAATTGGGTGAAGGGTTCAAAAGTTGACCCTCTCAGGCCATATCCCCCCTTACTTAAAGTGCATTGTGCCCGGTGTACTTTCTACTTTACTTGAAGTGCACAACCTCTCATTTGATTTGTATTTTACTTGAGCTACTTTTTAGATGCACTTTACAGATCAGTTCTACACTTTTGTGGAAGTTGATAGCACATAATGCATGTTCATGACTTCCACAAATGAATTGAGTTGGTAGTGGTGGTTCTGGGCAACTAAACATTTTCTCTCCCCATCAGTTGGAGTACAAGTTGGAGAGAACTGGCCACAGTTACGGCGAAGACAGCCAATCACACAGGCAAGTTTTTCATCGACAATTGTTCCTGGAAAACTGCCATGCACCTGAATTCTGGTAGTACCGTAAAATATTGACCAAGCACCCACCCACCCAAACCTTGGAACAAATGGTGCACTTGTTTGGTCCAGAAGCAAAAGAGGCACATGGCAGGCCTGTTTGATCCAATGGTGCGGTATAGGAAAGAGGTCACATGCAATGCCTCGTTTTTAAAGCAGCTGTGCCCCACTCGTTAAGCTTGCTTCGTGCTGACACTAGTGTGAAGCTTCACCACTTCGCATTGGTGTATGTGCGTGAAGCTTCACATTCTTGCACCAGCTTCTTGGAGGTACACCCCAGTTAGTTCGGCAGGCTCGGATGTTTACTGGGGTGGGTGCTTGTGAAATATGCTTTGCTTATATTCCAAATGTTTTAAAAAGTGGGGTTGGGAACCTATTGCAACATGGGCATGTGCTCTGTATGTTATGGTTAATTTACAATCTTCAAGCAATATGTGCACGCAAAACAATGAGGATGGGAGGGAAGTAGATGGGAGGAGCGCTTTGGAAAGAAACCCAACAAAGTAAATGTTTAGTTGTGAGTTCAGCGTTCGTACCGTGTACTACTCTCCCATTCTTATTGTTTTGCGCGCTGTTCTATACGCTGCTTAAGGAAACATGTGCTAAGGGAAAACATCTTTTTTTAATTATATGAGATAGTTGAATGACATTTTCACAGGTTATGGTGCTTGATATCTTTTTATATACATCTGCTGTCAGCTTTGATATAGCTTGATAAGCTACTTTGGTCCTTTTGAACCACTGAATGCAGTGAACAACAATGATAATTTGTGCAAGACATCTTATATCTTAATATAACTAAAGTTTGCAACATACATTTTTTTAGAGAAGACAAGTTTCTTTGTTGGCATAAAAATAAATATTCTAACCTCTTCTTGATAGTTGTATAGTAAATATCCTAAAGCATATGCCCGCCGAATTTAGTAATGGTGGGGCAACATTAAAGACAATAAATTCTGCACAAACTCTGTAGACGTCTCAAATTACAAAGAGAAAAACATATTTGAATATTGCCGTACATGTGTAGCGACGCTTTTTTGTGGCGGGAGCAATCATTTTTGTTCTTAATTTCTGTGAGAAATTGAAGTTACAGAAGAATGCGACGAAAAGGTGATTGCGAGGCTTACATCTCAACGTCATAATTTCAAGAAGAACCGTGCACACGAAAATTGCTCAAATTTGCGCCTTTCTAGGTCGCAGGGAGTTCTTCGAATGCATATTTGACGAATTTTGTGACCATATTTGGTACTTATTACTTTTATACTTAAATATGAAGATGCAAATAGAGTCACACCCTAAAGCCCAAAATAAAATTTTTTTTTTTTTTTTTTTTCAAAATATTGTTATTTTATTTGCATCTCCCCAACTCCTGTCAAAAACGAAACCAAAATAAATGACTGGTCTCACTTGAGTGGCACGAAATATTATCACAGCCAAAATAGTCCGTCAAAGTGAAGTTGCATACTTTACTAAGACAATTTTAAAGATGCAACTAGCTGCTCTTTAGCAGACTGCAAGCAGGTTAGCTTTTAGTCAAAGAACACTGGCGCAGCACCCTTGTGACGTCGCGTCGCGGCAAAACCTCCGGTTGATTGGTTGTATCGCATACCACAGCACCAGTGTGACGTCACATCCGTGCGGCTGGTGATCAGTGTTGCCATCCCTCTAGCAGATAGTTTCGGCTTTGCCATAGACGCCTGAAACCAAACTTTGAGCCGTGATATTTATAAAACTACACACAATATTGAGAAGAAAAAAAATTATGTTTTGTAATTACGAGGCACTGCCTTAGCTGAAAACAGTCATAATCCCAAATTCAAACATATTGCCTGAATTTGTCTTTTAAACACAAACAAACTCTCCAATTTGCAATCATTATTAAATACCTGGTTATCAACCCCTTAGTTACAGAATTATGCTTGCAATTAATCAGTTGGACAGGAAAGCACTACTGAACCACTGTTCGAGAGGGTACAGAACCAATACCTGCACACTATTTCTCTAAGCAAGAAACAGGGACATGTCGCTAGCTTTGTTGCTGGCACCTGAGCAAAACCCGAGAAACTGATAGCTGTATGGCATACGCAAAGTGTACCTGTGGATCCCATTGTGGTGGGTTCAAGTCCTGTCCAATGTGTTCGGTTGCAGATTAAAAGTCCCCAGGTAGTCTAAATAATCATCAGTCCTTCGCTGGGACGTGCCAAATGCCTTGCGTTTGGAACATAAACCTAAAAAATATTCTTCTAATTTTTTTTTTCTTTCATAGGTAAGATGGACAAAGTAAGGTACTAAAAGTACCTCAATCATTAGTACTGGCAATGGGAACAATTTAGTGTTTCAATTTCCGCTCTGAAACTAATGTTTCCTGTGCAAACACGTTACAGCTACTACGGCCAGAAAGGGAAGTCTTCGTCCTTCCAGAATGTGTTGTTCCTCGGTGTGCTCTGCTTCATCATCTACGTCATCTACAAGAGCTGCATGACCAACGCGGCGCAGCGTGGCGCGGACGGCTACACGGACATTCCTCCTGACGATCCCACCTCTGGACCGAGCGGACGTCGAGGGTTCTTTGGTGGCGGTGGGTCACCGCCGCCACCCGGATTCAGGCCAGACTACCACACCGACGCCAGTGAGTTTCTGTACCCTCGCTAGCGGCGTACAGCTTGCGTGCCATACACATTAGAGAAGGACCATGATGTTAGCACAAGTGGCAATGTGCTGCTTCCAAAATGGCCATGCAGCCAGGCGAAGTACGGCACAACTACAACATGCACGACGAAGCTTTTTGTATGTGGCAGCTCCGTATGGTGCAAACAATGCATGCAGACGGGAGTGGCGCACGTGTATCATAGGTGCGCTTGCACCTATGGTACACAGCCAAATGAGCATCATGCTGCACCATGTATGCTAGTGCCTACAGTGCCTTTTCATGCGAGTCAGAGTGGCACATGTGTGGAAATATCTCTGGGGTAGTCTGCTACACAACTGGTTTTGCAACAAATGCTGGATTAGATGTGGTTACTTTTAATGCCGTAGAAATTATTTTACCCATGTGGTTGACAGGGGATGCACTTAAAATTGAGTATATGCAGATATGTATCGAGGGCAGCCAGTGGATGGCACAAGCGAGTTCATAAACAAGAAAGCGCATGCTGTATACAGTGTATTTGATGTCCTGTGTAGTATGTTAGAGCATCGTGTTCGTCTGTGCAGGTTGTGGAAGCGGAGCGGGGCTTGGAGGCCGCGGAGGGTCTGGCCTCGGAGGATTCTGGTCCGGCGCCGCCGCTGGAGGACTGCTGGGATATATGTTTGGAAACAGGGGGTACGCTGCGGTCAATTGCTTCAGCCGTCTGTCGTAGTCTCAACGGTCCAAGCATCAAACTTCCCGGCGTTCTTGCTACTCTTTGCAGGAATACCGGGTATGCGTCGTCTGGCTTCGGCTACCCCCGTGAAGGCACCTTTTCATCGGCGCCGAGTTTCTCTTCTTCTTCGTCTGGAACGTACAGCTCAAGCGGTAAGTGCAAAATGTCAACTGAATGAAGTCTTGCCAAAACACGCAGACTCAGAAAAGCACACACTACAGATTCACGCGCTAGATCATTGTTAAGTAAACATTTCGGGCTAGCACTCAAAGGGTGGAAATGTGGGGTACCGATTAGGGTCAGTTGGTTCATACTGACGAAAAGGCAAACAGTGCACAGTAAACGGGGACTATAGGAAGTGCAAACAGGACAGCGCTTTTCCTGTTTGCACTTCCTTTAGTCCCCGTTTACTGTTTGCCTTTTCGTCGATGGGAATGTGTAGCACAAACAAGTGTAGAGGCTGCAATGATGTGATGCACCTCTAGCACGTGTCATGGAAAACACTATTGAGATGTCTTTTTGTGGACATATTTTTTTATGAGGTGAAAATCTTTAATTTGATTTTGTGGTCTAATTGAAGGGAAAAAGTTGTTAGTGAGCCTATGTTCAGTTTTGAGACATTATGTGTCCTTTTTTGTCTCCATCTTGGGTTTTAATATGGTGAATAACTAGCAGTTCACCTGCCTAGTAACATTGTCTTCAAATATTATGTGTTGGATTGCTTTGCGACATTGACACACATTGATGACCGTATTGTTTACAGGGTTTGGAGGGACACGCCGAAGATGAAGGCTTCTCCAAAGATGTGTTTTTTGCGATCTCGTCAATAGTCGGATTCATAAATTATTGAGCATGTTTCCTCTTCACATGTCATCAAATGTACAAATGCCAGAAAATAAAGCCACCTTTTACATTAAACTGTGTCATGTACACCATCACACCATATGCCAGACACTAAGGAAGTTGCAGCCCGGTCAACATGCAAAATGTGCACTTCTTAAGATGGGCATGCGCTCGATGCTCCCACGTTCAGGCGCCACCTCCGTCGCAGGCGATTCCTTTCTGTCCTCGAATCTAGAATGGGTTCTTGGAATACCATCCACGGGCAGGATCATTCTTCACCGCCCTGGTAAGGTCAATCCTTTCTCCCGAGTCTCCTTGGCGGCCCTCGGGCTGCAAAACGACAACTTCGTCCTCTTCGCTGTCTCCGCTCTCGGCAGCCACACTTTCGCTGTGCGGGGCTGCCGCCTTCCTCCCCGCCTTCTCGGCGTTTCGACCCTGGTCCGCGCCCTGGAGCACTCCCCAGCTGCTCGGTCCGCCCCGTCCGATGGCAGCCGTGCCGGCACCTTCCAAGAAAACCTTCACTTTGGACAACGTAGACTCCAGCTGCTTGGGACACTCTGGAACCACAATGCGCGGGGTAGCCTCCTCGTCATCCACTTGGATGGCTTCAGGCTCGACAGTGGTTGCTAAAACCTCCTCGTCTTCTATAGTTGCTGCGAAGCCAACGCTCCTATTCTTGGACCTGGCCTCCTGGTCCCTTTGGATATCTTCCTTGATGGCCTCTGTGATTGCTTTGGCGCGGACGCAGGCCAGCCTCGAGCACAGCAGGACCTGCTCTTTGCCGATGATGCAGCCGCGTTGGTGAAGCGTGCAGATCTCGTAGTGCGCGTTCACGCCAAGCGTGAGCAGGCCGTCCGCGATGCGTTCTTCGAGCTCGCTGGGGTCGACCAGCACGGTTTTGCCTTCGTCGTAGAACGCGAACGACATAAGGTATGGGTAGTGGTGCAGGTGGAGGGGCACGGGCTCGCGTTCCCGAGGGTCGTGCACGGTGACCTCGGTCCCGACCACAGTCACGTCGGGTCTCCGGAAATGGAGCAGGGCCGCGACCGTTGCGACGCTCGCACACTCGGCGATGTTGCCGCGATGGTTGAGCACCTGGACGTCAACACGCAGGGACCACACCTTCTCACGCGCGACGATACAGAGGGACTCGAGGTCAACGCAGTGCGAGTCTCGGACGCAGCGTTCCAGGAGCCGCGCGATCTCGACGCCGAAGTCGCCGAGCCGCCCGGCTTCGAAATGTGGAGCCGCCATCGGAGATAGCTCCAGGTTGACGAAGAGTTCGCCCTCGTTGGGCCTGTTGGGCTTGGGCACGATCACTTCGCTCGAGACCTGGGCCAGCACCTTGGTCTCGCCCAGCGAGGCGACGCAGCAGCCGCGGTCCAGACCCAGCGAGAGCCGCAGAGCCCGGCTGTCCTTCGAGGTTCGTCCATCGACGCGCCTGTTGCTCGACACGGCACTCCTGACGAAGTCCCGCTCGCAGGAGGATATCATGTCGAGGTGGAGCATTCTGCCGACGGGCTTTTCCGACGCACCGGTCGGGAACAAACCTGGGCAGAAAGGTTCTCGTAGACCACCGCGAAGACAACGCCAATAACGCCACACGCGGCAAGGACGACGGGCACCGCCGCAAGCGTGGTTAAAAACTTTGGATTGGATTGGACCATAGGCTTCGGCTATTGTAGTTATAAACTATTTTTAACTTTTCATTTGCACTAAATGTGTACGTGAAAAATAAAACTAGAAAAGTTTTAGCAAATTTATGTTGCGTTAAAACTAACCACAAGAAAGTATTGATGCTGGGATTCTAGAATACTTCGAAGAGATGAGTCAAACTACACACATTAATTTTCTTACTACACCAAAGACACAGACCCAAACCAATCCACTGCCGTGTTTCCGTCCGTGCGTTGCGCGTTGCGTCGTTGCGTTCTCAACACGGATCGAGGCCCCTAATCAAGGCTCCTAATGCATTACGGATGTGCGGTCTGTTGATTCCGTCGGAGCCGACCTCTGTGCCGGTGCATATCGCGACGTAACGGTGCTATCTTCGATGGTGCGGAATGCTGCGGTCGCAATGACGCCGACCCCGCTGCGGTTCCCCACGTAGCCGTCGCGCAGTGGTCAAGCGCGCCCGTGCCTCCGTCCGGCGATGTCGCGGCACCCGTAGCGGTCGCCAGCATGGGCCAGAGGTCGCACCGCTTCGTCTATTATGTGCCGTGCTTGGTCGCACTCTCAGTCGTCGGCTGCCTGCTCGTCCTGTTCAGGGAGCGGCCGTACCTGGCGTCGTACCGTGGCCGAGACAGTCGAGGCAAGGTGGCCTCGCCGTCCGCCCCGACACCGGAAGTCACGGCGAGCCCGAGACGGTACGGAGCCCGCGGTTACCTTTGACCTTCGCTCGGGGCCTTTTCGTCTCTTATAAGGAATGTGCTCGTTATTAAGCGGATGAGCCTTGTATTATGGTTGCAAAACGCTCCGTTTTGCAGCCACGCGACAGGGTGTGTTCAGTCGATATCTCATCTAATGATGCGCTTTTGACCTACCTAAAAGACAATTTCACACGTTCTCTCTAAAAAAAAAAAAAAAAAAAAAAAAAAAAACAACGAGAAACTGAAGCACATATATCTGTAACGTCAGCTTCAACATACGACAAAACTGCGACAGCCATGCTCCGGTAGTTCTCGACAGATTGTTCTCCAGAATATGCGGCCTATTAGAAGTTACGATATCCGATATTTTTGTCATATTTTCACTTCCTGTCTCGCCAAGCATCACGGCCATTTTCGTGAGACTGATGACCGTGATGCAGTTTGCAAACCTGAAACGGCTTCAGGATTCCTCAGAGTAGTTTATTGTTATGTTTGTACTGCAACAAGAGTTACAGGTGCAAGCGGGTAACTATGGCAGGTGCTCCCACTGCACGAGCTAATGCGAAGTGCAAGTCGTCTGCTACTAGCGCGTGAGTTGCGGTGTTGTCAGTACGACGTCGAGTTCTTATTGGGTTTGATTGCAAGGATAGGGGATAGGCCTCAACGCTAGATGCGTTGAAATCTACCCAGTATTTGTTTTTTTTTAATCAGCCAATAAGAGCCTGGCATTCTGACATCATCGCAACCCCTGCGTGAGAATTAAGCAGACAAACTTGCATCGATTCCCAGTCCCGGATAATACCAATGTCAAATATAAGCTTGCAGTATTTAGCAAAATACTAGCCTAGGCGTTGCAACGGTGCTCCTGACCTTTGGCGAAATGAAGTACTAAGTAAAAAAATGAGCTGCCACATGAACACTTTGCATCTCTAATTTTGTTACAGGAATTCGATTGGTTTATCCACGAAACCCGGCCCCCCCTGCTTTTAGGGGGCCATTCATATTCTGGATAATTCAGGCATAAGCAAGGCCACTTTTTCTCGGAGGCATCACCAGCCGAGACCTTTGGCACCAAGTCCCACACTGTCCTAAAGCTCACTTGAAAGGTGACCGGATGGCCTCACTGATGCAGGGAGCCCGTCAAGCTGGCGATGGTCACCTGCGGGGACCACCTTAACATCACTCTGGTCAGCCTCAAGTCTGCCGTAGCCTTCTCCAAAGCACCCCTGCACCTGCTGCTGTTTGCCAGCGATGCCTCCATCCAGCCTCTCCGAGAGCAGGTAACGCTGACTGCACTTTTTTACCCCCCCAGACTGAGCAGACACTTTTTTAAAGTGTTCTCTTATAAATATTTGCTATTTTTGGCAGGAACGTCTTGCAATGCTGCTTAAAAAAAAAAAAATAAAAAGAAAAGAAAAATATATTTTTCATTATTAAGAATGTGGACATATGCGTATAGTGGATATTGAGTTTGAAGCAAATCCGAAGTGAATAGTGGCTTTGGTCGAATATTTTCTAATTGAATATTGAATAGTCCTAACTTTTTTGCTACTGCAACATGCTTAACCCCGCTGTACTTGTGAAGGTTGTTTTTTGTGAAGATTGTATTTATTTAAGGGCTCGAATTGAGCTAGTTGTTAGATACTTTGCATGGGTCGGCTTGAACTTGTGTAAAGAGAAAGAATTAAAGGGAGAGAAGAAACCAGCTCTGCTGTAGAACAATCTGCCACAGTCAATAAATATTTATTGACTGTGGCAGATCGTTACTTTGTATTTATTGACTCCATTTTGATGGCAAGTAAACAATGAAATCAAACCTATTGGGAAGGAGATCCAACCGTTGCGCCCCTAGTGACTAAATTTAGAACTACACCGATGACATAGATGATTCGTTAGTATTTTGACATGGCCCACACAGTCGAACATTGCGTCTGGTTGGGGCTCGTGTTCAGTCGCTTAAGCCGAACATTGATGCAGCATCTTTCTCGACTGAGAGCGAGGAAAAAATTGGGCACCAGTCATTTCCAGTCTTTGCCCCATCTAGTGAAAACAAGCTAGACATAGCACCCCTTATAGTTGCATCTCTTCGCCAATACTTGCCATATGCAAATATGTCTTCTTCAATCATATATCACAGGTTGTCAAGGCATCTTTGCCTAACATATACTCATGAATGCCAGTTTAGGTTAAAACAAAACAAAAACAACATTACTGCAGTGTAAATATTAACATTCACCAAATTTCCATTTATTTTTAAATACACCAGGCACGCACGTACACCATCCCTCTTTGGAAATAAGCTTTCCTCCTAACCGCGCGACTGTGATACTTGTATGTTTCCAGGTGTTGATCGCGGCGTGTTGGCTCCGTTGAGTGCGCTTCTTACAAAGCACCGGTGCACTGCGGAGAAGCCGCCACCAGGGAAGCGAGCTCCGTGGGTCTGGCTTCCCTGCAGTGCATCGGTGTTTGGTAGGAAGCGCACTCGACGGGGCAAACCCGCCGCCATCAACACTTAGAAAAATATGAATATCGCAGTTGATATCGAAGAGAATATCAAATAGCATGTTATTCAAAACTTCTATTAGGAAATTCGAATATTTGCGCAACAATACTACAAAATGTAACAAGTCCGCAATAAAACTTAAAAAAAAAAAAAAAGTTTGATTCATCGACTCAACTAGATAATAATCTCGATCTAGTTTTGTCGTCCCTTGACCTCATCTACTCTATTGTCCACAGTAATGGTTGCAGTGACCATAAGTTGTTGCAAGTTACCCTAAGTCTGTAATTTCTCGTAATACATACTTCAAGAAAAGTTGAAGATATTGTATAGGGATGAGCTATATCATCTTATTTGGCGATTTGTGCCACTGCTTCGTGTACACAGTCACGACTGTCATCCTTTACAATAATATTATAAAGAATTGAAGAAACAAAAAGAAGATAACTTTTCAAGAAAACTAAACAAAACCATTTTGTAGCAGCTTGGAACTCGTATTGTGACTGTCTAAAAAATTATACTCAACAGATTAAACTGGCTAAAAATGAATAGTTCAATAACGACCTGCCTATAGATCCGCTTGTTTTATTATAATTGTCGTTATACGTCTAGCGTTACTTTTATGAAATCAACTTTGTCACTCCCGCCCCTCTTCCTGCGACGTAAGCTTTCACACCTCTCTTTATTTCACAGAATTAATTTTTATACCTCTGTGCTTTGCAACAAATTAAGCACCCGACCCTTTTATATTTCTGCTCGTCATGATCATCAGCACAAAGTTGAGGTACCTATCGCTATTTCATCTACATTCCATTCTTCTTTTCTTCTTTCCACATTCCTCGACTGGAACCACCTTCCCGGACCAATTGCATCCATCACAGACACTGTACTTTTAGAGGCGAAGATCCTTAGGGTCTAGCCTTGTCTGGCGTCCGTGCTCACATCGATTGCCATCCCATCTGTCTTCTTAAAAAAAGAAGAAAATGTTTGCACAGTCGACAAGATTCGAACCTGTGCGGGGAGACCCCAATGGATTTCTAGTCCATCACTTTAACCACTAGGCCACGACTGCGGGATGAGTCTCTGAGATGGCTCTGAGATGTGGTAGTAACTCAAGAGCTGGGGATGTCATGGATGAAACATTGCTTGTAGCCGCTCAACATCTATACAGGAGAGGGCACTGCGGTCAAATGCGTATATAATCGCATTAAAATTTGCATGCATTGGCTCAATGTTTATAGACGAGAGGGCGCTGCGGCTAAATGCTCAACTGCGTATATAACCACGATCCATATCACACATTCTCTTTCTGACATGGACCGTTGACTTAAGCGGTGGAGGTGCTGTCTCACGGCTTCTAGCGGATCCAAGCTGATCCGCTAGAACCACTGGCTCTGCATTTCACCGACCATAAAGCAGTAATAATGAAGTCGAAACGCAACCCGGAACCCAGCAGTACCTATGAGCAATAAAAAAAAATCAGCACCATCAGCACTACCTATGAACAAAATCAGTATCATGAGTGCCACCAGAGCTTCGCCCCAATCAACATCATTTACCAGGTGGAGATGCGGTCATTTTTTTTAGGTCCGCTCTAACTAATCATTGTTCTGTTGAGTGTGAATAACTAACTGTACATTGTTTTGGAGGGATCTCAATTTTGCTGTCCCCCCCTGTAATGCCTTTGGGCCCTGAGGGTAAAGCAAATAAATAAATTCATAAATGTCATGCAAACCAATCCTAAAAAGATTTGGAAAATGGTTTCAAGAAAAACGTTAGATCTATTAGTTTGAGAGACGACAAACGTTTCCCTGTCCCTGAAGGATCCTGCCCTTCAGTGATTGACGACTATTTCGCTTCTGTTTTCACCCGTGAAAATCCTTTGAACATATCTCCGCCACCGGTGTAGCCAGACTTATCGATCACCTCAAAGTTTCATTTTCCCCCAACCTGATAACATCTCACCAAAAATCCTTAAAAAACACAAATAAAATATCAAGTCAGTTTGCATCATTATTATCTGCCCAATCGTTGGTAAAGGTACGTCTTCCTTCTCACTGAAAAGTGGGAACCGGTCTTCAAAGATGGTGATTGGTCGTTACTATCAAACTAGAGACCCATATCATTAACTTGTGTACCGTGCAAACTCCTAGAGCATATGATCTTTTCTCAAGTCGTGACTCATTTAGATTAAAACCACTTCTTTCTTGACCACCAATATGGCTTCCGGAGGGGTTTTTCTTCCAAGACACGCACTCGTGCTTTGCTGAAATCAGCAAAGCATGAGTGCATGCCTTGCTGATTTTAGTGCATTTATGTGCAGAAATAACCTCCCATGATGAGCTCACATTGCTTCCCCCGGCAATCTTGTGCAGTTGCTGCGGTGGCCAGCTGAGGTGCTGGAGCGTGTCACCTTTGAAGTGCATCCTGTCAGATTCCCAGAAGAAAAGGGCGACAAGTGGAAGAAGCTATTCCAGCCGTGTGCTTCTCAGCGCCTCTTTTTGCCCGTACGTACGGATGGTTTTCCTTAATACTCCTTAAAAGGATGCTGAACCGAAATCTCGATTCCCCAAAACACGGCAGCAGAAACATGCCACAAAATGCTAGAGACACCAAAACATCACTCGTACAGCGATATCTGGAACGGATGACCGTATTTAAAAAAAAAAAAGGAGGCGGATTTGACAGATATGTTTATGTCTTGTTTCTCCGAGAAGGAGAGGGAACAGCCTCGCATCTTCTCCGCCTCGCCGCCTTGATGGGGCGAAGTGAAGAGAGGAGGAAACAAGATATGTTGACGTCGCGCGCCTTCTCGGCCTCTTTCCGTCTCAACCTCTTTTTCCAAAAATATGGCTGTCCATTCGAGATGTCGCCTTACGAGTAGTGTTGTAGGGATTGTAGCGTCCCGCCTACATCTCCTGCATTTTTTTTTTAAATTCAAATTTTGGTTCCCTATTTTTTAAAAGATCCTCAACCTTTCTTTTTTTTTCATTTATTGTGTTCAAATTTAGTCTACTGATGTATTTCTCAGTGGCGATTTAAAATATGCAATTAGTTTTCAGATAGTTTTACTGGATCCTGAAGTATCAATAAATTTGTGATTTTAATTAGGTCCTCGTTACAGGTTGTTAAAGTAAAATTCTTCAGAGCATATCATAAACGTTTTTAGAATTGCATTCACCAAGACATGTTTTGTGCAGTGATGCTATTTAAGCCTGATTTCATGACATTACATGGCTGAAAAAACATTTTGCAATCAAGTTGCACAAAATTGGAGGTTATATGTTTTCGAGACTAATTAACTAAAATTATTGTATGACATATAAAGCAACAAAAATAGCATCACCACACAATGCATGTCTTGGTGAATGCAATTCTATCAAAATTTCTGATATATTCTCAAGAATTTTACGCTAACGACCCGTAAGGAGGGCCTAATTAAAATTACGAATTTATTGATAACTGAGGATCTAGTGAAGCTATCTGAAATGCATATTTGAAATCACCACTGAGAAAAACATCAGTGCACTAAATTTCAGCATAATAAATAAATAAAAAAAAAAAAGTTATTAGGACCAGTGTTTCCCCTCTCAATCGATATTGCTCAAAACCATTGACCAGGCACGACGCCCACGGTTGATACCAAGCTATGTTTCTTTCAGTGCATTCTTTTAGAGCAGCCATTTCTGGTTGACAGACCTTAGCTGGCTGACATATGCTTGTGTAAGTGAATGTAGCATGCTAGTGTCGCTGCCTCGTGTCAGCACTGTGAATACAGTGCTGACACGTGAACACGTGCTGACAGTGTGAATCTTGAGTAGGAAAAAGACGTTGATATGTTTTGCCAAAGGGACTAATATGAGCGAGAGGCATTGTCATTTATTCTACATTACTCCGAACCATCATGCATTATCTGCTGTAGATGATAATTGTCGCAGCTTTTTGTATGCACTTGTACGAAAGTGCTTTTTGGTCAGAGCACCTTCAGAAGCTGCATGCAGTTTTACACCCGCCGGCAATATGAAGGTGAACACCTAACCTGTTTTCTTGCCTGTTTTACGGCTCCCTAAAGCTATATTAACTCCCAACGTCTTAAATGGTACGTGGCTTGGGGTCTAAACTTTGCGTTCTAACCCTTTTCTGGAACAGAGCTTGTTCCAAAACTTGCAGGAGCGTCAAAAAACAAGAAGAGGGTTGTTCTCCTTTATATCGCTCACGGGTGTACATCGATGCTGCCGAGCGTCCTTGAGTAGAAGCTTTGTTTTGATGTAGCCTGCACTTTTGCATTACGATAGTCATGTTTCCAAAATTTAAACACGATTGACAACACTCCCTAGTTTATGGTATCTCCAGGCATATTTTGTCACCCAGCAGGACTTGCGGAATAATTATGTGAAATGGCTTCGCAGAAACACGCTTTTTGTGTTCTGGATGGCTCAGCTCTGCTAAGCTCTTCGAAGTCCTTGAATGGGATTGCAAAAATGAAACAATAAGAGTCGACAAAGACATCAAGCAACATGAAAGAGCGAACGAGAAATGAAAGGATGCACTTACGCTTAATTTTTATTGGATTATGGAAGCACTTTCTGAATGTGTCTCCCATGTCCTCCATATTATAGTGCATGTAACTCAAACAAAGGGCGTTGGCTATTGAGGCTGGAGTAGCCCTTTGAGGACTGCACAATCTACAGAGCTTCTACTTAACCCTATCCAGGACAAGGCAAAGCTCGGGTGTGACAGCATTTTTCCCCACCCACAGAGCGTGTTGCCGGAGGAGGATGCAGTTCTGTACGTGGACGCCGACGTGATCTTCGTGCACCCTCCTGAAGACCTCTGGAGCCTCTTTGGCGCCATGAACGACAGCCAGCTGGCGGCGCTGGTGCCAGAAAGCGAGGATTATGCCACCAACTGGTACCGGCGCTTTGCACGCCACCCGTTCTTCGAGCCCTTGGGTACGCAACTATGTTTCCATTTTATTGAATGCTGCCACGTTCTGGAGGGTTATTCTTGCATGCGCGGCCGTGCCTTGGGGAGTTCTTTTTATTCGGTCGGAAAGCTTGAAAAATTATATTTGCTCTAAAATGTTAATTTTGTTTATAATGTACAGGAGTAACACGTTGCTTTTTGTTGTGTTAAAGTACAAAGAAAGACGCCATTAATTTTTACATGTTTGATACTTACGGCAGGTCATAAAGACGTGTTTTCACAAGAAAGTTTTGGAAAAAAACAAATGTCAGGCTTGGCTCGTGAGTAATCCCAAGGCTTTGGCTGTCACTGAGCATATACTCATGCCCGAGTCGTCGTCGTCAATTTGCTGAAGGGACGCCTTAATTTTCGCATCTGTGAAAATTTTGCACTGCTTCTGTGCATCCATGATCCAGAACGAGAAGAAAAACAAACATTTCCTACCAGAGCAATTAAATTATTTTGCCAGCCAGCGAATGCAAATAAAACCAAAAGATTTTGGTATTGTGTTCGATAGATGCAGCACTTATTACCTCCGTCAGAGATTGGCACCTGTTTCGTGGTTCGTTCCCTCCATCCGAGGCTGGCCAAGATGCTCAACACCGATTTGAAATGAAAGCTAGGGTCCCGATCTAGATGGATTCGGAAACAGGTGCCACTGTATGCCACCAACAAAAAGTAAATATTGCTCCAGCAGGAAATACCGTAAAGACCGAGCAGGAACTTCCATCGCAATAACCAGCCACCCGCTACTTTTGAAATAAGCGAGGGACATATTGAGCGTCCCCAACTAGCTTAGAGAGATCTGCCTCAGTCACTCCTCCCAGCGTGCTCTGCAGTGAAGCTCAGTGAGCACGCATTGATGCTTAGCAGTGAAACCCACCCTACTTTGTGGCCCCATTTTTGCTCTCCGACTCGATAAGCAAGCGTGCCCCAGTTTTTCGAGATCTAACTTTTGGGCGAGTGTTTGCTCAGTATTTCACAGCAATGTTGAAGATGACATTGTACAATTATCTCGCGGAGGATGTCCGTTTCCAACGAGTCAACAGGCTCCCTCGTCGGAGAGCCATTACATCCGAGAATTTACAGAGAAACACTCGGCTTCTTCGGGCGTTTACCCCCGCAGGAGTAAATTCGGGAGTGATGCTGATGAACCTGACGAGAATGCGCGCCTTCGGCTGGGAGTCCCTGATGGGGCCGCTGCTGACAAAGTACGAGCGGAACATCAGCTGGGGCGACCAGGACCTCATCAACATTGTGTTCCACGACCACCCCGACAAGCTGCTGGTGCTGTCGTGCAAGTGGAACTTCCGCACGGACCACTGCATGTACGGCCCCAACTGCCTGGGAGCGACGGCTGCACTGCTGCACGGCAACCGCAACGTCTTCCAGACCAGCAAGGAGCCCGCCTTCAGGGCCGTCTATCTGGCCATGCAGCAGGCATGTGCCCCTTCCTCTCAACTGGCATGTCCGATCGAGTGCTTTCTGTCGCTCCCCAAAACAGTATGCAAAAGAGCAATACGATAACCTCCTAACGTTGTATCTACTGCTCCAATGTTACGTTTCGGAACTCAAATCGTTGCAAACGACAGCTTCGTTTTAAATTTTGTTTAAAACGGGCCTTTACTGCTACAGTAAAGGCCCGTTCAGACTCTTGCGATCTCTTAGAATCTGGTGCCTTGGAACCTCTTAATCTCTCTTACGAGGACACACTGGCGCCATCTATTGGGTAGCAGTGTAAACTTGGCGATCCGGCATATTTATTTCTCTAGCAACCTATCCTTTCTTTCTTGGCTCGAAAAACTTTTGTCAACGTTACAAAAAAACCTTTCTTATAGCTATTACGCACATTTGACCTCGAAAATCCTGCAAAACCTTCTCTCTTGTGAAATGCAGTTCCAGGTCACCGCATAGATGGTGCCAGTGTGTTCTGTCGTCCTAAGAAATTTTAAGGGGTCTCAACAGGTCTCGTCTCTCTCGGTCGTACTCGGTTGCAAGAGTGTGAAGTGGTCTTAAGGTCCATTCACGCTCTAGGACCGAGTTGTTGCCATCTCTCACAATGAGAGAAAACACCGGCCTGATCTATCAGGTGACCCCGTAAGAAAAGGCTGTTTCTAACATTTCGAGCCAAGGAAGAATGATGCGAAGCCAGTGTTCCACGGTGTGCTTTTGTCGTAAGCAGTCGCAAGTGTGTCAGCACGTGCGCTGGGAAAGCGGAGCTGCTTAAACAGTGTCACCGTCGCGTGTGCAGTACCAGCTGGGAAGCAGCCTGCTGACCGGCTTCCTGGATCCCCTGGAGAAGGGTCTGCGGAAAGCCCGGACGACGCGCTGCGGCCAGGAGCTGCTCGGCCACCTTGCCCAGTGGAGGGAGCGCCAGCTGCTATGACCGCCGCACGATTCAGCGAAGGAAAGGATCTAGATAGGGCCGTACCATTTGCAGTTGGAAATTTGCCACGAAAGTAGTCTCAATACCGCAACCTTTGACAGCAGCCATCTTGAAGTCTGAAAGCCGGTTACGTGTGCATCTCGGCACTAAACGCTGCATTGTGTGCGCGGAGTATGTGAAGTCTGGGTTTCTTCAGCAAAGTGCTGATGCAGTGCAAAGTCTGTGCAACCCTACTTCTCGTGGCCCGGAGGGTCTAGTTTGTGCAGACCCTCTCACGTGCCCCTTCTCCCCTTGAGAAATTTAGTGCTGTGAATGGGCCCCAATATGTAACCAATTTGGAATTTGAGACTGGAACAATTGGTAAAACTACATCAGTGAACATTGGGGCAGTGGCAAAAAGTAATCTACCATAACCTTTCTATTATTGTTTCAGCCTGGTCTTTTTGTTCCCCTGGGTATTGGCAATTCCGTAGCTTTTTTTTTTTCTGGTAAAAGATTGCAGGATCACAGGAACTAGTTCTCCGCAGTACTATTAATGAGACGGCTATGCACATCGAGCTGGTATACACTATTTCATGGACGTGACAAGCACAGTCAAAGGTTTTTTGGGATCTGGTGGGAAAAAATTGCTGCAAATAAGATTCAAGATGGTTGCTGTGGAATTATACCATTTAATTGCCTTGCGAAGCAAAGTTCTTTTAAAGTTTTGTAATGTCCATTAGACATGGCAAGGTCAGCAGTTTTCAAAGTCACAGCTGCACTCAATATTTTAGTATCACACCTAGGTGTAGTACTACTTTTTTGTGCTTCGAGGGGTGCTATTGCACAAGGTCAGCAATATATGAAGTATTTTTTTCTCGCTCAACGAGCCACAACGGCGCACAATACAAGAGAGTCATTGTTTTACTGCCTTTATGTCCTACGTCATTCCTTGGCATGCCTTAGATTTGAATTTCGAGATTGTTGAAATATGTGTAATGGCTTACCAAATGTGGTGCTCATGGTGGTGTCGCGACACGAGCCATCTACGCTCGATTCACGTAGACCATTAACGTTGCAACAGAGATGCTGCTATCAATGCCCAGAGAAAGTATTAAAGGAACACCACGCTAATGAGATCATTCACAGGCTTTGTCGTCGCATTTCATGAAGGACCAGGGCATCTGTAGCTTCGATCTCCACCTCGATTCGTACGAACATGTCGTTTTTGCGTAACTCACAATTTTAGTATTTGCTGTCCACGTGCGGAGGACACCCTTGTTTCAGGTATCCAATGTTTTTAGGGCATTTACATTTTCATGTTATTGCGAGGAGCCGATGATGGATATGTTTTTACTGGTGTTTTGCCCTTGGTTGTCCCAGGATAGTCTAGGTGTCTGAATTGTGCCATGTTGGCCATATATCCCAGGAACAATTTTTTTGCACTGTCACACAAGCAATCTTTCTATGAAAGTGCCTCCACACGTAGAGTGTATTCAGTGTGGAAGCGCACCTTTGCTTCTTCAGCGTGCTGTGTTCCGCTGCTTGGACTCTCTAAATTATTTTTGGGGCGCAACAGAAACCAACAACATTCATACTTGCCGGTGTTGCAGTGCCACAATGAATGCACATTTCAGTTGTCATCCCTTGCCTAAACAGGGCAAATGAAATGTGCCTCCTTTTAGAAATCTCATTTACGCCAGACGCACGACGGCCAGTGTGACACCACTTGTACGTATTATTGTATTATATTTATTTTCCGGGCCCGGCCGCGGTGCCGGCCAACGGGCGACACGCGTATGCCATGTTCAAGGAATAAAGCCAATTTACTCTCGTCCGTCGGGTGTGCCAGACCATGCTGGCGACTTTGTGGGTTTTATTTCTTTCTTGCATTCAACCACCGCTTCTTGTAAACTTTGTCTAAAACAAACCCTCGCCTCCCAAACGCGAGCTCCCAACAACGTCGCAATTCAAGCAACCGAGGGACAGCGCTCTGGGGCTGCCCGGCTATTATGTACAACGGAACGACTACTCGCCGGCCGGACGGTGCAGACTGGCTTTTAGGTGCAAATCAGAACGGGTCGAAACGATATGCAGTCTCTATTTGGTCCTTACGTTTCTCCGGACGGCCGCTTGAGGTGGCGGCGTCGTTACCCTCTTTTAATTCGGCCCCTCCCGACCGCGCGGGTTGCCATCTTTGGTCCCATCAAGCGCACCGCACGCGGGTGTTCGGCGACCCGCCTCCTCTCTTGTCGAGCGCGGCTTTTATTTTTATTTACTTTTTTTCCTTTTCTAGCTAGCATTTGTCTGATGAGAAGCTCAGAGTATTCAATAGAGTTTTCGAAGGTGGAGATGACGGAATGGGTGGACCCGACCGACGAAGTTTTCCCCGGCAAGGGCACTTTGCCGCACTGCCCATGGTCCCGCGACCCTCCTAGACGCCGCACGGTCCGAGCGAGCGCTTGTCGGTGTCGAGAGCTCGGCGACAACAATTCTGGCATGACTTCTGAGAGCACCTTAGCCAAACTTTTGTTCCTAAAGCAACCAGAAAGTAGCACTGCCCCCTCCCCCCCATAAACGATTTTGTTCAGGGCTCGGAACGCCCGCACGCTCTCCCCGTTCTGCACTTCCGTTTACGGTGCGATATGCAACAACGGTAAACGGGCAGTCTTTCTCGACCAACAAACGAACGACTCGCAAAGCCCCAAAAGACAACTGTTCGTTGAGGCTTTGCCGCACGCGCGTCGTGCGTGCCGCTCCGAAGAAACGTCCAGTTGCCGAGCAAAGCTGCCACGTTAAGAGAAAACCACGACGCAGTTCGTGTCGCGCAAGGAAAGAGACGTCGCGGTTGAAAGGCACGCCTGACGCAGCCGGAAGCCCGTCCCGCCGAGCGTCGTCCAATTGCGGGGCGCCACTGCGTCAAGCGGGCAGTGGCACAGAGTCTCGCACAATCACGAAGTGTCTTCCGTCGCACCAGAGAAGAGATCCGAGGGCGCGGCGGGCGTCGGACTCTGCGTCGGACTCGCCGACGGTGTGGTGGCCTCGGACGCGACGGAAGTGTCCAGCACTTCCAGCGTCACGGTGCCGCGGGCGTCGCGGAGCAGTTCTACCGCCTCCTGGTGCGTGAGTCCCTGCAGGGAGCGTCCGTTGACTGAAAGAATGGCGTGTCCGCGACGCAGGCGGCCGTCGCGGGCTGCCGCCCCGGACTCGAACACCGTCTTGACGTAGATGGGGAGGTCGCCGTGCTGCGAGCCTGCCCCGCCCACGATGCTGAAGCCCAGGCCCTCCGAGCCGCGCTCCAGAGAGACCAGTGTCGTCCCGTTAGCAGTGCTGCTGGGCGGAAACGGAGACGAGTTAGCCTCTCTCGAAACGAGACACTGCGCAGTCGTAAATTTACGAGCTAGTTCGGTGTGCGAGGAAGCTCACTCACCTTCAGGTTCCTTGGAGGCATGGAGAAAGAGAAATCCCTTTTATAGCAACAGCGGAATCGAGCAAACCGTGAAACCCCTCGCGCTTTCTACAGGGTTGGAGAGCTTTTGCAGCGTGGCACACTACGTATGTGCATTCCCAGATTCTTCAGCCTGGCTACATTCGAAAACAATTTTAAAATCCGGCTGTCATTAACGGCTGCTTGGGCCGAAAAAAAAGTATGCAACACAACGCGGTTAACTTGAGTGAGCGATCCCCCAGTTCTTTCAGTTTCCAGCTTAGAAGTGAAAGTCTGTTATAAAAGCTGCCAGGGTATTGAAAAATGTTCATAGGGGTCACTAGCTAAAGCGGTAAAATTTAGTACTCGTCGATAAAATGCCGGAGCAAATTGGGAAAAAGTGCTAACGTCGTTTTCGCGATTCTCTTTTCGGCCTTCATGTGGGCCAAGGCAATGACGGGGTTTGTTGCAGAGCGACTTAAAGAAGCTTGCGTTTCTTGAGCCGCCGGCAACCGTTGTTGCCGGGACGCCGTCTTCAAAAGGGCACTCACGAGTCCGATTTGGAGACCCGCTGGGAGGGGGTCCTGCGCAGCCGGCCCACCCGGAGGCAGATCTTGCCCAGGGTGGTCTTGAGCAGGGCGGCCGCATGCTCCTGGCTGGCCGTTGCCACGACCTGCCCGTTCACTTCCAGGATCTGATCCCCCTGGCACAGGCGCCCGTCCAGCTGGGCCACGCCGCCTCGCACAACCTGCCCACGGATGTTGCCCGGTCACTTTTCCATCCAGGGAAACTTCTCCCCGTCTTCGCATCGACGTTATAAAGTCTACAGACCTCGTAAACAACAGTGCTCACACTAGAGAGGGTTCTGTTTTCACAAATGGATCGCTAAACTGCAGTCTAAAAAAATATGATTTCACATTAAAAAGCACTAATAAAAGTCGTTACGTCATTTCCTTCGCAAGAAAAAGGACATATATTGTTAAATCTTACTTCAACCATGAGCAGAAACCGAAACTCGGGCTCTGTCTGGCAAGTGGCCTGGGGCAGCCAAAATCGTGGCTATCGCATAAATGAATGTCACGTTATCTTCCACAAAACGATGGGCGGGATCTGGGCGGGCCGGCGGGCCACCGTTGGGGCGCACGTGTGCCAGGCACAAGTGTCGTCGGCACCGCACTCTTCACAACGTTCTGCTGTCTACGACATTCGACAACGTCTGCACAACTGCGGCATAGGTCTGCGCACATAGTGTGAACGAAACTGTGAGACTATAATTACAAGTGGCGAGATGAGGACGGCGGGACAACCGGACGACTCCCAAGAAGTGCGCTGAGCAGGCACGTTACGCCAATCATGTGGACATCGCTGAGCGCCGAGAGGAACGTTGCTGATGTCACCCGTTACACTTGCCCGGAGAAGTAAAACAAAAAGGGGCAATGGTGACGACGTTTAGATTAACGTAAGCTACGCCAACGCCGTAGCCTTGACTGCGCTGTTGGTTGCGCCTCAATTCGACCGGTATAGTCGGCCTATTTCGACAACTTGGCGCATTTTTAGACGAGGGTGGAATAGCAGACGGATAAAGGTGAAAACAGGCGCCGACTCGCAGCTTTCATATCCACATCTGGGCATAGCAGACGGTGTCAGATGCCAGACTAGACGCACCAGATGTCGTGAAAAGAAGGCGCAAGGCTTGCAAGCATGTTCGGCCGAGCAGCAAGGTCAATCCAGTAGCAATGGGCGGGGCCACTGATCTGTGGGCGGGGCTTAGAATGGACCGTGGCGTCCGCCTAAATTGCGTCTAACCGCGCAAAAATTGCATGTAACTTTTTTTTTTTTGAAAAAAGTTACTAAAAAAAAAAGAAGTGTCCTATCTATTCCCTTTAAGGGGGAACACTGGTCTTGGAGCTTTTTTTTCTTATCTTATGACCAAACTTAATGAAACTGCACAAGCTTGTTCAGCTTTTTGTGCTGATTTCATATATCTGGTGATTTCCTCAGCCAGTAGCATTGTCCTCAAAATAATTAAAACTTGCCTGCCTTTGTTTGGAAAAACGATAGAAAAAAAACTGCTCAACAAAATACATATTCTTTCAAACACATGGCTAGATACTACGAAGTGTAGAGAATACAATGTTGGAAGCACTTTTAAGATAAACTCACTATTAATGATTTTACCCCACATTGAAGTTCAGTGCTCAATGCATGTCTAACAAGTAATATATCAAAAGATCAAATAGAAATTTTTCTAGACTTATATTAAAACATCTGCTCTCAACATTGTATGCTTCACACATTCAGCTACACATTTCAGGAACGGTTATATTTCTATCTGCTCTAGATGCTGAGATATCCTTCCTGCAAATTCTCAACGAGTCTAAAAATTGTGTTTTGTGAAAACAATGTTTTAGAGTAAACTTTAATGCTCATTCAGCCCGCATAGATATTATAAAGTGATTTATAGCTCAAATATTCACCCACGAAATTGTAAGCCTGGTAGATTCCGAAGAACAACAGCCATCGCCATTTTCAAAAGAATGCAGTTTTAGAAAGTTTTTGGCTCCAAAGACCCATGTCCCCCCTTAAAGGGAAGATGGGGCACTTCTACATTTGAGAAAAAACGCTTGAATTGCGTTCATTTGGCCTTTAGAATAACAGATATCGAAATTATATTTCAATGCGACGCGCCGGAGAGCCACAAGAGCAATTTCAAAATAGGGCTGAAGCCCCGCCCCCTTAGCCTTGGGCAGCCAAAAGAGCCGTCGATGACGTCACGGACAGCGACTATCTTTCGCGTTTTTCTCGCGTTTAACAATACTTACACAGCAAATGGTTTGGGTATTCGGGTTCACCGGGTAAAAATACACTAGAATTCACTTCTAACTCATTTTTTCCAAAAAGCTCCCTAGCTTCCCTTTAAAAAGAAACTTTTAAATTTTAGCATTACTTTAAGATACATTTTCTGGATAAAATGCACAACACTGGTGATCTGTCACAAAATAAAGAACATGTATGAACCTCGGGAGTGTTAGTTTGTTGCACCAAATAAGGCCTCACCAACGATGCGGGCAAATCCGCGACAAGGTGGCGGACCTCTACAATCGAGGCTCAAGCTTTGGACTCGCCTCGGAGATGAAGACCCCCGGGGCGTTCCTGCGGCCGACGATGCTGAGCCCCAGGCCCCGGCCGGCCTTCTTGTGCAGCTCCACAGTGAGCACGTCCTGCTGGGGCTCCTCCTCCCGGAAGACCAGCATGCGCACAACCGAGGACGTCTGCCGCAAGGCCCCGATGGCCGCCTCGTGGCTTGCCTCGCGCAGGTCCTCCCCGTTCACCTGCCAACCACACTCCATCCTTGCACATCCATTGCCTCTTTCCGAGATATATGCGGTTTAGTAAATGATCCAATTAAGACGATAAATTATTAGGCACATACAAATAATTGATTTTTATTTTGAAGCGAATGGTGGTTTTGGACAAATATTTTCAAATCAAATACCGAATAGTTGCTGTACCTTTCTCCGAGCCTTTGAATATTTTTACACCGTGCTTGAAGAAAAATTCCAGCTGAACTTGCAATGGTCGTTCCTAAGCTTCCAATTGTCCGCTTCTAAGCTCAGCTAATCTTATTCTAACTATATTTATGGACTGTGGTATCGGGAAGTCCAAAGACTACGTTGGTGTGCCAAGGAAACCACGGATACGACGTAAAATTAAACGTAAATATAGGTGCAGCTGCAAGTTTACTTTCTACAACCTCGAATCTAAGAGAAAACAAATATGCACAAATGATGAACGCAAGTTATCGGGACATCTCTGCTTAACATATACTGTCGCGTAAGGCCACAATTTAAATTTGAGAGTTTTATTGCAATATAAATATAAACATTCCCAAAGGTTCTCTTTAATTACACCAGATTTGCGCCATTCCGCTCTGAAGTAGCCCTGCCTGCAGAGCCAGAGAATCGCATTCCTTTTCCTTGCGCCGCCAACTCCGCTGGATCCAACCTTCAGGAGGGAAAGCGACCTTGCAGGTGCCGAGTTTCGGGCAGAGCATGTTTCTCGCTTTGCATTTCCGAAATATCATACGTGGGTCAATTACTTTCAAAATGTAATTTAATTACAATTACCTTGCTTTAAAAGTAGCTTAACTACAATTACTACTACGTGAAAAGTAATTAATTACAATTAAAAATTACTTTTCAAAAGTAATGAAATTACTTTAGAATTACTCCGTTTCTGAGAGTGACCCGACTTGGGCCTAATAACTTTAAACGAGTTGTGCAGAATGCAACGTATTTGTTCATTCCTTGTCCCAATGTTTCAGGACGCTTAAGCATCACTGCATAGATGTCACGTATTGTACTTTCCTTTTGTGAATTTTGTTAAATTCATGATAGAAATTGACAGTTTGGGGCAATGAAGTACTACGCTCTTATACTTTTAATAAAGAATAATAAAATAGTTCCCATGCTGGAAGATGCCGATGGCTAACGAAAAAATTGGGTTGACAGACTTTCGTTGGCTCGGCAAATAAAAATGCGACAATTAGTCATATATGAATATTTTACAAGTATTAATCCACATGCGCTAACACGACTGCATTCACATACAAACATCATGGTATTGTAAATTATTTACATAGAGTTGAAATTATAATGGCTCAGAAATCTATAAGAACCGAATCGAGGATTCCGAACCATTGGTGGCAATGTTCACAGGTGCGAGGACAGTCTCCAAAATACTTATGCAAATAATATCCGAAGTGAAACCGACAGGAAATAAATTTAAAAATAATACAAAGATACAGATATGCGACAGTACTGAAATAAAAGCATAAAACTGGCAAAGAAAAGAGACAATTAAAATTTCTAAGCTCGGCTAAAAGCTAAAGCTTAACTTTTTTATTTTTCTTTTTTCAATATTGTGGCATGTTCACGCTATTGTTTTTTGCTCGCACCGAAGACGGCGCTACACGGCGCCGTTGAGGTAGACTCCAAAGAGGATTGTCTCTCAGCCTGCAGTGTAAGCAACAAAACAACCAACAACGCAATACTATTTTTGATGTGCGTATTTGTGCGTGCTTGTCTATGTGTGCGAGTGTGTCACCGAGCGCTAGGCCACTTGAGGTTCCGTCGGCTCAACAAAGTCTTGTAAAAGTAATTGTAATTGTGCCTGAAATTTCACAATTACTGACGCTAGAAAGTAATTAAATTATAATTACAATTCCTTTTAGAAGAAAGTAATTAATTACAATTACAAATTACCAAGAAAAGTAATTAAATTACAGCAATTGAATTACTACCCAAGCATGCGAAATATACATTCTACACTGAAATCAAATGAACTGCAAGGTTCCTTGACCATTGTGGGCAGCCACTGCGTATCGTATAATCGCATTGTTTTAGAACATGTTTTTATGTTTTAAACCGGCACATCCGGGCACCTCGGACCAGACAACAACGCGCATTGTGGCTTGCGAAGGGACAACGTTTTTTTCGGCTAAGTTCTACCGAGGGCATAGAGAGGAGCAGGAGACCGGGACGACGGCATCATCACCGCTCCGCATGCCGCAGCCTCGCCATCTCTAAGTGCCAGTTGCTTCACACAGCGTGTCCTTGGATCCAACACGGCCACCTGGGAGCACCATTGCAGTACTCTGCTCCGCAAGTGGAGCATGCACAGCAGTAATGGACCGAACTTTTGGCGAATCGAAAATTCGGCGCAGAATCTGGAGATTCGGCAAAAATACATTCTTGCCGGACTTAAAAGTTGATATTTTGTTTTTTCAGGTGAAAAAAATTTTTTTTTTTTTTTTTAAATGCATATTGACAAAGTTGTTGCTAAATAAGGTGATATTCTACAAGATAATTGTATTGGCGTCATTTTTGTGCGCTTACTGGCAATTTAACGGTGACTTCTTGCAGAAGCGGTGTGACAACAAGGTTGGGTAATGACAGGCACTGTCACGATATGAGAGTTTCGATTTTGAGGCCTCATCAACAAACCCAGTAAGTGCGTACATTGTTAAAATAAAGGTGGTAACACTGTGTTCTTACTTTCTCTGTGAATCACCATATGTATATATCTTAAAAAAAATATGCGAATATAATTTTTTGTTTGCGTCACTTGATGCATGAAAGCATCAAGTAACTCAAACGTCCCACGGCGTAGTGAATGAAAGTGTGCGTCCCAAACTTGCAACACCTCGTTTTTAACTTTTAAAACACCAGCTTCTGATGTTAATGACACACTCAGATGTTTGGGAAGATGGGAAAAGTTAAGAATGTCGGATGTGCGACGTCGATTATGACAGTGTGTCGCGTCTAGTCTTATGTGGATAGATAAAAACCGCGAAAGAATGCTAATTAAAAAGCAATAATATTTTGCTGTGGCACAAAGCACTTGTGAGCTGAAAATAGGATTGCTATAATGGCAAGGAGTGCTTTAAAGTACTTGTCAGTCAATGTTGCAACTACCTCGTGCATTGCTGGGAAGGTCAAATGAAAAACACGTTATCCAGAATGTACTGCATCATTTGTCACTTGCGCAGTGAACTGCGTTACTGCCTGATTGATCTTCTGTTCTTGAGGCACAATATACCAAAGAGAACCACAATCGCAAAGGCTGACAAACACAAAGATACCATATATTCCGCACCTCGCCGTAACCGCTGGTAGTGCTAAACTCTACGATGGTAACTGCACTAAACCGCACGGAGTCCATTTGCAATCTATGGTCCCGTCGCATTCTCGCGCATGCGCAAACGTTTGCCAAATTTCTGTCAAATCTTTGACGAACTTTCCTTCAAAGTCTGGCGTGTGCCAAACTTTGCCGAATCTGAAGTTTGGCAGATTCAATCTATCACTAACATAGAGTTATTCTACTTTGAAGGTGTTGTTATCTCGTACACATGTGGCTGCACTGCGGCAAAGCGAAAGTTGCAGGACTGCAGCGTCGGCTCTGCAGGTATTGCTTCTCTGCAATGCGCTGGTGCTCGGCAGAAAGCACACTTAATGGGGCTAACCCAGAGCCGTGTATAGAGGGAATTTGGTCAATGGGAGGCACAGGCAGAACCAGGACATGCGCTAGACTCGGAAAAAGGACTTGACATGCTCTCTCGACCAACCACCCAGGCGAAAATTTCTAACTGGAACCAGTTGGCACCTCAACTGGTTTCAACTGGGACTAACTGGTCCCAACTGGGAAGCAACTGGGACTAACTGGTCCCAACTGGGAATCAACTGGGACCAATAGGAGTCCAACTGGGGCCAGCTGAGGGGTCAACTGGTTTGAACCATTCCCAGTTGGGAGTCAACTGGTTTGACTCCCAGTTGGGAATGGAGTGCACTGGAACCAGTTAGGAAAGTTACTGGTTGGAGCGATTCCCAGTCGGACTTCAAATGCCTTTCCCATTCCCAGTTCACACTGGGCAACAATTTGGACAAGTTGGGGGTGTATTGACCTTTGCTAATGAAGAAAACTAAAAACACTAACATTTTTAGATTTATACAAATAGGGAATTTTTTATTACTGGGGTACATTTATATATTTATAAAAATAATATAAAAATTTTAACCAAATAATTTTTTAATTAGAAAATATAATTAGTGACAAAATGTGTTCACCTAAATGAACTTTTAGTGCATTATTAAAATATATTAAAACATTTATTTTAATACCTACAGTATTTTTTTTTCTTTTAATAAATAAATTTATCTTTTGACTAATCAGAGCTAGCCGGCCGCCGTGGCACGCGGGTGCGGATTAGTGGTACGCGCTGTCGACAGATGGCGCTGCCTATGCTGACGCCGGAGTCGGACGGACGCGGTAGAGAAGGGTCGCCGGGTCGCCATGTCGCCATCGCCCAAGTTGGCGTCGTTATGAAAATGTCAAAACTACAGCTGCGCTTCTTTGGACCTAACTGTACACACACCATGGTGGCGGCGGTGAACTTCGAGGATGGAAAGATGCAGTTCAACGATCGGAGGGCACCCAGGAAAGACCGGACGGAAGAGAACACGCCGCGGAGAGCACAATGGCGAAAATGGCGGGAGGTCTACCTCGAAAATGTTCGACTGTTGTGACAGAGATTGCAAGGTGGGAGCGCTACCGCATCTTATCAGGACTTCACCTGCGCAACGCAGGATCACGGGTGAGCACCTTTCTTCACGCGATGGGAAGAGAAGCTGAGGACGTCTTCACTAACAGACGCCAGCGGCCGATCTTCCTTCATCTAATGAATACCACCTCTGAAAAAGCGATTCAACCGTCGCAAGCAAGTGGCTAAACCCGGAGCGTGTACGTCACCGAACCTATTTAGTTCCATTCTCCAAGTTTTTGACAATAAATTCTTGTCAACCTTCCATTTTGTGCCGTGTTTCATTGTTGCTGGAGTTGGTACCAACTCCAACTGGGACCAATTCCAGCTGGGACCAACTCCAACTGGGACCAGTTGCAACTGGGAATTGTTCCGTAAACCAGTTGCAACTGGGACCAACTGGTCCCAGTTGGACGACTTCAACTGGGACCAGTTGTAACTGGGAATTGTTCCATAAACCAGTTGCAACTGGGACCAACTGGTCCCAGTTGAAAATTTTCGCCTGGGCAGAAGCCGAAAAGAAACCCTAGCGGTGATAGCGAGAAACAGTTTTAATCATAGGTACTATATGGTTCTAATTAGTGCGAAGAAATAAAGGTAGTAACCCTTCATGGTTGGAAGTAGGGTGCACGTGATGTTTAGATTATGATCATGCAGAAAGATATAAGAAACGAATGTTCCGCAAAGCAAATGTCAAACAGTGTACTATTCAATATTACTACTATCTGAATATTTGTGCAATCCTATAGAAAAAAATGTATCATCTGGCTAAATGAGGCACACTGGGGATCGAAGAGTACCAGTTCTCAAAGAAGGAGAGCACGGCTGACTGACCTCGAGGATCTGGTCACCCGGTCTGAGACGACCATCCAGAGCAGCTGCGCCGTCTGGGTAAACTTCGTGGATGATCACCGCACCCTGCAAATGCAAACCACAAGTTGGGGCAAGGCACAGAGTGACCTCGTGTCGCTCGAGGGCATTCCCTGCGGTCCCATCACACAAACTATGCTCCTTGCCCATCACCTAAAAGTGGATGCTCCATCAAATTTCCATTTAGTGAATCTAGCACCAATGACTAAGTACTGTTTAAAGCAGCTGAAATGTACACCGGCAAAGAAAACAATAAACATTAGGTTTGTTTCATCTGTGCGCTTCCTGCACCGGCCTCCACTAGCAAAGAAATTGAATGCCCAATACAAGGCACTGTCCTGTGCCTTGTTCGACGTAGTTGCCATCAGCTTTTGGGTAAGAGAGGATGTGATTGGCTCACTCACCGAAGAGTGGGAGAGCTTGCTGCTAGACGGCCTACAAAACTGCAGTCAATAGCCCTTATAACCCAATCTGCGAGACCGGCGAAAGTATTCATAGTACAGGTAGGTTTGTTGTAGTAGTTGAGCGCAAGAAATAGATCGTGCGAAATGGAATTTTATGCTGTCACATATTGATGTAACCGCGGTGCTTTAGGAAACAGTACTAGCACTAAAAATAATAAGGGCGACATCGAAACAAGGTTTTCTACGTTGACAATTGACTTATCAAAAAAAGGAAAGATGGCCGAGCGCCCTAGCGCTTCGCAGTTCGGATCAGGTGGGCTGAAAGCATGCACTGCAGAATCCAGGCTTCTTAAGTTCAATTGCCTTTTTTTTTTTTTCTAAATAAAAAATTTTATTATATGCGTACTGACCCTTGAGTGACGTAAGTTAAAGACACCAGGCTGGTGGTCGTACCGCCAGTACAGCCACTTGCAAAGTTAGTCATCTATGCACAGCCGAGACACCAGGTGCTCCTCGTTGCAGACTAATTTTCCGCTCTCCAAACACAACAACATTAATTAACTTATCAAAATACGAATCGCAACAATCATTAAACCACCGACTTCGACCACCGATCACGCAGCGAAGGCATTCGCCGATTGTGTAAGTTTGGCCTTTCATAAATCGGGCCACCACGTGTCATTTGGAGGATCTCTTGAAGTGGTTCCTCTTGGGCACAAAAAGGGTTTCTCTTTCTGTGCTACTCTACCGATTTTGCTTAAATTTTGCCCTCATGGGTAGAGTCGATGGTCGTTTCCTCGACTCCATTATATCGCTCCATGGCAGAATAATTTGAGACTCCAATGAAGAAAGATTTGGAATCTTTGATCCCGATGAAGATAGGCGCGTCGGTTGAACAGATGCCAAGACAGCATAAAAGATTTGCGACGGCCAATGAAAATGCTTTTTTTTATATATACATATGGATCCCTTCAAATGCACTGTCATACCTCCAAAACGAGGTAGAGGTGCTTAAACCGATAAACTCGCAGCTGAAAGTGACTCCCAATTGGCCGCCGCCATGTTGCACATTTCTGACCGCTAGACACGTGACCTTATAGTTTTACGTCTAGATTTTAACGAAGTACCGTGCACAAATAATTGCTTATTGATCTTTATTACCAGTACCGATGAGATAAGTTATGTTTCGTTTGTTTTAAGTTCAAAATGTCCTTTAACGACAAAAACTCGGGCAGCTTCGCAATTATAATATAGTAAGGGTGCAGGCGAACTGGTGAATGTTAATTATGTTGAATAAACCTGAGACCGGGGCAGAAATGAACATATAAGTGAATGGAACAGAAAAGAACAGGACGACGTCTCAAATTGCAATGCCTCCGCTAGATGCTAGACACTGATCTGTGGGGGATAACAGTATTGAAAAAGTAGTTTATAATTTTTTTTACAGTGATCGCAATACAAATTTCGGCTCGGTTGTGTGTAAAAGCCTCAGGATCTGGTACAATCACATGTCTACTGGTCAACATTGTACAACATGGTGGCAGCCAGGTGGAAGTCACTTTTGCCTAGTGTACGGGATACCAGTTTACCCCTCTAAGCCCCTCTACCTTGTTGTTTCAAAATAAGAAAATGAGTGCGAGCAAAGCCTGGACGGAGCATTGAAAAAAGCTAATCTTGTAGCGAGTGGCACCCATTCAATGGCATGAGCAAAACGAAAGTATGCACCAGCGCACGGGCGGAGGCACAGTGCAGTCTCCGTCACACTGCTTCCGTTGCTGCCGCCATGTTATTATTAGCGTTATCAATGTTGGGTCCAAATAATTTGTTAGTGTGCAACCTTGTGTTTAGGTACTGCTATGTGACTATGTTGCTGCGTACATGCTTTCTATGCAGCAAAGTAGCGCCGTCTAGATGCAAGGTTGCACACTAACAAATCATATGGACCCAAGCCGAGAATGCAAGGCACAGCGGCGGCGGAGGCAGTTTGAACTATCGCCACTGCCGCAGCATTTATTTTCTCTACGCGTCACACTGAAGAGAAACAATTTTATGTGAAATCGATTACTTTTGGCGAAAAACTCGTTATGAAGGTCATTTTTGCCTCGTGGAACTGCAAAACTGCTTTGTTAACAGAAACTTTCGTGAAACAGGAATTGGCCGTACTAATCAGAGAAACGCATTGAACATATAAAAGATTGGCCGGGACTTTATTTTACTTCGTTAAACGGTCATTTTTGTAGTAGGGGTGTTGGTTACAAAGGCGTTTGATTGTAGCTGCATGAGCGAGGAGCAGCGAGACATCCCTCGTGAAACCTAAAGTCTACGGGGGCAGCAGCTCTGTGGACTTTAGCCGCACACCGAATGTCAGAGACCTAATCCAGCCTGGCTGCCGCAACATCATCACGAGGCGAGACCGATACAGGAGGCACAAATGGCAGCCGGTTCTACGCCGCACGGCAATGGCCGTCCCAGTCCCGAGGAAAAGGCGAGCTCACCAGGGGTGTGTCCGACCCTCCGACGATGCTGAGCCCGAGACCGAGCTTCTCCTTGGCGATCTCGATGGCCGTCTCCCGCCCGGGCCGGATGACGTCCGAGGCCGGGGAGGACGTGGGGGTGCCCGCTGCAAGGGCGCCGCCGTCTTGCTTGGCGTCTGGAGTGCGCGGCGTCGGTGCGTCGGGGCGCGCGGGCGAGAGCAGCGGGGACGGCAGTCGGCCGTCCGGAGAAGAACCGCCGCATTTAGGCGGGCAGTGGGGCAGGGAAATGGCCGTGCCTGGACGCACACACGTGGCGTCAGGGAAGACCGCCGCTCAAGAGCCACCCAAACTAGGGTGCCTGGAACGGGCCTCCGGCGTGTTATGTGTCCGTATCCGCAACACTTGTCAGCTGCCGGTTCGACTGGGTCGGCGACGACACTTGCGCGTCGGGAAGGACCTTTTCTTGGGATGCGGCCAACGCACTGGCCGGAGACCAGTTCCGGGCACCCAATCCTCCACCGTCGGTAGGATTCGTTCACTTCCCATCAAAATTGTGGGGGCATCTGCCTAGATTAGAACTTGACTGGCAGTGTCCGAGATAGCTCACGTTTGACTGCAAGATTAAACTTTGAAACTCGCTCGGATGTCAAATTAAAAGCTCTCTCGGTGCTACATTTTTTTTTTCTTTTTTTTTTAAGGTTGGACAATTGGAAAACAGTTAAGAGAGACCTGCATTTGATGCTTTTAAAATCCAGAATATATTAATGGTAGGAAGCACACATCCATAGCAATGACAACTTGTCCCAGACTAACTGTACTGCCTGCCAACTCTCTCCTGATCTTGGCATTTGTTACGTCTCTGGCGATTCGGAAGAGAATGACAGATAGAAGGGGCCAAAGAGCACAAACTTCTCGGCGAAGCACACCCCCGAGCAAAGTTCTCATGCCCCGCACAGAAGGCAACGCTACTTATGTCGTGGCACAGTGTACTCACGGGATGTTTTGGCCAACGACAGAAGTGCATGCAGCCAGCAGAGGCAGTTGGCGCCAAGCATGCGGCAGGCAAGAGCGTTTCAGCCGTCCGCATGCGTTCCGCGGCAAGACAAGAGAAAGAGAGAGAGAGAGAGAGAAAGGGAGAGAAAGGGGTGACACCAAGGGCGGCGTGTTGCACAACTCTCTTGCCAAGACACGTCACAAAGACGCACGTCACACACAAAGGCGGGTGCTTTCGGACAAGCCCCTACGCCGCTACTCTAACCCCCTGAAAGCCACCTCGAGCCAACGAGGCGCACCCGGGCGCTGGGTTTGGACACCGAGACGAGCGAGTGCAGACGCTCGCTACACACACTCGTCGCCGGTCTGAACTAACATTTGCCGAGCGTCTGCTTTCGCGGCTGCGCGACGCGAGATTGTCACAACTGATTGTCGACGTCGTTACTGTGCGGTACGATAAGTGTGTGGCACGATGAGTGTCGGTCTGACTGTCGCGGTGCTGGATGACCGTTACGAGACGTAAGTGAGCCGGGTCGACGGAAGAGCTTCGCCATTCGACAGCTCTCCCCGTTTGCTTAGGACCGCCTCGGTCGTATTAGCACTTGCGGAGGTCGCATTGAGTCGACTGGCCGTCGTTCGAACTGTCCAGCACGGAACAGACGGCTTCGAGCGTCGAAAAGGCGATTCTCCTCCTTTGACACGGTGGTGAGACAAGTGTGCGAGAGAGCGAGGCGTCCGCTCAGAGGTAGGCCTGGCCATCGTCTGTCGACCTCCAGCGAAGAAGGTCGTGGAGCCAGCGGATTGTCCCGAGCTCTGGGGTTCCCCGCCGGGGGGCAGCACATATGCCGGCAGACAAAGAGCGCTCGTCAGGCGAAGGAAACGCCCGTGGCCACTCGAGTTTGTCGCTGGGAACTGCACTTCCTCTCACTCTGCTCTTTTTTAACGAACAAGTCCGTACGCGTGAAACATTTTTTTTTCGTTGGTTTAGTCCCACAATAAGTGTTTTCACAAGACAGACCTTGTTTGTCGTGGCTTTTAAAGTCAACCGCAAAGACACGTAACAAAATGAGACCCTGGAAATGCATCTATTGTTAGATGAAAAGTTTGGGAACAATGGAATGACAGCCGTGTACTACCACAATTTTGCTCTACCACGAGGTGCACAAGCATGGCCGTTTCTTTGGTTTCTTGGAACCTCAAATCATACCCTATTGCCCATTCCAAAACGTTTGAACAACTTCATTAAAGCATTCACAGAATGAGAATTCCAGAAACGGAAAGAAAAGAATGCTTTCTCCAAGCTTTAGCTTGAAAAGGCATTAGTGGTTCTCGGCCGAAATGCCACTTCCTCAACGCTAACATGCTCATTCTTCGGGCAATTGCCTGGAGAATAACAAAGAGAAACCAATCACACTTGAAATCCAATTCCCATAGCAAAAGAAAAGTGTTGTCTGAATACGCGTCGTCCCTTCGTGGCAAGCTCGGTAGGCTCGGCAACAAAAGAAAGTATGCGCGCGGGGGACAAAAGGAACAAAGCCTCCGTTATTGCGGGCAAAGCGAGTTTAGAAAGCGACTCGGCCGACCGATGCGACAACGTGCACGCTCGAAAGAGGACGACTCACTCTTGCGATTGGAGCCCAGCGTCCGAGAGGGCTCCTGGGTCTCGATGGAGGCCGCCTTCTTCTTCAGCAGGGGCACGAGGTTGCCAACCGGCCTGGCCACCACCACTGTCAGCACCCCCTCTGACTGCTTCAGCAGCTGAGCCGCCTGCAACGCCCGGCAGGGCCACGTTGTCTAACGACAAGGTCGCTTTGTATGCACCAAAAATTGCAAGTTGCACCGTCCGGCGGTTCAATTTTGTCGGGAAAGCCGGGACGAGGCTTCCATCTCGCTTCCAGAAACATTTCCGAGATTAAGCGGCATTGCGCGTAGAAAGGAAGGAACGAGAAACTGCTCATCTCTTTGGTACATTCCAGGCTGCGTGGCAATCTTTAGGTCGCCTGCGACAACCGTACTCAACGTTACACTATAACGCGATAGCGTCACGTGATGTCGTGGGGGGAAAGCATGTGGCATGCTTTCCCAACACTGTGCGCAGCGGACACCAGAAGTCATGGTTGTCCCATGCAAAAAAAAAAGGACGTTTTTCCCCTCCTTCTCACGCACACTGCCATTGCACAAAGCAGTCTCGCATCACGAGCGGCCCAATGGCCGAGAGAACGGCCCCGGGGGCGGCTCCCCCACCGTGTCGTAGTCTGCTCCGACGAGGTCGACCCCGTTCACGGCCAGGATCATGTCCCCCACGCCGAGGCCGGCCTTGTGGGCCGGGCTGCCCTCCTGGATGTCCGACACAAAGATGCCTTGGCCGGCCTCCGCATGCCGGCCCTCCAGGATCATGATGCCCAGGCCGTGAGAGCCCTGCACGCCCAGAGGACACGGCGCTCAGTACGCCGTCGGTACAGACGGGTCTCGCCTCTCACACCAATTATGCCGCCTCGTCTAGTTTTGACTTCGGTCCCTCGGCCGACAACCAGGTCTCCTCGTTTATGTATGTACGAGGGCGAAACGCGTCCGACGCCAAAAGAAATATGTTCATTCACCCAGAGGTCAGAAACCCTAATCCCCTTCAAAGTACTTTCCTTGAGACCGCACGCAAATCTCCCGGCGGTCCTGGAAAGCCGTTTTTGCAACGGCGTTCAGCATAATATATTTCCTCGCGCCTTGTAACGGGCTCCTTTCGGCGGCATTTTCGGCTCAAGGAAGAACCAGAAATCACAAGGAGCCACGTCAAAAGGAGCCTGATAGAACACAGTGGTGCTGTGTTTTGCCAAGAAACTCTGAACCAGATAGGAGGAATGAGCTGGTGCAGCTGTCCCTCTTGCGCCGCGCAGCATTACTAAGACGACAGAGCACCTCTGGGTAGTACTCTTCCGTGACGTTTTGCCCTTGTGGCACATACTCGTGGTGCACCTCCCAATGGGAGTAAGGAACAACATCCCATTGCTGCGCACCTGCAGTGCTTTGTTTGCCGACGTTGAATGCTTTTACTATGACGACTGTGCCTTAATTTATGGGTGGTACCCTCGACTCATCAGTCGTAAAGACGGTGTTCAGGAAATTAGGGTCGCCATTTGCGCTGTCCAGCATATCCTGAGAGACCTGCCGACCGAGTTCTTTTTGCTCAGTCATTAGCAATTTTGGCAAGAATTTCATGGACACTCTCAGCAAGGCCAAATCCTCGCTCGAAATGGAATATACTGAGCCGGCACTTATTCCCACCCTATCTGCAAGTACTCGAAGAGTGCAAAGACTGTCTTGCACGACCAAAGTTCGCACTCTGTCAGACACCGTCGTACCGGTTGGTTGAGGACTTCCTGGAATGTGAGTTGCTGTATATCACTGTGCGGCCATCTTTGAACTGTTTGTACCACTCCCAAGTTTGCGTAATTCCCGCGAAATCGTCGCTTAAAGCCTGCTGAATCTCCAGAAAGGTTTCCACTCGAGTATCACTGAGCTGGACGCAAAATTTGATGCGATAACTTTGCTCGAGTCTTTCCGTCATTTCCCAAAAGATGAAATCAAACAAACGCTCAAAACACTCCCTCACCCGCAAGCTGACCTACGGCGACGGACGCTCACTGTGGACGTGAAAACATTTGTGAAGGCGCACCCGGCTCTCCACGTGGGCGCCTTCACAAAATTCCCCCACGGTTCATCTGTTTCTGCCGAAATAATTCGGGTCGAATACTATTTGAACGGTCCACATATACTTGGTATGGTCTCCCAAATAAATGGGTCTTTTTCGTCGGCTCCTTTGGCTCGTCATTACGACAGCGTGCCTACCGAATAGCTTCTCTCAAATTCCAAGACTTTTCCACGTTTCGCCCGAATATCTTAGACTAAATTAGCCAATTATTGCGTGAGAAGAAAATGCGGAGAATAGGGTTGCGGCCGTTGTTCAGGCTGTTAGCGTTCCGGCGAATCGGGCGGTGTCCAATGCCGCCCGGTGATGCCTCATGCAACTGTTACTCATTGCAAGGGCTGTCCGCGCCACCACACCCTCCCTTTCGTTTCATGCCAATGCACCACGCAATCCGTAATTTTCCCCTAGCTAAACAATTTTCTAATTAATTCCCAGACTTTTCTGGATGCTTCAACAATCTCGGTTTTTCCAGCTTGGTAGACATCTCGATAATGCCAAGAGCTTTCAACGCGGAGATGGTTTCCTCGATACGAGCGTAACATTACGAAGGAGCATCAAGAAAAACCTTCACACGGCCACCAAACTGAGCGGCTCGTGTCCCGCCTTTTTGCTGCACCCTGCCCCTTCCGACCTTATATGTAGGGAAACGCTTCAATTACTTTCTGAACATTTCGAATCTGCAGAAATCGGCTGGGCGCTCCTCTATATGGTGCCGACCGGACTGCCAGTCGACGCTCCCGCAATACCGTCGAGAAATTGTAAGGCCGTTACGCATTTAAGGCGGCAGAGCTGCACTGTTGCGAGATGGTACAACGCTCGTCCAGGTCGAGTGCATCGCGTCCGTTTGGAAGGCAACAAGTCTGCCCCTGTGGGCGTCGGGTGTATTCGAGTAGATGAGAACTTTGTGCAGTGCCGCTGCCAGCATGTGGTCTTTAACTTTCGCGACGCAGTAGTGAGACGGGACTGCACGCCGGTACGATGCTCGTCCGGGTCGGATGGGCGTGGGCATCGAAACCCGCATGCTCTAAGCTGCCGAGCACTGGCACATCCGGCCACCGATCCCCACCGAAGATTACGGTCCAATCAGACTTGCAACTCCTTAAAACTGAGTGCCTTGAAACCTCTTAAAATTTCCTAGGACGAGAGAGCACACTGGAGCCATCTATGGGGTAACCCTGTAAATGCACTTCACAAGGCTTTGTAGGATTTCCGAGGTCAAATGTGCTAATACCTAAGAGAAAGGCTCGTTTATAACATTGACCAAAGTTTTTCGATCCAAGAAAAAAAAGATGAAGCGCGAGAGAAATAGAAAATATGCGGGACCGCCAAGTTTCCACTGCTACCCCACAGATAGCACCAGTGCATCTTCTGGGCGTAAGAGATTTTAAGAGGTTTCATGGCACTCGGTCTTAAAAAGTCGCAAGTGTCTGAACAGGCCATTAGGTAAACTTTGAATGACATCTGTAAGGAAAATCCGGGATAACTTTCTGAGGCAATTTAAAGAGGGTGCTGGTCCACAATAAGCACTCAAGCTGCCGGACTGCACGGGCGCTCACGCACCTGGAGCAAGGGACACTTTGAGAGAGCAAGGACGCTTTAGCAGTTTCGTGAATCTGCAAGCTTTCTTCTAGAAATGTTGCACTACTTCCTTATGCTGCAGTTTTTAAGATGCAAGTTCTCTTCAATTCCTAAATAAAGAATTTTTTTTTTAATATGCTTTTTGAGTAATTATATTTAAAGTGTACCTTTTTGACGGTCACAGTCCGCACGCCCCGGTAGCTCGAATACCTCTCCTCCGGAGTCTGTTGAGAGAAAGAAGTGTCGACTCGGTACAACAAACAGCAAAGAGTTCGCCTTAACACTCGGAAGAAATCACCACAAGGAGGCGCGAGCGTACCCCGTTATTTATTTCGAGTGGGCGTCCTAGGAGCCGTAGTGAACCATGTCTTATTTGACTGTAACGAGTTCTAAATAAATCACTTAAGTCAAAGTGAGCATGCCGACGCGGTCGGGCCAGTTTCGTTCGCACCTCCTTCCGTGTCCGTTGGAAGTCGCAGTGTCTGAAATTATTAACGAATGTTTCTAATTAAGTTGGATCGCAACCCAAATGGTGCGACCGCCGAAAAATATCGCCTCGGTTCGGGCTTGGATTCCCTCAAGATGGGAGAACTCTACCAACACGGCTAAGCGGGCACTAGAGATCGGTAGAGCGAACGAATGTGGTCGACTGCCCAGTGGCCCGAATTCCGACGTGCAAGTTATTGCGTGCTCCTCTTGACCACCGTCGCCGAACAGAGCTCACCTGTTCGTCCAGTTGCATGGGGTACTGCGTGAGGGGCTTCACCGCCATGTCTTCGACCGCATCTTCCCTCCTGCGAAACGGGCATGCGTGTCTCAACGCGTGAAAAGGCCCCTAGGAGTCGAGCAGAACAGATGGATGGGCGTGCAGGTGGCAACGCCGCGGAGGAGAGAGGGGTGCGGCACCTGTGCAGGACGAACTTGTAGTTGGGGCCCGGAAGGCTCTTGATAATGGCCGAGGCATTCAGGTGGCAGCGCCCGTACATCACCACCCCATTCACCTGCGCACCGCACCCGCAGTGTTCAGACGTTTGGAAACATTTCGGTCCGTCCTTCCTAAGCTATTTTTAATCAAATGCCGGAGCTCATCAGCGTGGAACACACCAAGGAAAGATCCAGATACCGACGTCTACCTCCAACCACTTCAACTTTTCATGGACACTAACTTCACTCGAGGTTTCCAACGTCTCACAGCGTGGCGTAGTAGCTTTGCTTACCTATTTTGCACATTCACACTACTGCTCAATTATGACTTCTTATAATCTGTTATATCATATAATCTGTTGAAGAAAAAAAAAAAAGAAAAGAACAATGTTATTACTAATGTAATAATTTACTCCCAAAAATTTCTGATAACACTTCGGAGTGTTTACCGACACCATCAAACAAAACGTCCAACAGTGCTTGGCAACGTCCACAGACGTCGGTCCTCACCTCGAGCACCTCGTCGGCGATGCGTATGCGGCCGTCTCTCGCGGCCTGTCCCCGGGGGTGAATGCCGCAGACGAAGACACTCATGCGGCTGCGGTTCTTGTTTCCGGCCAGCGAGAGGCCCAGGCCGCTGCCCGCCGCCCCCTTCTGCAGCTCTACCAGCAGCAGCTGTCCGCCCGCACCCTTCAGCTCCTGGTACTGGCGCTCTACCTTTTCTGCAAGTACCCGCAAGAGGCTCCCGTCGGCATTGGCGGCAAGGACCTCGCAAATGGTCGCTCAATTCCATACCAGACAGTGGCGTCACGGTGCGGCTCCTAGCAGAAGCGTTTCGAATGGAACGTGGCCAAACTGGCATAGGTTGCAAGTTTTGTTTCTAATGAGTGGCGGCTTACCCGAGCGCTATACTAAACGTCCGGGACCACACTCAATGCTAACTCCTTTTGACACGAGACTAAGAAATTGAGAACAGAGATCCTCTACACGAGCGGGCAAAAACCGCCGCAATTATCTCAATCCCAGCATGTCTACCCAATCCGCCTGCGAGCAAAGAGCAATCTCATAATAAGAGGAGCGAAAAATACTTCTCACATAGACTTCACCAATTACACGCACTAGTGAATGTCATCCTGTAGCGATTTCAGAACCGTTGAACACACAAACGTTTCGTAGGGGCATCTTCCGGCACAGACGAACGAAAAACAATGAGGTATGCCACTGCCGTTGCCTCTCACGACTGTGGGACACACGACTGAGCCCGAGCACTGAGCAACTGCCACGGGATGCGCAAAACACGTCCAGAGCAACGCCGGACGTGGGCCGGAATCAAATGTCAAGGTACTCCGGAGCTAGATGGAGAGACACGGTCGTGGGAAGGCGCAGAAGAGGCCAAGACGAGCATTAGAACAGGACGGAGTGGGCAGCACTTCACTATGTGGCATAAACGGTGCTGCCAACTGGCTGTCTAGGTGTTTGTGGCTCCCTATGATCCCTGACACCTCCAACGCGTCCTGCCTTGGCTGCACTCTCTAGGCTCGCCAGACGCCCAAAGTACCAAGCTCACACCAAACTTTCTCTGCCATTCTCATTGGAGACGTGCCAAACCAACCAGGGGCATCTGGGACGCCTGGGCAGAGGATTCGTTTTGACCACACGGAAATCTTTTGAAGCGCTACCGGAAGCACAATTACTTTGTTTGGGATCCACCTGTCTAAGTATTCGTAATATAAAAATTCCGAAACGACGCTCACCCCCCCTTTTTGTCGAATATAACCCTACGTCTGACAGGAATCACACGAACCGCACGATCTGCGGTGCCAGTAAGTATGACAAGTGGGTTCGGAGTGGGTTCACACGTCTTTCTTTTTCACTATCTGCGTGCGCAATATCGGTTCCCATGGTACGCAAGTTCAGCTGGTTTCTGCGTGTTTATCGCACCGTCAAACATGAATCCACTCCATACGTAGTGTACAGTACTCTTTCCCATGACACAGGAATTCATACTGAATAGCGACGTGTTTGTTGCGTTTTGAAATGGTACCTTGCTGTGTCCCCGACAGTATTAGTTACCGTGTTCCGTGGTTTGTAGCGGGCAACCCTTTTGTTTATCGTTAATTTTTGATAAAGTTTTGCTGTCTCATCCCTGAAGATAGCCCCACCTCGGGTTTTTCACCATTTATCTCACCATTTCTGGTGGCGCCCTTACGGGATTTCACAGTAGTTTGCTCGATGCAAGAAGGAATTATGCACCCTCTTCCCTACAGAGTAAGCACTCGCGTCAAGGCGAGTAAAATATAGATTTAATTTTGTTGTTGTGACTGCCGCAATGCCGTTTCAAGTTAAGTTGTGGCCCCACTTGTAGAACTCTTCCAAGTAGACTGCCCCACATGTTCTTCTGTTCTGTTATCGGTTTGGCTTTTTGTCCCTGTTTTTGTCCGACATATAAGAGCATGCGCATCACCTCGTATTACTCCTCCAGCCACAACCACCAAAAGAAACTCAGCAGTGTTTATAAATAGGATTCCGTGTTTTCAGAGTTCATTTCTGGTGAAATTCAAAGTGTTTTTTTCTTTAGTTTATTTTTCGCTGAAAAAATTCGGGGTTTATCGAAATTGTGTTTTGTTAGACTGCCAATTTTTTTTTAATTCCGAGTTAGTCTACACTGCTTTTATATTTTAAGATTTCAAAGACAAAAGAAATAAAGTCCGGGTACCATAATCTCTTTTTCCTTAAGGAACATTTCAAAAGAAACTGAAGTGGCATCTCTCAGGACCCTGTGCTCTTATAAAGCTTACTTGTAAAGCACCGTCTTATTTGCACTTTATTTTGTCACTGTGACCTCAAAATTCAGTTTTTCGGATAAATCGGAACAGAGTTTTTCGGATTTATCCGAAACCACGGGACCCTATCTATAGATGAATACATAAATGATGTCGCAGTAATGGTTTTGTTTGTGCGACGTCCACAAACTTGAAATGGGTCGCAAAAAATGAGCACAGTACACACGAAATTAGCAAACGGTAACCTTTTGGGAACTTATTTTCTATCAAGATTTGACTCAGGAAAGCGGCCATAGTTTAAAGCGTTCTCCAGAATCGTTGGTTTCGAAAGAAATTAAGGGACCACGTGCAACGGCCAGTAAACTAAAGTTATCGGGCCATGACTGTAACGTGATTTTATGGACATTCATCTAATGCTGCCCCATTTTTCCCGTAGTTAATTCCACCGCTCGCAGTTCTAAAGCGAAAACCCATTTTCTCGGGACGCCCTCCGCACGTCTGCACTTCGTGCACGGCCAATCGATGGCCCGTACGAAAGCAACTTAAAAACGTAGTGCACACTAATTTGGCCTCTGCATCAAGTATGCAGTGTCTAATTAAAGCACGAATACACATTCCATTTTCATTTCACTCCCATTAGAAAAATCTTCTCAATAAACCATTTTGAAAATGTTACGTTACGTAACACACCGAAAAAAGAAAAAAAGAAGCAATAGCGAGGCTCCAAAGTCGGATTGTTAAAACGAGCCTGTTGCCACCCTCCTGATGAAGGCTACGAGACAAAGGATGCCGTCAATCAAGGACCTCGGAACGTTTACACCTTTTTGTCAACAGGGTGCCGACAAGAACACACAGATACATATGACTGCATCCCCAAACACTTTCCGATTCTTAAAAAGAAAACAAAAGAAAACCAATTATCTTTGCGCTGTTCCCCTACATAGTCCCACTTCACAAACAATGCACATAAACAAAGTTCAAAGGTTCTTTAACCAACAAACAAGATTAATCGGGTATATCAAGAAGACATATACAAACGATGTATCGGAGAATGCTTGAAGCCAAAAAAACTTACTCATCAATGTGAAAATCACAAGAGGATCAATTCCTGGGTGGTTTTATTTAAAATTGACCACGTGTGACGAGGTGGGTATTTTGATTTGCCAAAAAGGTATACCCTATAAATATTTCGCCCCTTTTCCGCAATAAGCGATGCCACTTTTTTATTAATATTTTTTTTCTTTATTGTACAGAAACACTTTAGAAATTAAGCGTGGTGAAATGCTATGTTTAGGCTGCTCTTTCTTTTGTATCCAGTTCTGTCGGTTGTTACAAATAGGTAAAACCGTAAACACCTGCAGTAATTTTTCTTGGAAATGTACAACACATGGCCTATTTTTTTATTTTAAACTAAACTGCCTTGGCACGTTTTATGCCAGAAATGCAAAATCCCTAATGTTGGATCATTGATGCTTTCATGAAATATGTGGGGCCTTGTATCTTAGGATTTATCGTACATTTTGCTGATTAAATACTATACGATTGTAGGCTTATACATGTGCCATTCACTGGTACCATTTTACTTTATTTCCACAACATTTATGTAACTTTTTTTTTAATTTTGTTAAAAAATAAAGGTAGTTATAATTTGAGCCTGCATTATTAAAAGGTGTCATTTTTTTATTCCTTATTATTCTTTTTTTTTTCTTGTTCCCAATAACGTTAGCTTTCTGCACACACAATCAAAGTTCCTCCAATTTTTTTTTGTAGTATTTTCTGTAGAAGTGGTTAACACAGATACATGCACGTAAGTCGGCAAAGGGTAGTTTCGCAAGTTGGCCTTACTGCAAGGATTTTTAGCATTAAAATGCCAAGGGCAGGGGAGTCTGAAGTGTTTGGGAGGTGAAGGGGCAACGGAAACAGATGGTGGAGAGGGGAGATGAGAGAGTTGTGTAGATAAGCCCCCATTAGGAAAAAAATGCCTGCTGCCCCTACCCCTCTGCTAGTTTTTTTTTTCTTGGGGGGGGGGGAGGCCGGGGGAGCCTTTATTTAGGATACTTGAGTCAGGCTGCATATTTGATATTGGCTAGTATATCTAATATCTCTTCAGCTGAGGCGTCCCCGCTTATTGTTCCCGATTCGCGCTTTGGCGGGTTGTGGCTCAAAGTGGATCAAGATTTTGTCACGTCGTTGCTCAGTCGAGAGAGATGTCAGCATCCGATACTCACTCGTGTTAGCGTTACGGTAACTCCCGATTAACGCCCCAAGCATCAAAATACCTGCCGTGAAAAAGTACACGACTGCAGACTCTCGTTGGTGCGTGAGAACTGCGACATTTTTACGGGGAAGATTAGCATCTAGGTATTGTACTTGGCCACTGAGTACTGCACCAAGGAAGACCTTCGTTGTTTCGTTGAAATTCCAAACATGAACCATGTCGTGAATTAAGTAGGGATTGCAGGAAGTCGTAATCAGAATAGATACGGCCCATTTGGGAGACCTACCTGATGTTTTTTGAAAGAGACAAAACGGATATTACAACATTTTAATTACTATGTCTCAAATGAATGAAGATCAACTCAAAGTAAATGGTATGTGCGCACTGTAGGGCGTTCATTCTAATATACTTTTTTTTTTTTTATGTGGGCCATTGCATGAAGCTGTGAACGTCAGCCATTTTTAAAACTGGGCGATTTCGAACATAAAAAGCCGGAGCAGTTAGGGGACTGGAACGCTAGCGACAATGCCATGTCTACTGCTTGTATCTACAGGTTTTCCCGCTCATTTTAATCCAAGCGACGACCAATTTAATCCCGTGGTCACTCAATTTAATCCAAGCGCCATACAATTTAATCCAAGCGCCACACAATTTAATCCCGGGGTCAGTCAATTTAATCCACAATATATATATGCACTTATTATGTTCAGTGGTCGTGTTTCGCTTACACATTTGGTTACTTAGAATAATTGTTTATACAATTTGAATTTTTGGGGGAGCAATTGATAATTTGTTCACTAATGTGATCACTTTGAGTTACTAGTGCCACTATGGACGAGGCTTAATTGATATGTTGGTTACTCTTTTTACAGCGCAGCTCTTAGGCACCCGTTTCCGGCTTAAGCAGTGTTGGCGTCGCCGACGCCGTCGGCGTAACCATGCGGTGCATGATGGGCAAATTCCCCCGCTAAATTTAGGGGGAAACTTCCCCGCTAAATTTAGCGGAAAATTTTCCCCGCTAAATCTAGCGGAAAATTTTCCTCGCTATAATTAACAGAAAATTTCCCCCGCTAAATTTAGCGGAAAATCTTCCCAGCTGTATTGAGCGGAAAATTTGTCCCGCTAAGTCTAGCGGAAAATTTTCCCCCTAAATCTAGCAAAAAATGTTCACCGCTATATTCAGCGGAAAATTTTCCCCGCTAAATCTATCGGAAAATTTTCCCAGCTAGATTTATCGGAAAATTTGCCCCGCAAAACGTAGTGGAAAAGCTTCCCCGCTAAATCTAGCGGAAAATTTTTCCCGCTAAATTTAGTGGAAAATTTTTCTTGCTAAATCTAGCGGAACATTTTCCCCGCTAAATTTAGTGGCAAAATTTTCCCCTCTCTATCTAGCGGAAAATATTCCCCGCTATATTTAGCGGAAAATTTCCCCGCTAAATCTGGCGGAAAATTTTCCCAGCTAGATTTATCGGAAAATTTGCGCCGCAAAGTGTAGTGGAAAAGCTTCCCCGCTAAATCTAGCGGAATATTTTCCCTGCTAAATCTAGCAGAACATTTGTCCCGCTAAATTTAGCGGAGAAAAGTTTCTCCGCTAAATCTAGCGGAAAATCCTCCCAGCTAGATTTAGCGGAAAATTTGCCCCACTAAGCTTAGCGGAAATTTTCCCCGCTATATCTAGCGTAAAATATTCCCCGCTAAATTTAGCGGAAAAATTTCACGCTAGATTTATCGGAGAAAATTTGTAGTGCCAAAGCGCGACACTTATTGTGGTGGCTCACGCAACGTCTGGAGCTAATAGGGTATTTTCGTAGATCGTTTCTGCTGTCCCGCAATGCTCTCCGCAACCAGCTACGCTAGCCGGAACTCTACAGTCAAGGCCATCGGCGTGCCGGCGCAGTAGCGGCTTCTCCGTTGTGGAGGGCTTAGCGGAGGGGGAAACGCGGCCTACGAAAACTCCCTATTGACGTTTTAAGCGTGCGGCACGAGCAGCACCGATGGGACCGGGCTCCGGGCTCAAACAGAACAGCACGAGACTGGCAGCGTTCGACGGTGCAGCAGGGCGGCCTCAGCGGAGCCCCCTTTTGATGATCTTTTTCAGTTTTATTGCGGTTATAAAGATCAGTTTGTTAATTTGCATCGACGGACGTCTTTCCTGAACCCCACAATTTTTCCGCTAAATTTAGCGGGGAAAATATTCCTCTAGATTTAGTGGGGAAAATTTTAAGCTATATCTAGTGGGGAAAATTTTCCGCTAAATTTAGCGGGGGAATTCACCCATCATTCACCGCGTAGTTACGCCGACGGCGACAGCGACGCCGCTTAACCCGGAAACGGGTGCCTAAGAGCTGCGCTCTAAAACGAGTAACCAACATATCAATTAAGCCGCGTCAATAGTGGTACTAGTAACTCAAAGTAATCACATTAGTGATCAAATTCTCAATTGCCCCCCAAAATTTCAAATTGTATAAACAATTGCTCTAAGTTACCAAATGTGTAAGCGAAACACGACCACTGAACACAATAAGTGCATATATATATATTGTGGATTAAATTGACTGACCCCGGGATTAAATTGTGTGGCGCTTGGATTAAATTGTATGGCACTTGGATTAAATTGAGTGACCCCGGGATTAAATTGGTCGTCGCTTGGATTAAAATGAGCGGGAAAACCTGTAGTTTAACAACCAGGATTGCGTCGCACTTCGGGAAGAAAAGAACAGAACCAACCAAATAACACAAAAAAGATGAGGGATTAAGAACATATATGACCGAGACAAACAATAATATACGCCCCGACTCAAGTGTCCTAACAATAATAATAAAAATATTATAAAAAGCATGCGTTTCCAATAACACGAGAAAAGCCGAGGGGCAGACATTTTTTCATCATGGGGGCACATCCACGTCTCCACCACAATTTTCAAAAAGGTACAGAGGGCGCTAGGTGAGTGAGCCCGACCCAAGCGGTCATCAGAGCACAGGAAAGCAGTGCTCGATTTACTGGTGGGTCACATCAGCTCATCTAGTCTCGATGTAATCACCTACCCCAACCCATTAGCTCGCCCAAGGCAGGCCAATCTTTGATAACATGTTTCAGCTCACTCACTCCTAAAACAAGTCCCCTGCCCATAGCAAGGCCAAAAAAAACCTCGCAGCAAAGCCAGCTTTGGTCGGTTCGCGTGCATGTACTATGTGTCAACCCAGTTCTACAGAAAATAAAAACACAAAAAGAGGGGCACTTTAATTATGCACAGAAAAAGTTCACATCATTGGTAACAAAATAAAAAAACAGAAAAATAGAAAAGTTGCTTTTGTTTTAATAATGCAGGCTCGAATTAAGGCTAAATCTTTTTAATAGAATTTAAACATTTATATAGATTGTTTAGTGAAAATAAATTAAACTAAAGTTGCGCGAGTTGATAGCACATGTGTAGGCCTAAAGGCATATGGTATTTAAAAAGCAAACTGTATACTGAATCCTAAGAAACAAGTTCCCAAATACTGTAAACAACTTAATTTTCGTGGGCTCAAATTTTTGCGAATCGGGAAAAAGCTGAAAATTTGAAATTTTACGCGGGTTCTAATTTTCGCAAATCGAGAGTAGCTTTCGTAGCGTTTCCATATTGCCCGAATTGTTCGCGGGACATATTTTTCGCGAATTGTAGGCGATTCGCAAAAATTAGGTCTTCGCGAAAATTTAGTCGTTTAAAGTATGTCAACAAAATGTCAAAAACCCCTTTAAAGGAAACAAATAGGTCACGCGTCGTACATTTCCAAGAAAAATCACTGCAAGTGTTTACAGTTTGACCTATTTATAAGAACCGACAGAACTGGGTAAAACAATCAAGTAGCCTAAACGAAGCATTTCACCCTGCACCAATTAAAAATTTTTGTAGAAAAAAATTATTTAGAAAAAAATTTTGAGTGCTTTTGTTAATTGCAGGAATGGGCCTCGTGGAAATAAAGCACGACTTGCATGTTCAATATCAAATGACACCACTCTCCTTCGTACTGCATGTAGCACGTTTCAACACAGATGTGTTGAAACGTTCACATGCAGTACACAAATGTGGCCAAAAAAGCAAGATGTAAAAATTTCAACATGAAAATTTTCTTGAAGCAAAGCTTAAAATAAGTAGCATAGACCGATGCAATCTACTTACCAAAACCAAAAACAAAACTGGGGCTATATAACGGTTGATAGTGGAGCTTGTTGGTACATACTTGTATATATATTTGACAGCTTGAACCAGGGGAAGATATAGAGAAATTGAGACAGGAGAGAATAGACAGCTGACTACCAACGATTATTTAGTGGGAACTTCTTTTTCCTTGCGTGTTTTCAGACACCAACAAAAATTATTACATATTAAAACCTATTATACTAATATAATAATGCATGTGTATGTTTACAAAATTTTCACATTACCTAAACCTAAACTAATATTTTAAATTCACCCGCCACAAGCTCATACTGCCATTTTCTGGACCGTGACGCACCGTAGATATTGTCTCTCCTTTTTGTGAATAGTGATGGACGGGGTGCTGACGCACCCACTCGCTTGTTCTTCGATAGCAAGCGCCTCGAGCATCTCGCGCGCATGAGTATTGTTATTACTGGCTAGGATGGTTATGTCCTTGAACGCTGCACTGCAGTGGCAAGTCCTGCAATCAGCTGCAAGATGCCCTGCCGATGTTCCTTTAAGGGATGCTGCGTGCATCCCTTATTATATTAGTATAATAGGTTTTAATATGTAATAATTTTTGTTGGTGTCTGAAAACACGCAAGGAAAAAGAAGTTCCCACTAAATAATCGTTGATAGTCAGCTGTCTATTCTCTCCTGTCTCAATTTCTCTATATCTTCCCCTGGTTCAAGCTGTCAAATATATATACATGGGGCTATATACATTGTTTATCAATTTTGACCAAAAAAAAAGTTAAAATTTCTTTTTTATTATTTAACGTTTCGCTACAATGATTTACAACATCTATCAGCCGTCAACCTATCCAAATAAATACCCCCATGGTGTTTCTTTTTTGCATCTTGGCATTCGGTAAACCTGTTTAGACACAAACCTAAATCCTCCCAATATAAAACCCAGAAGCATTACTTATAGCGTCTGCCGTCGGCATTTGAAATTCGCATACCCAACAAAGTAACTGATCAGACATGCCAACAACATTAAGCCGTACATACTCGCTGAAAACCGCAACGGGAGGAAAAGTCCATTGTGGTCAGGGTCACTCGCTGCAACTCAAAACCTCCCAACGACGGCGTTTAGGAATCTCAGCAGAAGCGACTGCAAGGACAGCCGTCTGGCACCAAGGTTGTGCGGGAAACCGACTCGGACCGGCCAATGACTCTTGAGCAAACCCCAAGCTATGCGCGGTGGGAGCGGCAGCTGTGGCAAGGTTTCCAGCAAGGGAACAATGTCTAGCGAGACAACACTCGCCCGCACCTGTTACAGCACAATAGGGAAAAAGAAACGCACATATTCGCTTCGAGAAGCGATCGCTGCATTGCCCGATCTCGCAGAGATCCAAGATTCCTTCTAGCTCTTTTATTGTGGCAATAGGAATGTCTAGCGATTCCTCTTGCCTCACAAAGGTATGCGAAAATATAGAAGAATTTTCAATTTTTGATCAATGTACACACAAAAAAAATTCAGCGCCCAATCAAGAACAGTGAATTTCCAGCACAAGCTAGCATAGTTGTAGCATTTTCGCAAGCACCACGTAAAATACTACCCCCAACTTATGGCGTCCATTGACACCTTTCTTTGTGATGAGTCATTTGACCGTATTTTAAGATTTTTTAATTATTTTTGTCCGTTTCCACATTTAGAGTAAGAGTGTAGGGTTATGGAACACTCCCCTACCAGGTGCAGCGACTCCTTGTTGGTTGCCGTACCTACCGTTGCTGACATGGTCCATAAACTGGCCAGTTAGTTAACATGCAAAGATCAATCTTTTTCTTTCATTTAATAGACACCTATGCATTAATTGCAGCCTTGAGATTTGCAAATGCTTTAACTGTTTGCGCCTTCTTTGCTCCTCCTTTTATAGACGTTCATGTATGATTAGTATTTCTTTTTAAATTATCGCTCCCTTCACATGGCGGAACAAATAATCTGCATAGTATGTTTACTGCTCAGATGAGCAGGATCAAACGTTTTCATATATTAGTAACACCAAATAACAGCTTGAGCCTGGGTTCTTTTCAATCAGGCATGTGCAAAAAGCAGAATTGGAGTTTAAAGCAAAAAATTATTTTGGGCAAATATATTTCGATATTAAGCACTAAATAGGTTGCTGTGCCTCTCTGTGAGCCTTTCACTACTGTTGCAGCAAGCTTAAATAAAAATACAGCTGAATTGGTCATTTCTGAGCTTGTTAAGGTTGTTACCCAGCTTCTCTTTATTTTCTGTTAAGCTTAGTTGATTTTAATATAATTATTCATTTTTCGACTGCAGCCTCAGACAGTTCAAGGTCTGGTGTGGCAAGTAAACAATGGTTTTGACATAAAAATTTAAGTCAAATGGCAAGTCAATCGTGTTGCATACTTTGCAACACAACTGCATAGGTTTAACAAAAGTTTCCAGACGCCAAACGTTTACGGCACTCTCCATCATCAGATAGCTGAACCCGTTCCATCTGTACACTTGATAGTTGTTCCTAGAATGAAGCAACACTACCGCTAATTGGGCAGATAAACCTGTCAATCTTCCTGGTCCTTTCATACTCCTGAGCTCTTCTCCCTGAGTGCGCACAAGTGGTTGAGCTTCTCCTCGACTACTGCTCTGGTCACACTACCTCCCCATTAGCCAATCGGCGTCGAGCACGTCACTCCTCCTCTCCCACCTGTCAACCAATCGGCGTCGAGCACGTCACTCCTTCTCTCCCACCTGTCAACCAATCGGCGTCGAGCACGTCACTCCTCCTCTCCCACCTGTCAACCAATCGGCGTCGAGCACGTCACTCCTCCTCTCCCACCCGTCAACCAATCGGTGTCGAGCCTTGCGGCCACACTTTTATCTGGGCTTCATGAAATGTCCGAACACATAGCCAAATAATATTTCGCGTTATTCAATCGAGAGTGATTCCCTGCTATATCTGATCCAGGGGACTTTCCAAGTCCTCTCGCTATACCAAAAAAAGATCCTTCGTTCAGTTTCATATTTAACAAAAGAGACTAACGAAGTAAGCGGCTTGTCGGGACACTGCTGCCAACCTATATTGCTGCATAAAAGCCATAGTTTAGTCTTTGCCATTCTACTGCAAGGTAGAAAGACACATACACCAACTTCTCTTTTTACCTCATGAGTGCACCCATCCGTTCCGAAGGTGCGCTTATGCCCCGAGCTGCACCGTAGCTAAGTGAGATTCATACAAGTGCGGTGTCAACTCCACGAGTATCGCTTCTCCCCAACGCGTGGATGCTCGACGAGAAGCACGCTCCCACTTTTCCGACGCTTCGAAAAATACGAAACTACTATTTATAAAACTTCAAAACCGAAACTACTATTTACGATCCTACTTTCAATTAAGGTGACGATGCGGTAAGAAATATTTTTATTTACTCATTCTTTAGCTCTCTGCATCTTTTTTTTCCTTAGTTTATCTTTCATGACCAGTAAGCAGTCTAACAATATGTCACTCATTTCATAAAGAATCGTCAAAGTTGAAAAAAAGGAAAAGGCGTAGGACAGATTACGGGCAACCAAATAAAGTGCTCCCGAATCGCGCTCGTTCCACCTATACCGTTTCTTCAACCTCCCGTAAAAGAAGAATGCTTTCTTCGCCTGGTTACGGATCGAAAGAAACCTGGATAAAACCAGAAGCCAAAGAGAAAAAAACGGATATCCGCGAGCATTAGATGCCCCCTCCCTACCGGTGCTCCAGTGCCCGTCTCAAGTGCACCATTGTAGCAAGCGAGACTCGACAGGCGGGCATTGCTTCCCCACAATGTTCTCGCCGCACTGACACGACCGTCGCCCATCCAGACGCGTTTGCTGTGTCCCCAACGAAGGGATCCACGTCGTCAACGCCCTTTGTCTGCACCGAGCCTCGTAGACCGACGCTTAAAAGGCTACTCTTTTTTTGAGCTAACTATATTTTCGAAGTTTTACCCCTTCCGGTATGCTATTTTAGTATTGTGACATTCAGAGCAGTTATTGTGAAATCGGCGAATGAAAATGATGCCAAGACCAACATTCAAATATACTTGGCTTTTCAATGCCGCGACGTGGGGGGAGGGCGGGCTCGCGGTTCCAGCGGGCCGTCTAAAAATGGACCGTGCCGAGCATTTGTTTCGTGCCGCTGCGCGCCGGTAGCCTTCATGTTGGGCGGTAGCTCGTGCCCCTAGCCTAGAGACTAAAAACCAAAAGTATGACTCCTCCCTTCGCCCTCCTGCACCGATCTGCTTCTCTTCCGCAATTTTGTAACTTTTACCAGGCGGTGTGGGACATCACCGTGTTGATTTTTAGGGGATCGGACAGAAAAACTAAAAACATCACCCCCTCCTTCTTCCTCTTCACCCCCAACGAGGGAGTCGCCAATTTTCCTCTGGTAAACCTGGTCCGCGTCACCCCGGCACCACTGACATACGGGGATGAAACTTTGGGCCGGAGCCACGCGGGACGGAGTCTCAATTTTTCTCTGTCCTGCCTGTCCCCATCTGTGCTAGTTAGTCGTACGTTATTCGATTCTTCCATTCTCGTCTGGAAACCCCGACGCTCCGGCTCAATCCGTCGCCCCCTCTGGGAGTGTGACCTGTGCACCTCAACTCCACATGTTCTACTGTCTCATCTTCCACCTGGCATACGGCACACCACATATCCATTTCCTCATGTTTTGCTCCTCTACAGTTTAAGCTTGTTACAACACACCTTGATTTTGACCAAGATTTCACTCTGTTGTAAAAGAAGTATGTTGTATGCAGATATGAAGTTGAGTCAGTGGTATGTAGAGGAAAACCAACCAAACTTCACAAATCGGTATGTTATATCCAAATGTGCGTTGTAACCAGGTCTGTTATAATGAGCTTAGGCTAATACTGTATATGCCCTAGTCTTCAATACTCCTGTTCAAGCTCCCCCATGAATTATCATGCCAATGTTCCTTTCTTATTTTCTGTTTCCGTCAACTATACATAGTCAGAGCTGACTTTCCCGGCGTTCTTCCCTCCCACATCTTTCACTCGGCTTCTTTTACTTCTTTTTCTCACAGAGGTAGTCTGCCCTGCCCCAGCACTTAACTGTTGGTACTTAAATTTTAGTTTTAGAGTTCGGTTTGTCCATGTAGTGCTCAGACTATCCTATATAGATGCTTATATACCTTTCTCGCCCACGAGGTATCCACCATTGTGTCCAGCCTTTGTTCAATTGAATTTCAACTTGCCGATCGCCTCTCTAATTTCGAACACTCACCAGCCCATGTCTCCCTGCAATCCCTCATTTGGTGTAAAGTATTCCCATGTGCCTCCAGCGCCACTCTGCTCATGCTGCTCCGCCATATCTCTAAAAACTTGTCTGGGCCTCAAATCTCATGCATAATACCGCATTGCAAAAGACAACCCCGACACCATGACTCCTTTCCATATTCCCCTAACAACTTCACATCTATTGTAATTCCATAGTGCCCCACGCTTCATAACTGCTGCATTCCTTTTTCTTTTCTTTAGCATATTTCCTTCCCGTTCTTCTAGGTATTGATTTCCCTTATTCATCCATACACCGAGATATTTATACTTCTCTACGTGTTCTATTAAAACGCCTTGAAATTTCAGCGGGTCCCCCTTCTCACTGTTATAAACCATTAATCCTGACTTGCCGCTACTTAATTTTCAGGCCCAGCGAGTCACTTTCGTCTTCACAGATCCTAATCAGCTCCTGTAACCTCTTCCGGCTATGCGCTAACGGTACAATGTCGTCTGTATAAAACAGTTAATTCAGTTAACTCCCTCCATATACAGTCAACCTCCGTTAATTCGACCTTGAAGGAGCATGCGCAATTGGGTCGAATTATCCAAAAGTTGAATTTAAGAAGCGTGCGCAATTTTAAATGTCCAGCGCTTTAGATCATCAGGTCGGTGCGGCGGTGAACGAACCGCACCGCGCCGGTGGCTGCAAGGCAAACATCACTGCTGCACGTGTTGACGTCATCAGCAGCCCTCTCTCACAAAGAGCCAATCAGCGTTAGTTGCTCCGCAGCAATGTTGCAATGGTTTTTTTGTGTTTAGACCCGGCCGTGTGTCGTGTCTTAACATGTGCTCTCTTTTTCGTTCTCTTCGCAATTTGGCGCGCTTTTCGCCAACTGGCGTAGCCGATCGTGATCGTGCCCACCACGTAATTCGGGAAAAGAAAGGCCCGTTTTTGTGAGTCATCCAAGGCCAATCATGCTTTTAATTTGCCCAACACTGGTTCTTTCTAGGTCGAATTAACCAATAGTTTATATTTCAAGATCGAAATAATGTACTCTATTTTTTTTTTCTAGACGAATGTATGGGCTTTTGCCGGGACTTTTGAACAGGGTGGAATTAAACGATAATTAGCCAGGGTCAAATTAATGCAAGTTGACTGTATGACACATCAAACTCCAAATTGCCCTCTTCTAATTTTATTTTCCATTCTACTTGGGTATACCATAAAAAGCAGAGGCGATAGGGAACAATACTGCCTGGGTCCTCTTTTTATTTCTGCTACCCATGTTATAAGAACCTCATGATTTGTTTATACCTGTTGTAGTCGCCTAATCAAATACATATCTAAATAATGCCCTCTCAGATATACCCAGATTTTTCCCTGACTCACAGTCGTTCGCCCCTCTAACGTCTAGAAATGCTACTCATAACGGTTTTTTTCTCATCCGTGCCACTACTATACCGGGTGATTCAAGGAGAAGGCAGGCTCTTTAAATCGACCGGAAAATCCGGTTTCCTAACCTGTCGCGCTGACTTTGTGCAGCGTTGCCCACAGATGGTGCATTTTTTTCGTAAAATTTTCAAAGAGCGAACTTACCTGAGGAAAAAGTAAAGAAAGAAAAAGGCTTAGCTCCTATGGAAACGCAGCGACGACACTGGTCTTCAAACAACACAGCGCCGTTTCGCAGGGGAGACAAAAGATGGCGCAAGCAGTCACGACGCGAACTGCGGCCAACAAACGAGCAGACGACGCCGAGAGCCGGCGTATTTAGCAGACCTACCACGCCTGTTTTTGTTCCTGCGACTGTCGCCGCCAGCGGAACGCGCTCCGCTTTAGAGTCGAAAAGATTGTCTGCTAAAGACGCTAGTTCTCGGCGCCGTATGCTCGTTCGTTGCGCCACCTCTTGTGTCCTGTGCGAAACGGCGCCGTGTTGTTTGCAGACCGGTGGCGCCGCTGCGTTTCCATAGGAGCTAAGCCTTTTTCTTTCTTTACTTTTTCCTCTGGTAAGTTTGCTCTTTGCAAAATTTACAAAAAAAATGCACCATCTGTGGGCAACGCTGCACAAAGTCTTAGCACGATAGGTTAGGAAACCGAATTTTCCGATCGATTTAAAGAGCCTGCCTTATCCTTGAATCACCCGGTGCATTGAGTGATGATGAATAAGTTATCATCCAATCTTCTATCTTTCTGGAACCTGTTATGTAGCTCACCTAAATTGTTTTCTGCCCATTCTTCCATTCTCCTTTTTACTACCTGCATCAATAGTCTGTACAGGACCGAAGTTACTGTTATTGGTCGGTATGATGTTACGACGTCACATTTAGAGTGCAGCTCTCAGGCGCCAGCTTCCGAGTTTCGCGGCGTCAGCGGCGGAGTAACTGCGCTAATATTAGCGGGAAAATTGACGTCAAGTGACCTCAACACCAATTCAATTCCCCGCTAAATTTAGCAGGGAATTGATTTGGTGTTGAGGCTGCGCGACATCCATTTTCCCACTAAATCTAGCGGAGAAACTGAAATTTAGCAGAAAATCGAATTAGTGTTGAGGTCACTTAACATCAATTTTCCCACTGAATCTAGCAAAGAAACTGAATTTGTTATTTTCCGGCTATATTTAGCGGAGAAACTGAATTTGTTCATAGGTGACGTGACACCAAGTCATGTGACAAGGAGGAGGGACATACCCTCTGCTCCATACCCTCCCCTCCTCCTCAAGAGCAGCGCTCTAATTTCCCATTACAGAGATTTGTAAACGTCTTCCATTTTTTTCATTGTTGCCCGCAGAGACTGACTTTGAAAGACACGCTGAGGCCCAAAATTATAAATTCAATAACTTGGGGAAAACAAATTTATTTTGGCCTAGATTTGGGTTACTATTTTAACAATATTTGTCAAGGTGCTTAGCAATTTTTCAGGCAAATTGAGGACTATGAAGAAAACGGAAGAGTTCCCTTTTAAACATATTCTCCAACAGATATGTAGAACCATCAAACATGCCCTACGACGAAAAATGGCTCGGTTAAGGCCACCATATTCCCTTCGTTTTGAACGGTTGCACACAAGATTATCTCTTTAAACTTGAAATAGGCCTGGCATCGTCATTCAGTCAACCCTTTGCACAAACCAAGGACAAGACCTAGCAAGGCCTCTGGAAACGTTGAAACCTTTATTCTGAAAAGACTCAGCCAAATTAGCTCGTTGCTGGTGTCCCTGCTGAACATTTCAAGTGTTCAGCATACTTTGTCCAACCACCATTAGATAAGGTTGCTCCTATGTTAAACCTGTCACCTTATGTTAGACCGATGGGCCTGTATGTATTGTGATAGCACTACTAACTCTATTTCCATCAAATTTCATGGGAGGTCTGAGGAAAAAAATAAAAGCTCCAGTGTGCAGCTTGACTATATTTTTTTATAGTCCACAGACCCCTACAATGGTCAGCTGCGTGCAAGCAAATGCACATCCCTCAACGTACAAAGAAATAAAAGATTACTTTAACAAACAATTGAAAATTGCCTCATCACAATGTGAATCAAACTGAAAATGATCCAAATCACTGGGTCACATTTGAGCAAAAAATGAAAAAAAAATACAACAATATCTTAATAGGCACAAAATAATGCAAATCTTCAGAGGTTAGCTTAGCATTTAGAAGTCATTATTTGTTCGCCGACTGATCATCCTTCCCTTCTCTGAGCGACAAACAGGGTGGCACGGCAAACGCCTTCTCAACAACGCCAAGTTTTTGCAGAAAAGCATGTATCCTTGTTTCTTTAATATATATATTTTTTTTTAATTAGGTCAATGGTCTCAGGAAAATGCCACCACAGTTATCTTTAAAATCTTGGATCATTGACAAAAAAGGTCTTACTGCTTATCTCGTCACGGTTCAGGATGACGTGTCATTCGGGTCAGACAAAAGCTTCAGTATTGGTTTCCAGCTTGGGCCATACTATTTGTGTTTTTGTAATAGTGAAAGCTGTGGACCATAGAGATTGCACAAAACTAGGAAGAGGGGCAATTGAAACTTTCCTATTACATCCTTTACCGCTCCACCTCGCGCGGCCGTAAGGTAGCTTAGAACAGCATGGGATGAACACGTGCTTCGCAGCGACTACCTCCAGGAGTTTATTCCTAAGGTATCAACGTTTATCGAAGCCACACATGTGTGCAACTTTTGCCGTGGATGGATGGATGTTACCGGCGGGCGGTAGCTCGCGCCACCTATCCCAAGTCTAAAGAAGACGAATATCCGATTCCTCCCGCCCTTCTAAGCCCCTTCTCTCCCCCTAACTATCACCGTGTAGTGTGGGATATCACCAGGATGACCTTCGGAAGATCGGGCCAAAAAACTAAAAACATCACCCCCAGCCTCTTCCCCCCAGTGAGGGGAGTCGCCAATTTTCCTCTGGTCAAACCTTGCCAGCGTTACCCTTGAACCGGACCCACTGGGGCACAGGGTTCAGACTGGACCGGAGCCACGCAAGAGGAAGTCCCAATTTTCCTCTGTCCCCAGCTGCGCTAGTTAGTTGTGCACCACTAAATTCTTCCCTAGATAATTTCCACCAATCTTCTAATCACCTCTTTGTGGCTGTAATCCTCTTCTCCTCCCGGTCCTTCCATCGTCACCAGCAAAGCCTAGGGCCCCGGCCAAATCCATTACCCCTTCAGGAAAGGCAAGACGAAGCGACATACACTTCAAAACCAATTGCTCAAGTGTCTCACTCTCATTATGGCAGGCAGCACATAATCTGTCTTTTGAAGTTTAGCCCTGGATGGATTAGTGTTGTCAATGGCAATGGCACTAACACCAAATCCAGCTAAAAAAATATTAATCGATATAAGCGCGAATATTATTTATTTATTTTTCGTAGGAAACACTGCAAAATTAAGCTCTCAATTTCGTAGAGTTCAGAATTTAAACAAAAATAAACTCCTATAAACTCTAAATTTTCAACAAAAAAAATGAACTCCAAAAAACACCCTCAGAATTTGACGAAAAAATAAACTCTGAAAACACGGAAGCCTTTTTATTATGCACGAAGGCCACACACCTGCACCAGGAGATTTTCGTGTTTGTTCCCCAAGGATTCCGAGCATTCGTTGCAAAATACTGATAAAAATATTCCCACTGCGGGAAGAACATAGGAGTCACGATGACAGATAATTGCTAAAGAAACAAACATCAGAGATAGACTGTATTCAACCTGCAAGTACGGAAGATTTTTCATATACAGCAGATGAGGAGTGCACAAACCACTGCAGCCAACGCCAGTGACTAAAACGAGAGCTACCCAATCAAAATGCGAGATGTTCTATCTTCACTTGGACTGTACCTCGATAACCTCGACGCAAGACCCAAGAGCTTGCACACGCATTTTAGATTGTTCCCGATGCACCATTAGAGGTCCATCAGAAAACTCCAGAGACAACATTAGGTGTAGATACGCACAACGAGTGATGACCCTAGCCTGACAACAAAACAGTCTATAAATGTTGCACAACCTCTAGTGACGCTTGGTGCTAGGTATCAGCACCAAGCATGATTTTTCGCTGCTGGTACCTAAAACACACCTCATACGGGGAGTACACAGATAATCTCATGGCAGTGCGAGATGCCTCCTGTAGTATGAAAAGAAACCGTAATAGCTGAAATGCCAAACTGCACAGTGGAGCTCTTCACATTAGACGAAAGTGTTATTCAGGCGGGTCGCCATAACTGGCCCATCATATTCACTTGTGCACACTCGTGCACAAGTACTTGCAGAGTGAATCCTTCACCAGGTATACACCAGTACGTAGCTAAACCAAACACGCCTACTGCAATGATTAACGGATGTGACCGAATTAATAACAATGCGAATTGCTGGCTTCCTCGGTTTTCCCCAGAAAATTGAAAGGCTGTTAAATGTTGAATGTGGCAAAAAAATGAATTTACGACTAGGCTGTCAAGCAAAAATGTGACAAATAAGCCCATGTGTTGCTTCTGTGCCAATTGTGTTGTGAGCTGGAGATACATTGATGCAAAAATATTGAGTGACAATTTAAATAAAAATTTGTCCTCAAAAAAGAGGGCAGTAGAGGCAGCTAAAAGAAAAGCAGCCGACTGGGCTAAACTGTCGTTTAAAATAGGAAATCTCCACACAAGCTTAAACGTTTCGGGTTCTGCAAGGTCCAGAATCTTGGACGACAAACGGTTCAACAAACAGAGGTGGTAAAAGACGGAAAGGGGTGGCCTCACAGATGAGCCACAAAGCCTTTCGTACAAAAAGAAAAAAAAATAAAGCAAAAAGAAACAAGAGCTTGGTGCCTTTCAGTGCAGTGCTTTTCAACCACCTAGACCAACAAACAGAGGCCAGCAGGGCAGGCCATAAAGGTCAGTCCGGAGCAATGAACAGCCCCTTCCCTCCAAAGACTTGGCTAAGAATGAGCTGCGTTTGCTTGGTTGGGCAAGGCTTTTTGTGGACCCGTGCCAGCAGAGTCCTCGCCCCCCCGATCCCCGAGCTGGAAGGCTCCCGCTTGATGCCTTCGTTCCAGAGCCCAAGCTGCCCGTTTTAATCAAAAATATTGGTGCTGGGCTCTATCCACGAGCTACTGCATAAACGGAAGCTGTTCGGATGTAGAAACTAACACATAGTCTATGGTTTAATGCGATTAAAGTTTGTAAGCTTTCAATACTGAATTACAGCCCATACCTGCACATGCCTAAACGTTAAAACATTCTCGGAAAAAAAACAAAAAAAAACATGTTTTTGAGACAAGAGATGGATATAGTGCTCCACACGCATTGAAGAAAATTAAAATCGTACTTCCTTCACGTTACCCAAAGCAGCAGGAGAGATAGCGATAGAAAAGGACATTTATTCAAAGGCTGGCAGCGCCAGCAGATTATTTTTTTATTTTTCTAAGAGTGTATGTTTTGGGAAGGGCTTATCTGTTGGACCTTGTCCAACCAAAAGCACTTCTAACTCCCATTAAATGAAAAAAAAAAAAAAAAAATTCCAACTCGCAGACGCGAGTTCCGAATTGTTTCGTCGGGCGCTATATATATATACTATATACATATATTCATTCCTCTTGGCAGACACAAAACGAATGGCTCGTGAGGTATAATTTGCGTTTAAGCAAAGATAAAAGAAAAATTGAAGCGATGAAAGAGCGCACTATCGCTTCGCCGTTTCACATAGGAGGAAATAAATACAAACGAATTGGAAGAAGAAAAAAAAAAAGGAAAAGACTCGGAGGGCGGCAAATTTATCAAGGGGCCCAAAACAAAAACAGCAACAACAAAAAATCGAAATCTAATTTCATGAGGTGGAAGGGCTCTTCGCAGCTCGAGGTCTGTGTTGATTTCATCGAGTAATCTCTCTCTCGTCCACCCTTTTCTTTTTCTGTCAGTGTTTGTCCGTAGGCGCGCGTAAGAGGCGTTCTTGGGCCTAAGTTGTGGCGCTGGCGTGTCAGCAGTTCTTTCCTCTTCAATTCGGTCGATACATAAGAACGCCTGCCACTCGGCCGCCCCCGCCGAGCTCGATTTGTGAGCGGCACGCGACCCGACTCCTCCGCGCGCTGCATGCACGCACGGCCCTCAAATAGGCCCGTCCTACGGCGGTAAATAACCGATAGGGACCGATAAAAACGTTCACGTCGAGCACGCGCCGCGCGAGCGAAAGTGAACTCCCGGAGAACCGAGATAACCACATATATAAAAACGTCAAAAAGGGTCGAAGGCGCACAGAGGAGCGGCACGCTTCGTTGCAGACGGATCCGTCGTCTGCGAAAATCACCGCAGCGGCCGAAAATGAAACAAAAAAAAGAAAAAAAAAAAAGGCTAGATCGCCTTTCGTAAGTGATCAATAATAAAGGGACGAAGGGATCGACGCACACTCGATCGGTTCTCCGGGAAAACAATACCAGTGAAATATAATGAAATATAAATTTCGGACGAAAAAGAATCTGCGAAGGCGCGTCCGCCGTCTGTTGCGTTTCATCGTCTCCGTTCATCCGGCAACGACGGCGGATGATCGCTCGCTCACCTAGGGAAGGATCGACGGGTTTGTCCGTATCCATGGGGCGGTCCCCGGAGCGGCTACGCCAGCAGCCAGCTCGGGACAACGCTGCGCTGGGCACACACCGACGACCCGAACGACGACCGCGTCGTCGTCGTCGGCAGGATCCCCGTGCAGCCCCCTCCAGCAGCACCGCGCCAGCCGTGGCCACGGCGAGCCGGCAGCGCCGACACCGTCATCGCAACGCCGCGCGACACCGCCAGCACCGCGTCGTCGTCGGGAGACCGCCGCACCACGCACGCACACGCACCCGCGGCGAGCACGCACACGGGAAAGAAACACAAAAACGGGAAGGAAGAGGACACCCAGGGATAACAAAAACAAAAAAACGGATCAAAGAAAAAAAGACGGGACCGCCGAGAGATAATAATGCCCGCTGCCGCCGGTGCGCCCACTGCAGACTCCCAGAGCGCTGGATAGCGGAGATTTCCAGATAGAAAAGGGGGGTTAAAAAAAAAAAAAAAAAAAAAAGACAGTCGAGTGTTCGCGACCGTGGTCAGGACCCGGGCCCCAGAGCCCGCGCGGAGGACAGAGGGCGACACTGGCCGCTGCGCTAGTGGGGCACACTCTACGCTGCGCCGCTGCCCCAGTTTGGGCCAGCAAGCAGCACCGCGCGGCCGCTGCGGTGAGCGGCAAATGGCAAAGGCCACAAAGGCTACCGCCATAGTGCCTCGATGTCGTCGCGGTACGGCGCGCAAACGGATCTCCACGTCTCCGTAGGTGACGCTACGGTCGGCTACGATGAAGGGCGCGCTCTGACCTCTATGGCTCTGACCGACTCATTTCTCTTTCACTCCTACTTTTGGTTGTTTCAAGTTTTTTCGCGCCCAGTCTCGGGTGTTTTAACAAGGGTAAACTTACACCAGCTCACCTGCGCCTTCACTGCGTTTATTTTTTACGAGTCGTTGCGCTATAAGTCGGTGTCGCGATCGAGCACAGCGCCAAAAGGAGCCTCGCGGATTTACTTGGCAAGCACGACCAGTTCCGCGCAGCATGTGTGGAAGCCCTACCAGCAAAACCTGAGCGCTATGCCGGTCGCTGGGCTTCTCGCGTATGTTGGCTATTCGGGATGATCGATTAATTATTTATCGCTGATTTAGGCCTCCTACTATGCGCATCAAATTTGAAAGACAAGAGCACAAACGGGATCGTTAGAATACATTCCAAGCCCAAATTCCTAAATTTCGTGTTATTTTATTTTCCTAAAATTAGAGTGTAGGTCTTGCAAAATTTAAAACGACTCTGAATCCAGAGGGATGAGCAAAATAAATACCGATATTTAAAAATAAAAATACCACGAAATTGACCAGCCAAAGGCTGTTATAAACCAGGGCTCGAAAACACCAAAAACAAAATTTGAGGCTAGATGCATCCAATGCAGTAATGGGCTCGAATATTGTTCAAAACATACAGACTAAATTTACACAAGATTGTTATTGTCTAGTCAAAAATTATCAAATTTTCATAAAATTTGGCTTCATTACCCCAGTCATGAAAATATAAAATTTGATGCAATTTGATAACTTGATCACATGAGCAAATGATGTTTTAGCGAACAGTGCCTTTTGAGCGAATAACAAGGGCATGGTGTTCCTCCCTCCCTCCCTCCCTCTCCCCCCCCCCCCCCCCCCCCTCTCTCTCTCCTCTCTCTCTCTCTCTCTCTCTCTCTCTCTCTCTCTCTCTCCCCCCCCCCCTTCTGTTTAAGCCGCTTCGCGGTGGCAGTCTGCGGCTGCTCATTACAAAAATATTAACACACTTGGCCCACCTGCAAACGCCGCTTCGCAGCGGCCGACCATTCGCAAAAGTGTCATTCGATGAAAAGTCGACGTTTGCTAAAACGTTCGGCCAAGTGAGTGCCACCCCTTTCACTGCACTCCCATTCCTTGAAGTAGCATATATCCCAGCTAAAAATTCCTATTAAATCCAATTGGAATTCCAACCGGGCCTTAACTGGAACCAATAGGTTTTAGTGGGTTCCAACTGGAAGCACACTGGCCAATGGGTCTCACCAATCGGAGCTATTTTTCCAGTTGGAACCTGAATGGGTTCCAAATGGTTCCCGTAGGTTCCCATTGGCAGTGACCAATTGGTTGTCCAAAAACCCAATTGGTACCAGTACTAATAAGAAAATTCCAACTGGAACTTAATGGGAATTTTCAACTGGGATTAGTTTCTGCCTTTTAGTATTTTACGTACAAGTATTTTTTATTTTTTTCACATTAGCTGCGTTCGATTTGCTTGCCCCTCCTGCACCGGTGCAGAGAAGTGTAGGGCGGTGTACTTCCTGCACTCACACTATAATTTTCTGAACCGGTGCAGGAGGTGAAAATAAATCGAATGCGGCTACTATGTCCCAATGGATGTAGCAGTCCAAGAGGTGCACCCTTCCATTTGAAAGAAGGCTGCACCTCAAAAGTTCAAAAATAAAATAGATAAACATGTGGCAGCTTCTCGACTCTCCTTCTATTTTTAACTTTTGAAGGATCATCCCGATACCTACAAAATTGGAACATGGCATGAGCCATCCCCTAGTGCCAGCAGGAGAGTATACAAGAAAATCTTATTCATACTGTAGGCTCTGGCTAAAGAAACCCCCTCCCCTCCTTTCCCCTCCCCTCCCCTCTCCTCTCCTCTCCTCTCCTCTCCTCTCCTCTCCTCTCCTCTCCTCTCGTCCCGTCCCGTCCCGTCCCGTCCCGTCCCGTCCCGTCCCGTCCCGTCCCGTCCCGTCCCGTCCTGTCCCGTCCCGTCCCGTCCCGTCCCCTCTCCTCTCCTCTCCAGACTGAGGAGGCAAATACACAGTTAACCCATTAAGATGACTTACCCTATCTACTCTTTCACGCAAATTCCCTAACCAATATAAAAAAAAAAAAAAAGTGGTAGTAGGCTGTCTGAACAGTGCAGCCTGGCCAGTGCCCCCCGGTACCCAAAACACTTACTCGTCGTGTATCCAAAAATGTCCTCTTCCTCGTCCTCGTCTTCAAGCTCCTCCCTATGGATGCTGCCAGCGCTGTCCATATCAATCTGCACACAAAATGTTTAGCAGGATTCCGTACCACATCATTAGAATAGAGCATGCCAAACAACGAAACAAAACATTTAAGAAGACACAAAGAAGGCTTACAAATGGGAAAGAAAAAACAGGTAGGACCGTAACAGACAGCATTTTTGTAAGTGTGGTTTTAACCCTTCCGTGTTCCAGTGTCGTCCAAAGTGAAGCAAAACTTCCGACATCCGCCGTCCATCTGTTACACTAGACGCTGGCACATTGTGTCCCCGACAGGGTTTAGACAGTCACGTTTCGAGGGTTGACAGCCGTGACAATTGAATGCAATGTCCCATTTTTGAGGGAAAACACATACCGTAAAAAAACCGGGCAAGCGCTCACTAAAATTCACAGATAATCGCGGAAAAATCGGGGATGCGCACTTGTCCGGTCATCAACTTTAGATATAAATGTACTGTGCGTATTTTCTCAGATCTTACGAATTTGGGAATGGGCGCTTAGCGTGGAATGGGCGGATGCGCGGTATTCTACGGTAGGTATAGTTGCCGACGACGGGTGAAGGCAGGAAAAGAGACGTGTTACAGACATCATTTTCTAAAACGAATGCAAAAATCGTACGAGGCAAGACTTCTCGTCACTTGCACGCACGTTTGATCCAAATAAAAAGACTCCATTCTGGAATGGCAAAGGCAAGACCGGAGCCCCGAGCGAGTCAGAGACTGGTCTGTGGAGGCTGTGGCCCCCCCACGACCCAATAAGGACGCCGAAGCAAGACACTTGATAGAACTCCATGGTCGAGGCCAGCGGGGCCTCGTTACCGCCACAGCAACAGGGCCCTCCATGACAAAAAGTAGTTCTAGGCTCCTTTTTCTTTTAACAGCAATTGAACTCGTGCAATTCCGTTTATAACGAAAAGATACGAAGAATAAAGAATAAATAATCACAAATTTATGAGTTTCAATTACTTTATTTAAACCAATCAAGTGATGCAACATCCATATTCGCTCGATTATTTTCGCCTTGTAGCACCGTAGACGTTGGCGATCGGGATTTTGTTTTGGAAGGGGGGGGGGGCCGCCCATGATAAAATGCTGGATGAGGGGGAGGGGGGAGAGGAGGGTCCCAGCAAAATGGAAGATTTCGGGGGGGGGGGGAGGGGGGGGGGAGGCGCCCATGCCCCGCCCCCCTGGCTACGTGCCTGCCGAGCATTTGTTTCGCGCTGGTGTGCGGGTACCCGAGCGAGCTTCCAAACCATTTATTTGACACGATGAAAGAGCTTGGAATCAAGTTGGGAACAAATTCTACAGTCGAGAGAGTGAACCCCTGCCTGCTGCTGGCGTCATTTTTCCACTGTTGCCAGTAGAGACTAAGTTTGAAAAATAAAATGAGGATCAAAATTGTAAATTCAATAACTTTCCAAAAAAGTATCATTTTGACCTAATATTAGCGATACTCTTTGAGCAATGTTTGTTGGTGTGTTTTGCAAATTTTCAGGTGGGGACCACGAAGAAAATGTCGGAGTTTAAGAAACGCAGAGTAGTCCAGAGCGCCTCATTCTTGGTCTGCAGCCAATCAAAGTGCGGCATCAGTCGACAAGAACACCAAAAAGCCCATCAAAAAGCAAGTAGGCCAACGGCTTCTGTGTTTTGCCAGCTTATTTTTGAGAAAAATCGAAGTGTGTTTTCCGAGTTTATCTTTCACCTCGAATTCCGATTTTTTCTGAACTTTCGTTTATTGCCCACCAAACTTCTAAGTTTCTTGGATGTTTTGAGTCGTCGGCCTTGTTAGGGAACGGCAGGCAGAACATTTAATAAAGCAGAATCTTCATAGACAGAACAATAAGAGCCTTGAACAATTACTAAGTTGAACAGCTACAAAGGCCAAAAATGTTTTGTTGTAGTGCAGTCACCCTCTTACAGTAGACAGGGTTCCAAATAAATTCCTTTTTAACACTTACGAGCAAAAGTGTACAAAAAAAATGAATAGCAAAATTTGTCTTAGGAATGCAGAAGATAGAAACCAGCGGTTTTTCAGATAAATCCTAATTGAGGAAAAGTTTAGCAATGAGTGTTTTTGAATTTTATATGGGTCTCTCAATGAAGAAGTTCACTGGGCGTACCTCCATGCCTTGCGAAGTGAGGACCTTCTTAACGGGCTCTGGGGCCTGGTCAAAGCCCTCCTGGCTGCACTGGCTGGCGCTGCGGCTGAGCTGCGAGCTCACGCTCAGCCTCGACTCCCGGGAGAGTGACTTGGTGATCGCCAGCGGGCTGCGCTGGGGGCTGACTGTCGTGGCATCCAACGAAGGCTGTGCGCACAGAACAACTCAATGAGCCAAACGGTGAATAGGACATCCCGCAGCATTTGCTAATCTGGCGTCCAGTTACCTAAATCGCCTTCTAAAAGTGTAACGCGGTAGTTCCAGAATCAATTCTTCACTACTACACAATGCTCAATTTGAAATGTGTCAATAAACAAGAAATACTTTTTCAATGACTCGATATGAGTGTTTTCGCACATCTGTATTCAATCAAAATTAACTTCCTTAGTAGTGCCTGCTGCACTTTTGTCAGTACATTTTTCAAGCATTAAATTTTCATACTATTTCCCCTTGTCTTCGTTTGCATCCAAGCTGTCATTACTATCATTATTTTGTTTTACGCAGTGCCAAAGTGCAGAGGGAGGTGGGTGCAAAGCGCCCCGCAGTCCAGGAGGGGCTTGGGATGTAACTCCTATCCGAGGAGAGTAACTCCAATTAAAAAAATTATAGAGCCCTTCCACTTCGCCGTGAAGATGGAGGACCAGTGAAGCTGTTAACTTTACAACGTCTAGGACGATGCCTAAAGGATGCCGTCTAAGACAACCTCAAGGATGACTTCTAGGACGACCTCGAGGACAATACCTAGAGATCAGGACCTCACTATCTAATAATGCCAAGGAAGGCTGACCCATGCTGGTTGCCCCCTATTTTTATTTTTATTTTTTCATACTGGCCACGACCAATGGGGAGTTTTCTGTTGACATGTGAGGATGCATTTTTGCCCAGACCCAAGTCCATAACAGCTTCGCTGTAAAAGCCTTCAACTTCTTGGCGACAAATCCTAACCCAGCTCAGTCACAGTAAAAGGCAGAGCGAGATGATCACAAGAACAGTCGGCACGCTTTCTACGAACGACTGGTAGCCTCCCCTGCATGCAGGAGGGCAAAGGCACTCACCTGTGGGGACAGCAGACGTGGGGCGGGTTCGGGGATAGTTTCTTCCACGCTGTCCCTGGGCTGAATGGAGGAACCAAGGACTCCTTTTAGAGGCAATTACAGGCAGACGACGGTGGAGGGGACTCACTGTGGGCAGCAGAGACTGCAGGCGAAACTTGACATGCGTTCCCGCATTTCGGATCACTTCAACTGCTCGATCGTGCGTGGCATTTCGGAGGTCGGTGCCGTCTACCTGCGCCAACGCACCGCAGCTCATGGAGCAATCGCTCACGAAACTTGCATCAACTCTACTTTGGACAGCTGGCGGGCCAACCGAGTAAGCTAGGAATGGAACCTACAAATCAGTCACTAGGTTGGAATGAAAACCTGAAATCTATTACGTAAATTAACGAAACTTTCGTGAGATTTCGGCCCATAATGTCATAGATTTCTCGGCAATCTTTAGAATATGGACCGACTACATTTTCCAGTCCTCGGGTTATTAATATACTTATCGTACCACACTTTAAATAATTTCTTATTATTATTCGGTCTAGCGCACATCTGCATCATTAAGCTTCGCAAATGTCCCACTCGAGTTCCTTCTAGTCTTAGACATCGGCGACGGCAGTTTGGTACAAATTACTTAAAAAATGGGAAAATATGTGCCCATCGACTCAATCCCCCTTTTGGTAACTTGAGTGATTTGCACTCGTCGGTGTCATTTCGGCATAGAAAAGGTGACGCACATCGGCAGAGAATCCTAAAATTGCTCGAATTCTTTTCCATTTGGTCGACACGACTGTGTAAAAAAAAGACAGATTCCGAAAGACCCGGTGGAATTGGAAACCGAGGTCAACTTCCCTGCCACTCAACCCGACAAGCGTTCGGAAGAGCGAGGCGGCCGTTGCTACGACCGACGTACAATGTCACATCCAAACACCCGCCACATCCTCCAATTGCGGCCAAGCGTCGCGACGTTGATCCTCCGCGCGAAAAGCAGATCGCCAACAACCGAGTTGTCGCAATCTCTTACGGCGAAAAGACACACTGGCACGACCTACGAGGTGTCCGCAAAGGTTTTGCGCTATTTGCAAGATCAAAATTAACCACTACAGTGCAATCCACTTATAACGATACCACATATAACGATATACCGCTTATAACGATCAGTTCATAAAGTTTCTAGACTAAAAATGACCAGTTTCTAGTCCAGATACAACAATAATCGGTTATAACGACTGCAACTTTGGGTTTTCTCATTATTGTTATAAGTGGATTGCACTGTAGTTACGAGGTCGTTTATAACAGTGTGGTTTGGTCTAGAGCGATCACTTAAGGCGGTCATAAGCGGTGACAAGCGTGTGAATCGGCCGCAACTCGCTCAGCGCACGCCGCTTTGTTCGGGCGGAGCGGGGTCTCACCTCAAGGATGCGGTCTCCTCTGCCGAAGGCCCCCAGGCGCCCCGCGGGGCTGTCCGGCAACACGTTCTTGACGAAGATGCCCGCGACCCCCCCTTCCCGGTCCGAGTGACGAAACAGGTCCACGTGGCCCCCCACGATGCTGATGCCCAGGCTGCGCTGCTGGGGCTCCCGCACCAGGGACACCTCCCGCTCGGGGCCCCACTGCTGGGACGGAGACAGCAGCGGGGACGGGCTGCGGCCCCCCAACAACGGCAGCGGGGACCCCCCGGGGCTCGGGGACGGTGTCCGAGGCTCTGAAACCACCGCCTCCCTCCATCACTCTACCCGTCCGTGGGTTTCGACATTCCTTTCCTCGGGCAATTCCGAGGCGAAATAATTCAACCGGCGACATTGTGACTCGATATCGTAGACGCCGTCGAGTTACGTTTTAGACAGTTTTTCCCTCAGTGCACTGTCGTTCTTTTGTATTTTTGATAGTGTGCCAGCTCGAGTGGAGCTGGTAGAATTTAGAAATAAATAAGCGAAAAACGTACCAATGTGCGTCAGTCGATCGACCCGACGGGTGGCAACAAAACGAAGGCCGAAGGCTCGAGCGGACGCAAGACATTTTTCTCGTTTATTCGACGGGTTTTTGGAGGTGTTTGCGCCGTCTGCGCAGTACCAGCTGCAGAAACGTTTTGGCAGCAAAGCGTAAAAAAGAGGTCGAGAACTAGTTAGTATTTGCTATACGTGATATGGTTTAAATGGCGCAAGAAAACACGGACGAAGAAACGAGCAACCCAGGACGAGAGCTTCGTCGCTTGTCCCGTGTCGGCATATTGGTATTGTGGATACGAAGATGCCTTTTCCTGCCATTGGAGAGTAACAGTATACATTTTGACCGCCAGTATATGGGAAGTTGTGGAGAGGCCGTTAGTAAAAAGTGAAAGCCGTTTACAACTCCCTGTAACGCCGAATTAGAGTGCAGCTCTTGAGTAGTAGGAGGAGGGAAGGGTACTGAGGGGGGGGGGGGTCATGTGACCTTGGGGGGGTCACATGATTTCGGGGGGGGGGGGGGGGGGGGGTCACGTGACCTTGGGGGAGTCACATGATTTCGGCGGGGGGAGGGGGGGGGGGGGAATCTAGCGGAAAAATTTTTCCGCTACATTTAGCGGGGAAATTTTTCCGCTAAGCGGGGAAATTTTCCCGCTAGATCTAGCGGGGAAATTTTTCCGCTACATTTAGCGGGGAAATTTTTCCGTTAGATCTAGCGGGGAAATTTTTCCGCTAGATCTAGCAGGGAAATTTTTCCGCTACATTTAGCGGGGAAATTTTTCCGCTAGATTTAGCGGGGAAATTTACCCATAACGCACCACATGGTTACGCCGGCGGCGCCACCGCTCAGGCCGGAAAGGGGCGCCTAAGAGCTGTGCTCTAAAAGGTGCTCCCAAAGCCGGTTGCGGGGTGTGCATAACTGTGCGAATGAAAGTAACAAATGAGTGGCTCTCAAAGCTTCTGTCAGTTCCCAGAGATTCCCTGAAATAATGTTGAGGGCTCCCCGCCCCTAAAGTAGGCTGTCTTTACAAAGCCCACAGACGTAGAGCTATGTACCAAACAATATTGTTTGGCACATAGCTCCCCAAGATTAATCCTCAAGATGGTTTTATCCGAATCGGGAAATGCCGAAAAATTCTGAATTAGCACTGTCCTCTATTGAGAAAAACCCACGAGGAGAACATCTCTACCTTCAGATCAGAGCCTCTGGCAACCATTTCTTGGAGTTATTTTCCTTCCTTCCCTTGTCGGGACGTTTTCCAAGTCTCACCTGCCCAGGACATGGGCACCGTCGCCGGGACCGAGAATACGGAGGTTCCTCACCCTGAGAAGTTGGGGACTGCACGTGGTGCAAGGTGGCGGCACCCGGCATCTCTTCGCCCGTCGTGGAGTGCCTCCGCGAGGGCGGAAGACCCAAGGACGAGACGCCTGCAATGGTGGGCGGAACGAGCAGCGACGTTCTCCGCGGCGCTGCCGCGGTCGTCGTCGCAACGTTGCGGCCGCTTTCGGTCCTGCAAAAAAATACAAAAATGAGGCGGGCTCACTAACGGGATTAGAAGAGATTAGCCAGAAGCCCGGCAAGCGATGTCTCAAACTCGCCGGGCGCTTTGGAGGCTCCGGTCCTTCTGCCAAGCATGAACCGTGTCCCCGAGGAACTGGAAACTCGACTACAGTTTACGATTTTTGGGACAAGCGGTATACTGAAAAACTTTGCCGAGGACCACCCAAATGCACCAAAAAAGTTAAATTTTTGTTTTAGCATTAGGACGCGAAAGAATCAACATTTGTTGGTTATTTGTTAGTGTGCGGTCGATTTTGGTTACTACTTTGTACGGAACACCCGTATAACTATCGGCAAAGTACTGCCAGTTGTATTGTTGAGCTACAAAAAAGATAGCTGTTCCCTCTAGTGCCACAATGAAAAAGGTACCTCTATGTATTCCATTAATTCTTTATACTTCGATCTGATAGCTTAATTACAGGTGACAAATGCAGATATGGCACACGTATGGCTTTGCAAGCATGGCAGTATCCATTGGCGCACTATGGCCTATGTTGCTGCTGCGCCAGAAAACTTCAAATTCATTCATTCATGGCAGTATCCTGCCGCTTCATGGAATCCATGCAACGAAACTACTTCAATCCGCAGCCAACTGCGGGCTTCGTACCATCACAGATCCAAGTTTTACAACCGCAAGCAGAGCGGGAAACTGCGTTATGCCGATGACTTACAAAGTTGACAATGCCCGCTTTCTCTGATGCGGCTTCCTTAGTACTGCCCTTATAGCGATGACCTCCGTGCTTAATTATAGTCACTTCGTGACATTAACATTTGTTAAAGGGGCCATGAAATTATTTTTTAACTTCTTCCTTAGCTTTCCTCCTCAACTCATAAATTGTGCAGAGTTTCCAGAGTACACCGCTAGCGGTTCAAGAGGAGGGAAAGGACGAACTCCCTTTTGCTCGGACCCTCGTTCGTGTACCCAGACATCGCCATTCTCCCCCTAGAAAATTACCCTGTCTCTCAATATTCGGACAAAAAGTTGCTACCGCAGTACTGCCCGAGCAACTATCCTCCATTCACCCCTATCCTGATACTGTTGTGGAACCTATGTGCCCTGGTTGGGCCAGCCACACTTCTACCCTTTACCACGTGATCACAATCCCTCGCACATACCGGCGTGCAGAGAATGGGGTCACATGATGAAAGGAAGGTGGCTGATTGGTCCAGCAAGCATGGAGCTCCCACCGCACTGTCAGCTTAGGGGTGCACAGAGTATGTAGTATATAGTGATAGAGTATAGGGATGCAGTACTGGGGCCAAGTGATGTGCTTTGGGCACCGCAGATGTATCACAGTGAAAAGGCGGGGAGCTTTCGAAGGAAAAGAGATACGAAATAGTTTGCTATGTTGTCAAATTTTGGTTCTGAAAAGCACTGGCACAGTGACCACACAGCCATTATGACTCTTTTAGGAGCCGTACTGAAGTGCGTCAGGCAACATAATTTCCGTTATCAATACAGAAATTAAAGGCACTGATAATGTGCTGTGTAAACATTCCAGGTACTACTAGACTGCTATGTGCACTTTATGTGACTCCCTTAGCGATACTTGTGTCTAAATCTTTCTACATTGCACATTGCAAATAATGAAATCTGTGAACTTGGAACTTTAATAGCTTATTTAGAAGCTTTTTAGATATGTTAACACAAAGGCTGACGTGACAACATCTATACACAAAGTTTGTTGATTGATTGTTGCAGTGACAGAGCTGCCTACAACTACATAGTTCCTCCTCATTCTTTGTTTCTCTTCTATGGGCACAGATGATTTTAAACTCCTCTCCAATTCTGGTCCCTAATTACGATATTTAAGGCACAAACAACACACCACGCTGGAACAACAAACAGCGTACGTACGGCTGGTCCGGTTGTTCTCCGTATGACTTAGGAGCGACGGCTGCTTCAGGCACAGGTGGAGTGGGTTCTGTTGGAGACTTCTCTTCTTCAACTTCTCGTAGGTAGTTGATGCTGCCAACGAACACATTGCCACCAACAAGATCAATCCACACAAACTGCACTAAGAGTCCCTAGCCTCCTAATTTTATCCCTCTTTCGGTTTCCCATGAAGCCAATGAAAAGATTCTGCAACAAAGGATTGCTAACATTGTAAGCGCATTCAATGTTGAGAACAAAAGAGGTGGTGTGACGGACATGAAAATGTTCCACTTAATCCACGTGCCGTTGAGCTCGTGCCAACGAGCAGCGTCATCGTCTTTGTTGGTGGCGACGCTGGACAACATATTGACTGCTGCTCCTCCCCCTCCCTCTTCCCCCTCCCCTCCCCTCCCCTCCCTCCCTCCCTCCCTCCCTCCCTCCCTCCCTCCCTCCCTCCCTCCCTCCCTCCCTCCCTCCCTCCCTCCCTCCCCCCCCCCCCCCCCCCCCAATAGAGTCGTTGCCTGAAGGCCTGCAGCAGGCTACAAGGGAAGGAGCGATTCTGCGGGCAGTAGCCGACGAGGCTCGTAGGAGTTGGCATCTGCCGCGAGCGGAATGACGAGGCAAAACAGCGTGCGCAGAACGTGAAGGTTATGGTTAAGGTTGAGGTAGGGCATAGTGAAGGCAGCAGACAGTGGGAACAACGATCCAGCAGTGCTGTGGTTTCGAAGTTTAGTGGGTTCTATCCCCGCTCAGGCTCGAGGGCAGGTGGCTGCCAGCTGCGGGAGCAATGCAACGTAATCCTCGGAGGCGACCCACCGGGTGGGGATGCCAACCTGGCAGTGAACCCCTGGCCGGTCAGCGACGTGTCATATTAGGAATGGTGTGGTGTGCCACGACTTGCTGCGCTCCAGCATGATACTGCACACCGTTCCTGGCACGTGGATTAAACGTAACATTTTCACTCAAGTTCGCAGTCGGCCGTCTGTTAAGTCCTCAACATCCAATGCACCACAAATTGGTGACCCGGATGCTGCAACATAATGCAAAAAGCAGCCAATGCTTGCATAAAAAACGTTTCTTGCTTTCATTCACAACATTACTCACACTTTTTCGTTTGGCAACAAACTCAGTGGCGCCATCTATTGGGTAACCATGGCACACTTCCGGTACGGGCACATTTTCTCATTTTTTACGCGTCTTTCTTTCGCCGTAAAAGTAAATTATGTGTGACAGTGGCATAAGCAACCATTTCCCCAGGATAGCGTGCAGATTCAATCTCACAAATACTGCAAAAACCCGCCGTCTAGTTCAGAACTGAAAGAGTTTGAGGGCTATTTCCACACTGACGCCACCACTTTTCAACCCTCCCGAAAAAGAGTGAATACTAGTATCAGCTTGAAATTTAGACAATTGAACGTTCCTTATACATGGCTTTGGTCGGACATAATGGAGGAGAGGGCGCGTGAGAGGGTAGCTTCTTCTGGCGTTAGCGAGACTCTTCTGGCCACTTGAAAAAGAGGCGGACCGACGTGACGTGCAAGCCAGGTGTTACCGACAAAGCGGAAACAGCGGTGGCTTATTAGTTTTCACAAGAGTCAAAGAAAGAATAAAAACACTTGGGGACAAGGACAGACAGCACAGTTCTTTCTTTCTTTCTTTGACTCTTGTATTTTCACCAACACGCTTTTTGATCTTGATTTGTCATTAGTTTGATATGCCCACGTATACAGCCACCATAAAACTCGTACACACCTCTTTTTTCTTTTTTTGTGTGTGTGTGTTAGGGTGTTGTTTAGATGCAGCCAATGCAATCGATTTGCCATATTCAAATGTGAGGGGGGTGGTCCCCGAGCTCGAATGCAGTGTCGGACTCTAAACACTATTTTCCGAGATTCAGCACTATAATAGAAAGATGGACAGTGGCTAAACAAGAGGCTCAGTTTGAATGCGTCATCAAACTTTGGTCCCATCACTGACCTCCAAATTATTCCAAACTCCACCTTTTATGATTAAATCCACGTTAAAGCTTGGAAACACTTGCAACGTTGACTTGACTTTCATATCATTGCGCATTATTGTACAAGTAACAATCTTCAGAAGATAGACAAAAAGACTGCAGTCTACACTTGTAGATATCTGTGCGCTACAGAACATCTGCTGTCTTATATTGTGTATCGCTGGACTAGCATTAGAGCACTGTGGCAACCTAGCCGGCTTGAGTGTTGCACACTCAAAAAGTCAAACCTGGAGGTTTTAAATGCCAAACCAACCAAGGGCACCTGGCACGCCCTGGCGGAGGATCTCTTGACGCACAACCAAAATCTCAGTTAACCTCTCGGTAACTCTGCCGGATTTGGGCAAGTCGGCCAAGATTCGAACCTACCACCTGGAGATTCGTAGGCTTTGCCTCAAAGGAACCACATGCAAGCGGCGAACACGGCGACCGGGATGGGCGAGGAAGCTGGCACTCACAACACGAGCTCCTTGGCAAGTAGGGCGGCCACCTGCCCCTGGCTCCTCTCGGAGAGCGGCTGGTCGTTGAGGGAGAGCACAATGTCTCCCCGGCGCAGCTCCCCGTGCCGAGCACACACGGAGCCGGGCTCCACGTCCGACACCGTCCAGATGCCGTGCTCCCACCGCAGCTTCAGGCCTGCCACCCGAGGGTTGCGTAAGCAAGCGGTCACCCCACCAGCACTCAAGCGATTCCCGAGAGGTCAGCAGAGCGAATGGGTGACCCAGCGATTGGTTTACCTGAGTGATCGCTAACCCGTGTGATGACGTTGCCCAAGTGGTTGGGTTACCCAGGCGATTAGGGCACCCAAGTGATACCTAAGCGATCAAGCCACCCGAGTAATGGTGCCACCTAAACGATCGGGTGACCCAAGCGATTGGATCACCCAAGTGATCCAAGCTGTTGAGACATTGAAGTGATGGGCCATCTAAGCGATCTGGTAACCCAAATGACCGGGTCACCAGCCTTTCCTCCTTTGTCTTGTGACACAATGAGACAAAAATGAGGCCTTTGCCATCTTGCATCGCTACGAATTTGCCAAGCTCCCAATTGAATCAAGCCAGGTCGTACGAGTAAATCAAATATCTACTGCCAGGAGCAGACGCACAATAGTATCAGATGCTGTTCCAACCCTTTACACCGCACTCCAGGAGCATTTTGACTGACGCAAAATATTATTAGAATGTTATACATTCTAATCATGAAGCTTAAGCGCAGTATTTTTCCATTGCATGGAGTTGTCCAATTCTAGATTGAAAAGAATAAAGAAAAAATTTAACAGACTCAGCAGACAGAGCTGCAAATGAAGGATGTCTTGTCGCAACTACCATTTCTACTAATTTTTCCTTATTCTTTCGTTTAGACCACTGCACTCGCCTCAAAGTATAAAATCGGAATATCAGCGATTCCCCGTCATTGCTTAAAGCCAATGTGGTTCAGTAAGCCAGCTCCTCTCGGACAGTTCAGCGATGATCTTAAAACCCCTGGTTCTTGAACTCTTCCCTTCTTAATGCAGGGTTCTGGTTATTAAACTGGGTGTAGCGTACGAGAAAGCGGCAGATTGTGGCTAACAGCAAACAGCCCCATATGAGGGAACAAACAAAACATATGAGTCCGAGGCAAATTTTCACCCAATGCAAGTATGAAAGTCTAAATTGAAGCTTAAAAAAATTAATGTTGCACTAGAGAGCTAGCTTCAGGAGACTTCCTTCCAGAAAATATGTCCCGAGTGAGATACCACTTTTGGACCATCCTACCTGACCAAAGTGCAACAAAAGCCGAGCTATTCAAAGTGCACCGCAATGTCACGAAGCCTGGTTGTTTGAGCAGGTAGGCCCATCCCTTCTAGTTGGCCTCATTTAGCCATCCTTTCGAGACAGGTAGGCTCCTGCCAGCCAGAAGGGACGTTTGAGCCCTTTCCTTCCTAATATCAAATGCTCAAATTTTTAGAGCTTAGCTCTTAAGCGCCCGTTTCCGGCTTGAGCGGCGTCGCCGTCAGCGTGACCGTGCTGTGCATTATGGGAAATATCCCATAATGCACCGCACAGAGAGGAGGAGGAAGAAGGAGAAGGGGGAAGAAGAGAAGGGAAGAGGGGAGAGGAGGGAGGGGAGGAGCTTGAAGGATGAGGGGAGGAGTAGCAGGTAGTATGAGGTGAGGAAGAGAGAGGAGGGGTATACCTTCCCCTCAGTACCCCTCCCTCCTCCTCCTCAAAAGCTGCAATCTAATTCGGCGTTACAAGGTTTAATGTTTTTGTTTATTTTTTTATTTTAACCAGGCTGAATTAACCTGAGACTGGAGCAAAGAAGAAACAACAAAACATAGAAGTGTCTCAGGTTAATTCAACATGGTTAATATTTGCCAGTTTGCCTGCACGCTTACCATATTTTTCCATTTCGAAGCATTTTTTGGCAAGTGAATGCATCAATGACCGCCCAAGTGAATATGACAATTGAAACAACAGCCCGCTTTGATGGCCAGTCCACACGTGCAGCAGGCTAAATGCGGCGCTTTTCCAAACGCCCCGCTCGACTTTCCTACGCGTCTTCTGGGGCAAATGAAAAGCCTCGAAAGGTGGCTGTACCCAGGGGGTTGCCATTGGCGTGGAGCACCACAGTCCCCGAAGAGGCCTTCCACAGCTCCTCGGGAGGCTGAATGGCGTCGAGGTCGTCGGCGTCGGCAGACACAGACTCGTCTGCACCCTGACCCGGCTGAAAGCAGAGAAGGCTCCTGTGGGGCACCTCCACCCGTACCACACAAAGAAAAAGCTAAATTTGGGAGGGCTCAAGTTCCAAACCACCCAAGAGCACAGAAGACGCACCAGCAAAGGGGATTACTAGAGGCCAGCCGAAAAGCTATGCACACTGCATGGCACAGCTAGCATCGATGCAGCATCCACTCTTTTTCTCATTTTACTCGGACATGATAGTAGCACGTGCCATAATTTGAGAGTTTCTAAACGTTTTGGCCAAGGGGCCGAATTGGGGACCTATTGCAGTCTCCAGGATCGGAAATAGGCAATATAAATGAACAAATACCAAATAAATAAGCATTTAAATAGAAATAATTTAAACCAGAGCAATAACTAAAAAGGAAAGTAAGGGGAATTTATACACTTAATTTTTTTTTATGCAATCTGTCGCTAATTCGGATTACAAAATAATTGTGATGTCTAGGGAGAACGGAAGATCCGATGACAATATAAGCGAGCTTTACACTATAGGGTGTTTTCACACGACGTCACCCTGCCATTTTGTTGTTACTTTGTTTTTTCAAACAAATTTACAAATATGACAGATTATATCGCAACCTGTTGAGATGATGTCAGCGTGGCAAGACTTGTAAGCTTCTGTGCTCTATGCATTTAAGGGGGTATGTGAATCCTAGGAATGCTCGCTTTCGGCACACGCCAAACAGCTAACAACAAAATGGGGGGCAAAATTATGTCAGTGAAAACACTCTAGAGGAACGGTATACATGAGACTGCAAAGCAATTTTGTCATAGTCGTGCAGACACAGAGTAGGGTAATAATGCTGGCAATGACAATGTACGATAGTATGGCAAGAGAACCCGCATTTCGAAGCAGTTTTTTTTTTCTTTTCCATATCTTTGTTTGCACTTTTAGTGCGCATCGTGACACCTTTTTCTACGTCCACTTATTTTTGTGTTCGTAGCAGCAGACTGCGGGCCACGTGTCACTGGAAAGACAGCGGCCATCTGTGGTCTAGCCAGAACGTGTCCACCAACCGGGGTTTGGAGATCCCTTTTTTTTAGAGCCAGCCTAGGAAGATGGCCCAGATGAGGAGGGAAGCAGCGCCAAAAGTACGGAGGACAAAGAACAAGGAACACACAGACCTGGCTCTTTGTCCTCCGTGCTCTTGGCGCCGTTTCCCTCTTCGTAACTATGCATAACCAACTCGCCCCAATTTTCAATGGTGCCCAGATAAGCACTGTGCAGGACACTATTAAATGCAAAAACCTTTCCACTTAAAAAATCTGCGAATTGTTTGTTTGTGTCGACTGTCATGTTCCATCCAACCGAGAATTTTGATTATGTGGCAACTACACCTCGGGTAATAGGAGTGAAGGGCCACCGAAGTAGCACACGAGACAAAGTAACCAAAAGGTACGAAATGAAGGAACAGCTACTGCACTTTTGTCCTGTCCATCTGTCCATACACTTGGTTATGCAAACTGAAGAGAAAAAAAATGGCCTGCACTCTTGGGATCCCCCAGCTGCCAAAGCAAAAAGACCACCAAAAAACAAGCTCCTGAAAAAAAAAAAAAAAAACCGCCCCCAAAATTTTATTTAAACTTTAATTAAACATTTCTAGCTCACAAAAGAAGAATATTCCTACCAAAGTGTCTGGGTTCATCACTGAAAGCACGAACTAGTTGATGTAAACTTCCCGCCCCTTTAATATTCCCATCCCAGCAAAGGTTTGAAGTTCTGTATACAAACTGCAGAAGTGTCCTAAGCAGCCTTCGTGTGCCTTGGCTCCCACGGGTCACCTACCTTACTCCGGTGCAAGGTGCTTCATCCATTTGAAAGCAACAAAGATGGTGGTCGAAGGCTCGGTTCATGTGCGATATGCAAGTGCAGAAGTACCCCGTGTGTGGATGTACATTTTACTTGGGTAAATTACATCTTAAATGTAACTCAATTGCAATTATAACCACTTTCTTCAGACAGCAGTTAATTACAATTAGAATTACTACTGTACCAAATGCAATTATTGCTACAACAATTTCCAATCATTTTCCACCTAGAGCTACCAGACTTTGGTGACAGTTCACAGACAGCATTCTTTGCAATTAAATATCTTTGTAGATTCTTTGCCCCTTACTTCAGTATTCAATGTGCCTATAGTGCAATCAGTGTTATGCCTTTATCATTTTGTGCCCTTATTTGACCAAGATTACTGCTCGTGGGATAATATAAATAAGATCATTTCTTATCTTAGAGATAAAATCTGCATTCTTTAGTAGTTTTCTTTTTCTTCTTTTTTTTTGTGGTAATTCTGAGTAAAAGTTGTCTGGCAAATGCATCGGGCACTGAATTAATTGAATGGCGACTTGCACATCGCTACAGTGCATGCCCAGTTTTTTGCGGTTTTTCTGGCGTGTGCCATGGCTTTGGATAATTGCTCAGTTGTGCTTAAGTGGCTATAGACGCTTTGCAGCAGCTCTGCATGGACTCCGCCATAACTGACCTTCAGTTTTTGTTTCCTCTTATTTTCTTTATTTCACTTCATCATTAACATAGCAGGCCAGGTTATTGCCACATTAGATTCAACCGAGTCCTTTTCTAAAGCATCGGCCTTTGTAGAGGATCATCAATTACCGTTTCAGTTGCTCAGCATCTTGGTAAGACAAAAGAAGGAATTTGGCGCGTGTGTAAAGCGTCTATAGTCTTTTGGACTACCAAAGCCTGTCCCTTTGCTTCATGCCAATGACTCCCTGCAAATGCACTCCCACTTTACAAAGGTATCGCAGAAGTAGCAGTAATTCTAATTTAGGAGGACATACCACAATGCGTTACTCTTTCCATCCTTGCTTATCTTTTATGCTTGTAGCTCTTCAAATAAATAATTTACAATCACTTTTAGCCCAAAGTAGTGCACAGAAATTACAAATCATGCAAAAACGAATTAAATTCCAGTAATTCATCTGCAGCCAAGTATGATGTAAATGGACGTGCAAGAAGGTGTCCACGGGGCCAATCACGCCATCCATGGCTGAGCGGAGTGAGCGAACTATATTAGTGCGACACATTATTTCATAATGCGCCGAGAACCGAGGAAGAAGAGGAGACGAGAGTGTGCGGTGATGTCAAAACGCTGAGCTCTGGTTCGAATGATCAGTGGGTAGACCTAAAGCTAGCTGAATTTGTCTCCATTGCATCCGTCTGAACGCATTGGTTGCGAAAGCCAAGCGGCGGACACTGGCGCTCTGCATTCGAAGGCGCTCAATGAGTGCAGTGGAGGCAAAGCTTTAGGTCTATTCACTAATCAATCCAACCAGAGCTCGGCCTCCTCCCCTCAGTTTCTCGACGCATATCTAACAAAAACGTGCTACACTAGGTAGTATCTTCACTAGTCTAACACACTAAGATAGCTTTAATTTGCCAAAGGCATTTTCTGTGCCGAATGGATGGTTTGTCTTTGGAATTAGTTTTGAGCAATTTGTCAAAGAATTCAAGCCCTGTATGAAGTTGAACACTAGGTGTGTAGAAAACAGCCTTCAAGAAGTTACTTCTGACTTTCCAACTGTGTCATTCAAGCAGGTCAAGAAGCCATACACCTTAATTGTCTCTCTTGAGAGCTACTGGTAAGGGCACATGCTTCACTCGCAAAAGTGCATGTTCTGTTCTTGCCAGTGAACTGCCCGTACCGTGCAAATACCAAAAGCTACTCGACCAGGAATTTCTAAAAATGGTGTATTGTCTGAACTGTCGAAGGCCCTCTTATGTGGAAGGAAATGTTTTCATATGAACATTGTACAAAAAGAAGAGCTTATCGATAGACCCTTTCCAGGCCTGGCTAGTTCAATGACAATTATCATAAGGCTCCATGGACTAAAGGCAAATATAATAGTGGGTGAAGAGAAAAAAAAAAAAAAGACGCAGATAACACAATAAGGCACTTAAATTTGATACGAGCACTGCATAAGCTTTCATTTCAGGCTCTAATCCAATCGATCCTTATCAATCTGTTGGCAAAGACTCGAATCAGTACATCATACAGATTAGTTATTTCTATATTGCCATCAATCTGACACAAATGAAACAAGAAGTAAACGGTTAAGAAAAGACACTATTTTGATGTCCTCTATCAAAATATTTCTACAATCTTTTTCACGTCACCGACGTCACTTCTGCAAAGCGTCAAAGTAGTGTCCACGGCGATTGTGTCTTTATTATTTCAACAACCTCCGTCAATGCAGTTGCCGCAGTGATAGCAGTTGTGTTCCGTTTAGTTTCTCATGGTGTTGTCGGTGTTGTGTTGATGGAGTCATGTGTCGCTGTAACGCATGCCTAAGAAGTTTGGGTCCCAGTTGACAGTGGAAATGTCTTATTCAGCACGTGTGCGCTCGGCTGGTTCAACATTTGAGCCTTTTGGACGTCACATGCCTGGCAGTGATGTTCCGAGCTCTCGCACGTCATCTCGCAGCATCTCACTTAAAATATAGAATCCACAAAGGCGAGCTGGATATCCCTCTATCTTACCTGCACGTAACATCAAGTGGGTACACTACATAACACCGTGTTTGGAGCGCTTTTGTGCTCCACGCCTACCCAACTGCAGGAGTGCATCTTTATATGGTTGCAAAGTTTCACACTGCATCTGGTTCCAGCCTCGTTTTTAGCCGAGTTTCGCAGGTTTGCTATTCAGTCTAGATTTTCATTTTGGTTTTTCATGGAGCCTCATAGCTGATGTACTTTGAGAAGTTTCTTTGCATTCTCCATCACTGAAAAGTAGGATTGTGCGAATATTCGAAATTTCAAATAGTAGTTTTGAATAATACACTATACCATGTTGACTTAGAGAAGAACTGCCCTATTTGCGTTTTTCGTAATGTTAATTGCGGCGGGCTAGCCCCGTTGAGTGTGCTTCTTACCGAGCACCAGTGCACTGTGGAGAAGCAATACTCGCAGAAGCGAGCTTCTCTGCATTACATCGGTGCTCAGTAAGAAGTGCACTCAACGAGGTAACCCGCAGCGATAAACACTTGGAAAAGTATGAATATCGCGATTGCGCGCTTGGAAGAGAAGCATACATTCAAAGCGGCATGGTGTATGCGTGCCGGCTGTATCTGAAAATAAATGGAAACTCCGTGAATGTGTATATCTACACCATAGCAAAAGTTTCAGAAACTAAACTGACTGTGATACAAGAGTATATGTTAGGCAGAGATGCCCTTACAACTTGCATTCATCGTGCGCGATTGTTTCTTTTTTAACTCAAGATTAAAGAGAGAATATTTTATATAGCAAGATTTGTAAATTCACTCAACTGGGTATGTTGGCCATCTTTATAGGATTCATTTTATGTCAAATCCGTCGTTTACTTGCCATCCCAAGAACTCAGACCGTCTGAGGTCACAGTACATAAATATAGATTAATCTTAGCTTATAAATTAACAAGATGAACAACTTTCAACAGTTTAGCTGGGTTTTCGTCTAAGCATGATGCAATGGTAGTGAAAGGCGTGGAAAAACTATTAAATACTTGAGACGCCGTCATGTTTCTTCCACCCAGTCTCAGGTGGTCTAAAAAATGGTAAACTTACACCAGCTCCCCTGCACCCTAACTGTTTTTTCATAAATATTTGAATCAGAGATATTCAGCCAAAACCACTATTAACTTCGAACTCAAAATCCACTATTTGCACAGCACTACTTAAAAGGTTATAAAAACTGCAGTCGACTGCACATTTTTCAGAAAATGAGAGTTGAACCGCAACACGGCGTTCCTGCCACTTTTGATAACTTTCCACTCTGGACTCCAAAGGTCCAAAGTGGTGCAAGTTTCTAAGGTTCTAAGTCTAAGACGTCCAAAATAATGAGAAAAAAAAAAACTTTTAAAAATTTGTTCACCTCTTCAGGAAGTGGCGTCAAGGTTGCCAAATAATACTTAGAATTAATTTGAAAGTGGACTTTGAAAGAGTCACTGCCTTAACATCCCCATCTGCCATTAGCCTATGGAAGTGTATAGAAGTGGATATAAAATGCTACAAGATTACGATTACTGACATTAAAAAATATGAAAGCTCTAAAGCTACTGGTAAACTACACCGAATTTCAGAAAGTAGTTATTCCCACGTTTTACGGACCAATCTGAAAGACTGTCGCTGAAACACCTCGTGGCACGCACAGAGCTTGCCAACTATCATTGTAACTCAACAGCCTTCAACAATAATCAATATGTTCTATTGGGCCTTTAGATATAACTTAATTGGTAGCGAGGATTACCTTCGGAGTGCCAGCTCAGGCTTGCGGCGTTAACAATGCACAAAGTGCTTCCACCGTATGCTGTACATGCTCGTGCACAAGTCGACACTTTACGGCTATCCCCAGGGTACAATTTTCAAAAAAATATATGGGTGCACTCCTTTTCCAGTTTCAATGACGATCATGAGGTGCACGAGCCATAAAAACGCCACATGGAATGGCTTTCACTCCCGAATACTGGAGTGAAATTAAGCAGATTGCGCCTCATTTAAGCGCAACTTTCGTGACTGCGCGAACCTGCGCAGCCGTCCACCGAGGAGAAAACGGGGAACTAACAAAGCAACTGTCCTCTCATTGAAGCCCAGAAGCTCGGGAGACCCAACCAGTGCAAAAGCATGTACAGCGGAGCAGGTGCAATGCCTTACCGCCGGCGCCTCACACTCCGAGGACGTCTGGGCGCCGCCGCCAATCGAAGGGAACGGAGAGGAAGCGGTGGGCGTGCAGAGGTGAGAGAGAGGAAGAGAGTGGTGCCGCTGCGTGCCGGGAGAACGGCCGCCGAGCACACGCAACACACAAACGGAGCTCGGCCCAACGGAGGCAGAAACAAAGAAAAAAGATGGCCGCCCTCCCCTCCGAGAAGGTGCGAGGGCAGCCCAGGGACCGACATTGTGCTGAAAGCATGCGGCAGCTGGGGGCGCCGGCGTCTCAGCGCGCGAGGGCACGCACCATCCAAACGAGTCCGGGTTAGGTCCACATTTGCTTTATTTCCTCCGGTACAGGGAGACTCTCCGCCTCCGACGAGACAAAGGAAAGCAACGCTTCTGGGGCCCCCGTTTGCAGCATGCACGCTCCGTCCCCCCTTCCTGTTGGGCCCTCGGCAGTCCCGGCTTCGCCAAACTACCGCATGCAGTCGAGCACAACGTTCCGAAAAACGCTTTGCGGGGGAGGGAGGAAAGGCGGGGAGGCTTCGGGCGCCTCGGCGAGGTCGGGAGTCTCGACGACTCGCTTGTGAAGAGGCAATGGCTACGACTACGTGCAATGACTAACCACTTAAGCTCCCGACGTCCCCCAGAACTATCCTGCCTTCTTTCGCGGCGGGCGTTATCTTTTTCTTTCTTACCTGCGCATATGGCGTTCTTGTGAAGGTGTGCCAAATCAAGATTGTCGCGGTTGTTTCGGAGCAAATAAAGATTAGCATTACTACTTTTTCGGCAAAATTTAGCGATAAGTCGGATAAGAGTACGAAGTTAGATCGTCGAATTGATTCTTAGAGCCGGCGTAAATATAGTCTGGCAACCGCGACCATTTCCAAGATTCCAGACAAAGTACTGGTGGACGAGGCGTTCTCAGGCAACGTTAGATATTGTCCATGTAAGAGCGAGAGAACGATGGTGCCACCTTTTGTGCAGTGAATCTAGGGCTTGAAATAAGAGGCAAAAAATGGCGAACCACCTTAAAGCGTTATGTAGGAAGCTTGGCAGAGCACGCATCTACCACAAAACAGCCACTGCCACAAGCGAGAGTAGTTGGAAACGGGGGAAACGGGAGAACAAGCTCGGTGAGCGGGAACGAGAGTTGGCCTTGGCCCGGTCCGTAAACCACCTCCGATTTCGCTGTTCTACATCGTCAATCGGACCGCCCTAACCGCGCTCGATAAAGCGCAATGGGCTACTCCAGGGGGGGAAAGAGTATACATGCCACAAACAGGTCCTCTGCAAGAAGAACAACGGATAAAAAAAAAAAATCTGAGGAAGCGAGGGAGAGAGAAACATTGGAGCAGCAGAAGGTTAATGATGACACTCGCTAGAGCACCAGACACACACATACACAGACACTCTCGCTCAAGAAAGGCAAAAAAGCACGAAGACGGGAACCCGCTATCTCGAATGCAGGCATCTACCCTTTCCCACTACGCTCTCGCCCAATCTCGGATTTGGCAGCCTGCACAACTGAAAGATGTGATGATGATAAACAGACACAAAAACAATGTGCTTGACAATGAAAGAAAATGTTTTCTTTTCCTCTTTTGAAGAGAGAAGCGCATAAAAAAAGAAAAAAATGCCAACAAATGATTTACTCTGAAGTAATTCCCCAGATTAAAGGAGCACCGCATCTTTCTTCGATCATCAAGTAGAAAAAAATGACCCCATTCTTATCTGAAGCGTGAAAATCTAAAACCTCGAGCGAATTTGAGCAATCAAATAGCGCAGAAGATTTACCCCCCCCCTGCTTCGTTACACGACAAAACAAAAAAGCCTACACCCAAAGAGCAACGAAAGAAAAAAACAAATTGTGCTAAGCGTTGAGCGCAAGTAACATAGAGATACAACTCCTTCCCAACTAGAACTTGCTAACCTGCCACTTTTGTAAGTCTCGACCCAGCGATGATCGTAGAGTGGAACCAGACTCAAATCAACACGAAACTTGCCTAGCCTTTTCGAATCGGTGCGCATCCGCACAAACAATAGAGAGAACGCCGGAAACGAAATCTAATCCAAAACCAAAAAGCAGAAAATAAACAGAGCCGAGACAAAATAAAAAAAGAGTAAAAACCAGGCATGTGGCCTCAAAACTTGTAAGGAAGCAAAGCAAACAAAACTTTAGGATTTCGTTTTTGGAAGGTGGCCTTTGCTGGTGACCGGTGCGTGTACGTTCCAAGAAAGACGAATGAAGAGACCGTCTCGGAGTGGGATAGTCTGTTGCAGGTTACGAAGAGCGGGACAAGAGCCTCCCGTCGACGGCTCCCTCCCCTCCAGGGAAGCGGCCTTACGGGAGGAGCTTGCCCCGCATCTCCCGCAACAGACGACGGTCGCCGACAGAGTGAGAAGGGGCCGGAACAGCCCCCGCCGTCGCAGTCAGCCTGCGAGCGACAGTACTCGCCACTTCCTCAAACGAACGTGTGGGAAAACGCCGACCCCGAGATGTCAGAAGCTCTCTGCCTTGAGCAGGGGCGGCCGGTGGGGTGCCAGCGGGTGGTGGCAGGCACCCACCTGAGCCAGGGCGGGGCTGTCGGGCGGCAGGGGCAGGGGCTTGGCCACCCCGATGCGCACGGGGCCCCGGGGGGCCCCCTTCAGGGCCTGCACCGCCGCGTCCAGCCCCGCGTGCTGCAGGGGCACCTCGTTCACGAAGAGCAGCCGGTCGCCGGGGATGAGCCGGCCGTCCTGCTGCGCCACCCCGCCGGGCACCAGGCTGCGGATTACGATCACCGTCTCGCTCGGGTTCATCGGGTCCTGCAACGGTGCACCCCAGGTTACAGTCACCGGCTTCGACCCGACCGGAGTGGGCCTTTTCCAGGACGGCCTACGTGCGCGTGTTGCGGACAGACGCTACCTAGAAGACAAGGCTGGCCCGAGACGTCGTCATTAGTGGATCCTTGAGTTGCAGGTGCGCCCCAGATCGACGAGAGACGCCACAAAGCGGTGGATGCGTCCGTCCCAGCGTCGCGCGAATTGCGAGACGCACTGGAGGCGATGCCTACGCGAGCTGGGCAGCACAGCGTGGATCCAACAGCGATGACTTTTGAGGGGGCCTAGCCTCCCAAGTGGTATTGAGCAGACCGGCTTGTCGACCATTGTCGGTACACTTTTCGTTATTTTACATCAAAGAAGGAGGTACAAAGTAGAAGGTACAGCAAATGTGTACCTTCTACCAAACTATTTGATGAAAGCTCTTCTATTCTAAAAGAAAAGAATGGCAATGCCTTGTTCGTGTTAACGGTGTCGCGCAGCGTACGTAGTTGAAGTGTCGGTACCTGGAATGCGTCTTAAAGGAGCTGTGCAACAATGTCAGGGCTTTGCTTAAATAATTGTGGAAGTTGATGCCTGACACTTCTGCAGTGAACTACAGAAAACGAATTTTGCCTGGATACCCTAGTTTTTATTTAAAAAAATGAAAAAAATCCAGGTTTTTGCCGCCTCTCAACTCGTACATCGTCTTCCGGGTCACGTGTGCAGTGACGTCACTTGAGTAGGCGCGGGGTTCGGGAAAAGTTCTCTCTTTAGAGCCATCAGCAAGCAGCGAGAACTCATCCGCTCGCGACCGCGTGACCACGTGCTGGCGGGCGCCCCGCGAAATATACGGTGAAAGGAGGAAAGTCTCATCCGGGTCCGGCCATACCCGTCCTTGCCCGTCCGGCGCTGTCCCCCTCCCCCTCCGGCTTCTGGCGGCTATTCGCGGTTTTGTGGACCTAGGATAGATGGCGCCACTAAAGCTCCGTATAATAAAAGTTTTGTGGATGATTGCCAGGGTTTTGACTCGTTTATATTTAAGTTGGAATGACAAGATTTATAGAAAAGTTACCTTTTATCGAGCAGGTATTCGCACAACTTGCTATCTTTTTTACAGCTACCCAAGTGACGTCACGCCGCTTGTTCCTCATGGCCGCCGCTCGTGGCTACAGGTTGGGAAATATTATAAGTTTTGCCTCGCTATTACGCGGCTGAATAGCAACATTTCGATGAAAGGAGGTGTGTTTTCTGCCATTTGTGACACAGTGAACAATATCAAAAGCAGAAAATGCCAATTCTTTCAACGTTAAAATCGTTGCACAGCTCCTTTAAACCGTAGTGTTTATTATCCTTACCATCCAAGGATAGGAAATGATCCCGAAGCTGTTCCAATCCCGGTGGCAGAAATGCCAGTGAAAAAAGCGAGCGAGAACTGTCACGGTTCCCCAACTGACTAAGCTCCTCCAGACTGCTCCATAAAGTTGTCGAGCACAAATCGAGTCTTTTGAGACACCACGCCGGTCGAAGAGACGCAGTCCGGGTGTTTGCTACCCAGTACCGGCCAACGGCAAGAAAGCCGGTCCACGGCAGCATCCCCACCTGGTAGTCTAGGATGCTGAAGCCCAGGCCCCTCTCTCCCTTGACCAGCTCCACCACGTGAGGCTCGCTGCTCCACATGGCCAGCCCCGTGAGCGGTTCCAGCGACCGGGAGCGCAGCTTCACCAGCGGGCCCTCCTCCCAGTCGGGCTGGGCCAGGGACCCGTCCGACTTGGCCTTGACCAACGCCGGCAGCGAGGTCCACGTGGCGCCACCCGCCAGGGACGGCGGCGGCGGTGGAGAGGAGGCGGACGACGCGGAAGACAGACGCCCACCCGTGTCCGTTGGGCTCTGGGGCCCTGCGGGATGGGACGGATTGGAACGGATTGCGGTGACGTAACCCTTCGTACGGTGACATTTTGCGTAACGATGGGCCCTTTTTAAAACCCCGTCAAGCAACGTTGGCGGTCGCAATTTCTTTCAAGTCCTCACCTAATACCGAAGCGGCACACGTTTGCTAGTGTGCGGTTTCAAATTGAAGCAGACAGCAACCAGTCTAAAATTGACTTCCGGTAATGCATTTCCATGGGAAAAAAAAAGTGGGTGAATTTTCTCTCTGCGCTTGATAACAAAAGAAAATATCAAAAATAATTTATATGTACTAGATAGCTCGGAACATTTCTCTGTCATGCAGACTAAAATACTGGTCAGTTATTGCATTTTCCTGTCAAATTCGTGGCATTAAAAACTGCGCAAAAGTGGTTTCGTGCACATATTTATGTTCACTGTCCGACGCTGTTAGCACAAACGCGGCATCAGCGCTTTTCTGCAGGGGGTTTTACGTGCCAAAGCAACGAAGAGCATATCAAAAATCAAGAGACGTCAAGAACCCCGCACTAACACTGGGTCAGCACCTAGCTGTGCATGTAGATAATCAAATAAAGTAAAGGAGAATAATCCAATCCAATCCAATCCACGCTGTGAAGGTGGTAGGACAGTGAAGCTGTAAACGACACTTAGAACGATTACCCATTGCGACGTCACTTGAAACTTCACACACGTGGCTCTACAAAGAGTGAAACCAGAAACAAGCAAAATGTACTTAACCACACCCTTTATTACTTCACAACGACATTCGCGACTACTTTATGATCAGTGTGATACACACTGAGATTTTCAGTTCTCACTGTAGAGATATTCTTTGCTAAGGTTAAATCAATGCATGATCCTTGAATGGTGGCTGGTTGAGTTGCATTGGTGAAGCACATGTTATATATGAAAGCGTGGTGACGTCACTATGTGATTTCTATGCTGATGGGTACTTTTCCACTCGAAGTAGCTTACGCTACTGTAATCTTTACCAGGAAACATGTGGGGAGAAGGAACATGCTTCGCATTCGCAGGTGCCGTTATCACCCATTATGCGGTTTGCACTTTACACAAGGGCTTCGAATGACATCCACCCCTTCCGAAGCAGCTACAAACCTAATCTTTACCGGAACGCGTGGGAGGGTGTTCCTATTGTTCACGAGCGCTTTATCATCCATCATGTGGTTTTGATGCTTGTTTCGGGCTTTTCTTTATTGAAACGAATACTGAGCTGTACGCTGTGTGCCTGATTTCAAAGGAGATATGCTGTTTTAGCTTCAATTGTTCGCAGGGAGTTTTTTTTGCTTACAATGCCAACGACACAAACATTTCCTTGGCTGGTAGAGGTATACAGCTTTGCTGTAAAATGACATTAGTTTTATTTACTCTGCTGCTTGTGTGCGAGTGCATAGGCAAGTGTGTTCTAGCATAGTAAAAGCACCCCAAGACTGGGGGAAAAAAAAGACAAACACAGGTCTCAAACGCAGCTGAATTTATGTGAAAACAGTTGGTGTTTATACTATAGCCTTCAAACACGCATCCAAACATAAAAGAAACAGTAACCTAAGAGAGATCAAGAAGAAAGTCATCGGCACCCTCAAAGAAAGTGATTTTTCGTCGCTGGTCCCCAGGTTGAAAAGTATCTCAACAGACACTTTTGGACTTAAATTTTCCTTAAAAGACCATAAGGTAGACCTTCCTCTCAGAGTCGTGGTGTATCAGAATGGTACGTGGCAGAAATAGGTTTCACCTTTCCTTCGGAGTGCTTTTACAGTTTTGGAAGTCGGTGGTCCCTTATTCTTGTGTTGTTCAGATGACTTAGTTACAGAGGTAGACCCCTCCCATTGGAAGCGATGCACCATATTCTCCTTGGATAGCAAAGACCTTTACTACTCATTAGAACGTAAGATTTTACTCGCTCGCGTTAGATTTGTTTAAAAGGAAAATCTTGTTCGCTTTCAGTCGCAGACTGGAATTGCCATCACTGATTTACTCAGGATTTTAGAGTTGTTTTTGCAGGCAACCGTCGTTCGGTACGGGGAACGGGATTTCGTTCAGAAACAAGGAGTTTGCATCGGTTCGGCAGTGGCCCCAGTTCTGTAGGAGGTTTATCCAAGTTATCTGGATCTTCAGCTGCGTGCCCTTGTCTGTAAATGCTCCCCTAGCGAGGTCCTGGTAAGATGTAGATGACGGTCTATGTGTGACTTACTGGCTTGCAGTACCAATTCTACGGTGGCAGCATCACCTGAGAAGGCTGTATATGGCAGTGCTCCAGAGTTGAAGTTCTCTACAGAGAGACCGAGCAACGGTTGCCTACAATATTTGGATCTCCGTCTGAAGAACCCTTCCAGTTTGTGCTGGCAATACGGAAAACCAACATCAAAACTGCAGTTGCCGTTTAATAGCTGCCGTTCAAGAAATGTTAAGGCAGGCATCGTTCGAAATCTTGTCAGTAGAGCACTCAAAAAGTCCTGTTATCATTCGACTGGGTCTTCTCTTCAACGCCTCTTTGGCCAGTTTGGAGCGGCTGGCTACCCCAAAAATTATGTGTTCGGGCAGTTATTGTTCCTCACCTCATTTAAGAAAAGGCGCGAGGATATTGTGAAACCTACAAAGCAGCGCATTGTATACCCTTCTACCATCGAATTTCGCACAGTCTTAAGTCCGTTGCTGACAAGTACGGTGTGAACACAATGTTCAGAAATTATTTTAGGTTGAGTCGAATGAGTCCGTTTGCACCTCCCGCGACTGATTATAAAAGAAGAAAACGCAAAGAAAAAGAAGTTAGTTGCGCGTCAGGTGTTATTTACAAGATTCCTTTTGATTGTGGGTTATGTTACAGAGGACAAACAAAACAATGTCTGAATAATTGCCTCTCTGAGCACAAGCGTTGTATAAAGAACAGGGATCCATACCCAGAAGTGATAAAAGTGTGTAATGGAAGGTGAGAATTGTGCACCTTTCTGGCAGTTAATGTTGATGGTACTGACAGAAAAGAAACAATCATAAATGCCTAATAAAGAAGTCCATAACCATTATGAATCGTGGGAATGCAGTAAACAAACCTTCCCTAAATTTAGATGCAGAGCCTAGAAGGTTCCTCCAAGTTTGACAGCCTTGTTTATCAAGCTTCACCCTCCGTCATACCGTGTTTCTTTTTTTTAATTGGATACTGCAGACCACAATTGGTTCAAGCAGGATGAGCAAAGTACAAACATAAAATACCCGTATATATAAAAAAAAAAACACAACGCAAGCTATCAGATAACTTAAGAAAGGCAAAACAATACAACACTGCAAGCAGCAGAACCAATCTCTAAACACCAAAACACTTTGAAACACAAAAAAAAAACAAAAAAACTAATACGACATTTTACACAATTCTAGGTGAAATGATCTGGTGATAAAGACAATTGTGAACATGAAATAATTGAACACAGAAGAGACCTCCGATCCTCAATCGTGCGAAGGAAAAACGAAAATTTATAAACACGTAAGTGCGAGCGAAGTGTTGTGTCAAGGAATGCTATTGATGGTGCCTAGTTTGTGTGTGGAAAACAGCTTTAAATAATAATCTAAATCCAAAAAGAGCTTCTTTTTTTTTTTTTATAAAGAGAGTGCAAAAATTTTTAACGGGCAATTTGTCTACGATGTTCTAGAGTTTGTATTTTGTTGGTTTCCACCAACAGTAAAGGCGAATCAGTTCTTTTAAATTTTCCATAAATAAACCTCACAGCACGTCTTTAAACTCGTTCCTATATTTCAAAATTCTATTTAATATGAGAGGGTCCTAAGTTATACACTACGATATTCTAGTTTAGGTCTGACGAGTGAATGGTAAGCCAACAATTTCAGATTCAGAGTAACGTATTTTTAGCCTGTGCCTCAAAATCCCAGCTTCTTGCAAGCTGCCGAGAATGTATTTTTTTTATATTGGTCGCCCAATTTGGCAAGGGGAATCACCAGCCAGGAGAGACTTAGACATACAATAAGCAGACATGTGACTGTATCACTTTTACAAAAAATAAGGGGGGGGGGGGGGCATTGGGACGCCTGCTACAATGTATAAAATAATGGTGTTTCCCCAACAGTCCACTTTCACAGACTCGTGGTCATTAATTTGGTTCAAAAGTACTGCTGCAATACTACTCTTAAGTACAACCGCGACACTTCCCACACGGGAAGAACGGTCTCTGCAGAACATTTTGCGTGAATCGAATATGACCTGTCATCGCCAATTTTATTATGAAGCCAGGTTTCAGTAATAACTCTTTATATACTATACTTTGGACATTTGAATCGAGAAGGTGTAGCTGCTTCTTGACAACACTTGCGTCACGTCATTAAACGGGTTCAGGTTGCGTAAAAGAAGAGGACTTCATCCATTTATTGGCCAAGTCATCCCACACGTAGGACTCATTATTTACCTGAAGTTCATCATTCACAAGCGATACTTTTCTTTTTTGCAGTCTTGTCAACCTTCATGGTCTCCCACAAAAGCCTACGTTTAGATAATGTACACTGTGACTAATCATTGCTTTTATAGATTGTAGTGCTTTTCAGTTTTCTGGCGTTTCAGAGAACGGCTTGTTTTTCAGCGTAATCTCAAAAAAAATATCATATATATCATAACGGGTCTTTTCCCACTAGTCCTGCCTAGCGATCAATGAACACTGAATGGCAAACCTGCTGACCAGCACATCAGAGATGACTTTGCTTCTAAATTGCTCCTCAGTTTCATCGGGAATCTCAGGCGCACTGTAAACTAACAGATTGAAGCGCCGACTTCAGGCTCCTATATTTTCAAAACAAGCAAACAATACTTTCAAAGGCGCCAATATTGTCGCTCTTAACCCCGAGTTGCCTGTTCAAAGTCAGTTCTCCCTCTTCACCTCGGGTATATGTATCAAGTTCGAGCCCCCTTTTGTCAAACAAAAGGCACCCTTATCTTTTAGCAATAAAATTTTGTTTCAGACTTTTTTCTTTTTTTTTTTGTGTGTTTTTACAAAGGAAGAGGGTTCCGGAGGAGATGATTCATTCTCTCTGTTTCTTTATCAGTCGTCACCATCCTTTTCTGTTTCTGTGGAAAGAGATTCTATGCTTTTCATGTTTTAATGGGCTCTTGAAGGCTAGATGAAAACCAACTGTTGTCAAATAAATTCCACTGTGTTTGAGACCTGTTTTTGTCTGTCCTTTCTTTTTTTCAATCTCTGGGTGTTTTTCCTTATTTTTACTATGTTCAACTACTGCCAGCTCGTTTGCACCCTAAACTTCAGTTGATGTGTTCTAGCATTCAAAACTCATATCTGCATGCTCGAAAACCTTTAAAATAGGGAAAAGCACAAAAAAACTTGCCGCACGATAAATTCGGCACAATAATACAAAGACAAACACATCTAATGGAGTGCCTACTCTTCCTTCAACGTAAGAGTAGCCACTCTGTGTTTTAATTAACCACTCGTAAAAGGGGGTAATTTTAGTGGAATACAAAATATTGTAGATTATCAATATCAGCGTTATGGGGTTGTTGGCACTCCTTGAACAGGTAGTACATTCTTTCTGACTGTTATTCTTGCTTAGGTTCGGTGCTTGTCTTTACAGAATTGCGGTGGAACAAAGGAGTGGACCCGGAATACTGGAAAGTTAGACGTTGCTCATTGATTGCAAAAATAGTGTGACTAAAGCGATTTCACTTTTGTAATGTTAATAAAGTTCCATACTATTCGCTATGACCTAAGTAACAAAAGTAATTCCTGTCATTCTCCGGCGAAGAGAAAAAAAAAATATGTACGCCCATAGCAATGCCAAAAAGCACCGGAAAAGTGGTTGCTGTCTGCTCCACTTTGAAAGTCGCATTGACACTAGCAAAAGCTGTACCTTTAGTGTGCATCATAACAACTCTAAGCAATATAGAATGGTGAACTAGGCAGCTGTAGATGGCGTGCCATCTCGAAAAGGCTCTACCAGAGGTTCTTCGACGCGTGCTTCCAACGAACTGTGGCCCGAGCCGAGACATTACACCCTGCCACGCACAATCCCCTGAATTGATCCATGGTTAAAAGCGCTAAAAAAAGACGTAGACAAGATAGAAGACAAACACGGGCGCTACTGAGTAGCGCCCGTGTTTGTCTTCTGTCTTGTGTACGTCTTTTTTTAGCACTTTTAACCATGGTTCAATTCAGTCAACACCAACTAGCCCAAGAACAAGTTCTTTTACAGCAAGCCCGAGCAAAATAAGGCGTTCGCAAATGCACACGTGAGGCATTGTTTGTTTTAGATCACTGCTTTAGTAAAGTTACCGTAGCAGATCCCAGTACGCAGTTAACTATGCTCGTGGCTTGCTCCTCTATGCTTTACAGCTGGCCCTGAAAGCAGGCATTTCGTGTGCCGATCGATCGAACTTGCCAGTGATCTGTCCGAGCGCGGGGAGGAAGAGGCTGTCGTCGACGCTGGGAGGTCTTGGCGGCGGCACGTCGGGCAGGGGCGGCGGCAGCGGGGGCGGGCGGGCGCACACCAGCCGCACGTGCAGCGGCAGCTGCTTCAAGGCCCCCACCACCTCCCGGTGATGCAGGCCCAGGAGCTGACGCCCGTTCACCTGGAGACACAGAGCCCCGCCTCGTTTCTCACACCGAGAGTAAAAGACCGCTCGGACAAACTCCCAAAAGCGCCAGTCGAGCCTTATTCAAAATTTTTCATGGGCCCCTCGAAGATTGTTCCAAGCGGTATTTCACTGCACTGTAGGGAACTATAAGTTTGGCTTCATTCTCTGGTGGGCACAGTAATGATGCAACCGGTGGGTAGTGGAGTCAGGAAAGCGCAAGGAGAAACATTGTTTGTCTCAAGAGAAAAAGAGAAAGTGACAAAAGACTGGAAAAAGAAAGCGGACAAAAGTTTAGGAGTGTTTGTTTCGCTGCAACGCAATCAACCGCTTGTCAAAAAGTCGAGGATGTGATCCCCACGGCACAGGAGTAAATTTAAATACATGTTAATGAAATTCTAGCGCCTATTTTATTGTCTAGGCAAGGTTCGTACATGCTTCTAAAAAAAAATGTAAGGATTTGTAAGGACCTTAAAGGGCCTACAAATATATTTTCAAGGACCCCTTTCTATATTATATCTAGTAAATTTTAAACAACTTTTTAAAATGCACTGCAAAAATTCTTTACTGCACGATACCCAAGAAAAGAAGCTTTTGCCAAAGAGGTGCTAGGAAAGGATTCAGTAAAGCTACTGCAGCTTTTCTTTGGTTACCAGATTGATGTTTAGGAGGTCTGGCATCTTCATTTTCGACGTTTTCCTTATGCCGTTCCGACTTGACAACGTAGGCAATGTTACCTGCTGCCTCTACTTTCTTGGTGCCTGTAGTCGTTGTGACCCAGCCACAACCGCCGAAAGTTGCAATTCCCGGGCATTCCGCACAACTTAACCTATGTCCCCCATGTGTGGCGTAAAACAGACGCGGAACAAGCAAACCAGGAGCAGCTAGTAAACAGTACGCGAGAGAACAAGGCGAACAGGGGCAAGAATGCAAGATGGCGGACGGGAGAGATAGAATCCAGAATTACCGGGACTGCTACCATTGTGGCCAAGAGCTTAACGGGCATTCGCTAAATGTGTCTAAATGTGCTATATAAAAAAACTTTGTCGCTGAAATTTCGAAATTTATGTTAACATACACGAAAAAGAAAAGTATATTTTATTATTGTAAAAAAAAATTCCATTACTGCAAAAAAAAAAATGACCATAGGAAAATTCAAGGGTTTTCATGCATTGCTGAAATTCCCGGGCTTTCAAGGTCTAAAATCCGCCGTTTTCAAATTCAAGGGTTTTCAAAGTTTTGAAGGACCTGTGCGAACCCTGCTAAACGTCGTTCTGACAGCACCATAGAGACAACAACCAACCTTTTGTTCAACACTAAAACCTTAGTTAGAACGAATAGAGCGGTTTCCAGAATGCACCTGGTGCACGTTCCCAAAGCAACTTCCAACATCGTTACATCCCCATTCCCGTAAAAGCAGCGCCACACCGCGAAGTATCTAGACCAAATTGGATTTCTCTTCCCTCCTGCGCCTATTAAACTCATGCGAGGAGCATCCGCAAATGATTGAACCGACGACGAGATGCACTCGCGAATGTCACGATAGTAGATTCCGAAGAGGGTTCGAGGGACACCCGAGATTACCGCGCACGAGGGGAATTTAGAATTAGTAATGGCGGCGTTGAGGTGGAGGGGAGTCACTTTTTCGCCTGCTGGCATCACAGAGCAAGAAATGGGTCACCTCCAACAACCAGGTTGTAACGCGTCGACGCTACCAAGTGGAGAAGCTCACAACCACGCTACCCTTCTCTTCGACTTGCCCGCGAAGCCAAACATGACGTCACGAATGCGCGGGATCCCTCGAGGAGCGTCACACTCCGACGGCCGCTCTCCGGGTGCGGCCGTTTCAAAAGAAAAATGGAGCCGTCCGTTCAAAATGCGAACGTGCAATTGTCATTAGCAGATCTTGTGCATCATGCTGATCTTATTTCTGAACGCGACATTTCAATTTCCATTTCTGTATAATCTTAAGGATAAAGTCGGGAGACGCGTGACCCTTCCAAGCTCAGAAATGCTCACAAACACCCGGGGCAGCTCAAAATACATTGCACATCCCTCGTTTCCTCCTATCGAATTTACTCTAGGATTTGCTGGAATCGTGATACAGTCGTGCATGGAGACCAGCATAGAGGTTCGGTGCCAGGATCCCATGCGCCCAAAATGGTCCTCGAGCGGCAACAAACACAAAGCCCGGTCTGTTACGGCCCTTTGGGCTTGCGGCCAGCAACTGCGCGACATTTTCATCCCGTCACGGGGCGGCAATCGAGGGAGCCCTATTGAGGATGCCGACGCATGGGTCGCTTTCGTACCTGTAGCAGCTCGTCTCCTGGCCGCAGGCGCCCGTTGAGGCCCACGGGCCCGTCCGGCAGCACCGAGCGGATGTAGTGGTGGGGACGCACCTCCCGGCCATCCTCCACGTCCACCGTGCCTTCCAGCGAGATGCCCAGCCCCCCGCCCGGCTCAAACTTGCTCAGCTGGGCCACCTGCACCAACCACGATCCTTCACCTCCCAGACTGTACAAAACATTTTTAGAGCTAAGCCACGCGAAAATCGGTCCACTTCCAGCTGTCCTGCTGGATCATTTCCAGCTCGATCCAGCTGGGATCTATAATCCAGCTGAAGGCAGATGAATTTTCACTTTGTTATCAACTAAACCAGGGAATGTGCGGCTCGAAGCACGGGGCACCCGTCACGAAGAAGGAGAGGAAAAGGAAGCGAGAAAACAGAACAAGAAAGAAGCGCTTTCATGGCGTATTTGTACCTGTGCAATACCAATCTGGCCAACACTTGGCAGATCTACTGCGGGCAAGTTAAACAAGAAAATAAAAATGTCGTCGATGTTGTTAGAGTGCAAGTCGTTGACCTCGTTGTGCTGCGAGTCTGAGTGCGAGTTGAGGAGGTAAAGGCGGCGCTAATTATTGCTTATTGTCTCGTTAGAGGTGACTGTTGCACAGAACGACGGCTCTAGAAAAGCAGCAAGGAAGTCAAGAAACTGGCGGACGTTGCGCTGCCCAGTTTTTCGGTACCAAGTTTGGATTGCGTTCCCCTCCGATGCAATAATAAGGCAACGTGCAACACGAATTTGCTGTGTCTGTGACCTGCAGAAAGACTGCAGAATAAAGTCCAGGCACAGTTACGAGCTAGTCTCGCTGCTCAAGGGGCACAGTTACGACCGCTTGCGACGAGGGTCGTTCCTCGACTCAAGTGGCGCCATGCCAGTTCCTCCCACTCGCTTTGTCGCGCGCCTCAAAGGGCGCAACAAAGCAACTGTCCATGTTGCTGGTGCGAAGATACGCATGACAAGAAACTATGCGGCAAAGTTCAGTCCCCGATGCTAGGCTATAAGAAAGATTCTTTCTTAAACTAGCAAAGTGGAAAACGGTTGTGTCGTCTTCCATCCTTCTGGAGCAGGGGTGGCAAAAGAGGTAAGAAAGAAAGAAGGGCTCACTGACCACAATGTCCATCTCTGGTCCCATCCGCTTGCTCCAGTGGGCCACAATGGCTGCTTCCGTCTTTGGGTCCAGCTCCCCAACTGGACATTGGAAGAATACGCATCTATACTTCCCACCTTCTCCATTGCTGTTCACATTTCTAAGGGAGGACGAGGGCATCAAAAATAGCGCAAAACTAATGTTTTTTTTAAATCCCAATTTCCGAGTACTTGGAGCACAGCAAAGCTTTTCAGTCTTTACAAAATGTCTGTAGCTATTCAAACTAAAACCAAAATAAAAAAAACTGTATTACAAGTTCTTCCAAGTGCACTGTAAATGACTTAAATTTTTCAAAGGACCCACTTTTCTCTTAGTTCCAGACTTCAGATATATTGAGAAAAATATATTGCGCAAATAAATCACTGTGTGGTAAGGAACACCAAGCGTACCCCTCCAAATCACAAAATATTATGACCCTCAAATATTCCCGAAACCCACACTTCAAATAATTTGCGAAATATAGAGGCTGCAAAAATAAAGTTAACAGTATTTGCTTTCAAATTTATTGAAAGGCCTCACGGGAGAGAATGCTGTGTAAAAGACTGCCACTGCCACCAAAGCAAACATTCTCTATACAGCTGCTGCCGAAGACGCGATAATGGATGCAGTCGTGGAAACGTCGGCAGCGATGGCGTGACATGCAACTCGATCGTCGACGTAAACTGCATCACCAGCGAAGACGCAAAAGAGACTCCCTCGCCGATGTGGACAGCGTCGGCAACCAAAATGCGACAACCTACTCAATCGCCGACGTAAGGGCAAAGCTTTGAAAACAAAGACGCCATTTCGTGCGAAGGTGCCTCCACATAACTTTCAGCCACAAACTTGAGCTGCGCCTTCGGTTTTGGTCGCTAGTCTGACACGGTGAATTGCAGGGAGGAGCGTCGCACCTCCAGTGCTCCTGCCTGCAACGACGCTTGGCCGTCACATGCATCTCAAGCAGTAAAAGCATGGCACCTGCTGGCCGGTGACGTATAAGAAGCGTGAAGACGCTTCGTATACGTCACCATTGCATTCTGCATGTTTGGGTGGTAATTCAAAGGAGCAAATTTGTTTTCAAAACCGCCACCCGCAGAGCCCTTTACCGTAGCCGGCGTCGTCTTGGTCCTCGGCGAGCGGTGAGGCGGCGTCCAGGTCGGCGGCGTGCACCGGCTCCGTGGCCAGAAGGCTGGCGACGGAGGGCGCATCGAGGCTCGGGGTCAGAGTCCCCCCCGGGGAAGCGCCCCCTGCCTCCGAGAGCGCAATGGCGTGCTGTAGCTGGTGGTACTTGACGCCCCGAAGGTAGCGCGCCAGCCGCAGCTTGACGCACCGCCCCGTGGAGCGCAGCACCTCCACCGCCTGGTGGTTCGTGTAGCCCTGCAGGGCACGCCCATCCACCTGCAAGCGGCAAACAGACGATACTGCCGGTGCCATATTTCCCGTTGCAAAAGCCCCATCAGACGCGTATTAAAGTCAGTTTTCTCCAAAAGATTGGTATTTAAATTGCCCCTTTGCACAAGTTCATTGTACGGTTGGCAAAGCTGCATTCGTAAGTTATCACTACGGCCCGAGACAAACTTCAGAAAAAGCCTGCAAGGCATCAGCACCATTAAAAAAAGTATGAAAGGCGCTTGAAATTTGGATGGACCAACTTGACGTTCACAGAAAATTAAAGTTCTTGAAGCGTTTTTCGCAGACGCCAAGAGCACAGAGCAACAATATTTTGCAGAAAGGCTGTAATATGTATCAAAAAAGTAACTTTCTCAAAATTGACTTCTTTCTACCTTTTGCCATTTGATGGGGACAAGTGGGCATTGACTAGTAAACAAGCAGGCAGCAAGGAAGCAAGGTAGGAAACATGGCAAAAATGCTGTGATAAATATGGCTGCGAGAGAAATTCTTCAAGTATTAAAAATACTGCCAAAGTGGCCACAGATACCGAGAGAATTCTTTTCTTCTCACGAGTCGCCCCACCCTAGGTCAACTTTCTAAGAGTCTCAATGCAGCTTCATTTGTCGGCTCTGAAGCACTTCAAAGACTGGTGCCCCCTTAAGCCCAACCGGCAGTGTCATCCCAAGGAGGCACCCTCGAGCCGAAAGCTTGCAAAGACGAGGCAAGTCCGAGTGTCGTCACCTCTATGATCTGGTCGTTGACCCGGATCCGGCCGCTCGCATCCGCAGCACTGCCCTTGGCCACGCTCTTGACGAAGATTCCAGAGATCTCGTCTGCATCGGGACAAGGAAAGCACTGTCCACGGGTGCTACCAAAACACCCGCTAGACCAGCCAAATTGCTGCTGGCAAACCTCCAATGGCTACCTCAAACAAAAGATTGGCTGCATGTTTGGTCACTCTGCGAAACACATTTAAATGCGGTAGCTTTATAGGGTGGATGGTGCGCTTAGTTCAGGTGATGCCTAGGGCAAGATTTTGTATGGAAACAGATTACATCACACCATTGCCTTTGTGAAGCTGCGTGCACTTCTCTTCAGCACCTGAAACAGTCTTTCCGCTGAATTTACTGGGTCACCAAGAGACGGGAAGCGTGCTTTCCTGCCCTTTCCACTCCTTGTTCTGCACACTCTTTCTGCTCCTCTCTTTCTTGCCCGTCCCAGCACCCCTCCACTCCACACAATTCCTCACACCACCTGCCTCTGCTCATCCTGTTCCTGCGTGCAGGGTCTGTAGCTGCCAGCAGTGCACTCGGCTACCATGCCGGTGAGTGCGGTTTGATCCCTGGCACCGGTTAGTGTTATTTTCAAGATCCCTTAGCGGTTACGAAGTGACCGACCTACAGATTTTGTGCTTTCGCGGCTCCTGAGGTTGGTTGGCCCTGTAAAGCCACCGCTTTCAAATGTTTCAACTTTGTTCAACTTCTGCAGGGTTCCACGAGTACCATTGATCTTCTTTGCAGATTTCTATCAACCACTTTTGCGAACCGGCTAAAGGGGCCCACATGCGAAGTAAATATATTTGGCCTTTTAACCAATGTGTGCAATCCACGTTTTAGAAGGTGGGTCCGACGCCGCATTAGCACTCTGAACCACATAAACTGGTTTCTTAATGTATCGCACTACAATTTACTGCAGAAGTGCACGTAGATAGAGTGCTTACCTTTCGAAACTACCAAGTTAAAAATTCTCCCGAGTAATATGAAAAACATACCTGTTTCATATAAACCAACATCAAAAAAAAAAAAAAAAATGCAATGGCTTAGTTTGGCTACGTTAGGATATACGTAGCGTGAGCTTATGCGCACAAAATTGGAGGCGCTATCAAGCGGCTCCGGTGCAGCATCAGACTTGGCTACCGCGCAACGGAGGCGCACAGCTGGGCACGCGGTGGCGCCATTGCGTCTGCCGCGGCTATGACGTCACTCCTCTGAAATGCGCAGACCGGCGTGGCACGCGTGGCGGCGGCGGCTCCGGCGCGCCAGCTGTGCACTGTGTGACGTCACTGCTCCTCGCACATGCGCAGCACGGCTCTCCCGAAGTCACATAAAACTGCTCAACATCGGCCAGTATAGCTCACGCTACAAAATGCCTTTTTTGTGCAAAATTATAATAAAATATGTGGGCCAACCATGGTATTTCTTTTGCTAAACAAAAAAATGGTGACGAAAACAAAATTGCCTTTATTCTCTTGCCAGAATAAACGCCACAGTGGTCGTTTGAAGCAGTGAGAAAGTGTGAAATTGACCGAAGGAGCTCACCCTGGGTCCCCTTTTCGCACACATAACCGGCGATGGTGATGCCCAGGCCCTGCTGGTCCTTCACCAGCTCCACCTCAAAGGTCTCCGTCTCCGGGAGCTCTTCCAGGGACAGTGCCCGCTGCGTGCAAAAGGGGCTTAATTTGCACACTGCATCAGGAAAGACTGCTTCACGCACTGCTTGTTGCTCTCTCCTACGACCAGAGAACACACCGGCGCATCCGTGGAGTGCAATATGTCATCTTTCTGCACATCATTTTTTCTTTTTAGGCTCCAAAAACTTCTGACGACAACTATTTTTGCTAAATAGTTCTTGCATCTCGCAAATACTGCAAACCCTTCACTCTAGTGAAATGCAGTCTCAGGATCATCTCGTAGAATGCACCGACGTGTACTTCCGTTGCGAGAATTTGTGAGAACTCAGTCTCAAACGCAAGCCCAAGGACATTCAAGAAAACCAAGAGTCAACTTGCAACTGTTGTTTCAATGTCATTAAAAAAAATAAAAAATTACAACTATACAAAACTGATTGAGCCGACACCCACGTTGCATAACGACATAGTTGGAAAAGTGACGATTATTTGTAAGCAAATTTTTCATTACTTCGATCCATCAAGGTAATTACACACTGAAACCTCCGGAGCGCCGACGAGAGGCAGCGATGTACAAACATAAAATGAAAGCGGACGACGCGTTTGCCGCATCCGTTTTGTCGTGGCAGTTCGAAGGCGCGCAATAGCTCGCCGCCTATAGCACGACGACTGCACCTTCTTGCAGAACGAAGCCCGAAAAGCTCCGTACCGATGTCTCGGACGATATCTTGCAGCTTCTTCGCATTTATTAGAACCTCACCAATAGTCTGTGGGGACTGCCAATGTCCACCTCTAATAATTGAAAACGAGCGTATTGGTGAATCAGATACGGATGTGTGAACTAATAAAAAACATAGAGGACGGGGGACAGAAACAAAACTTCTTTGAAAGAGTTACGTTTTCTTCCCCGTCTTCTAAGCCCTGCCGATCCAAAGCGGTTGAAGTGCTCGCAAATGTGGCGGGCCTTTCCCTTTCTACGCAAACACTAAGGCGTCGAAAAAACAATTCTGCAATCGCTTTTTTTTTTAGGAAATTTGTATGAATTTTTTGAGCAAACTCATAGTGCTTATAACATCTTCGACTTTCACCACATCCTCCTTTTCGGTCCTCCCGACAACGTCCCATTCGTGCCGCACCAGCCGCAGTTCCGGCGGCGGACACGGCGGACACCCGTTCTGCCACAGGTTGCTCTGCGGCTTGACCGTCCGCTAAAGCTACGGCACACAGGAGCGGGGACGCCGCCACGACTAAGACATTTGCATTCCCTCCTACATTTTGCCTAAACTTCTACGAACAAGCGCCGGAATCGCAACGTCCGAAGTCGCGACGTGCCGGCCGACTCCCACGACGCAATCTGCCGCCGTTTCGGTAGTACAGGACAGAGACACTCACGTCCGAGAGCAGGGGCGAGGGCGGGGCTCCCGCGAGGGCGGCCTCGTGCAGCAGCAGCCGGCGCTCGAGCTCCTCGGCGTCGGCCAGCAGCCGGGTGGGCAGCACCATCGGCGGCGGGAGCGGGGGCGGCCTCGGGGCCGGGACGGGGCAGCCCCCTTCCGACCCGGCCTCCGAGGGCCGGGCCACCACCAGGCGTACCCCTGTCCCCGCCTGGCGCAGCACTGAGGCCACCTGGTCCGACCCCAAGCCCCGCAGGTTCACGTCCCCGATCTGTAGGATGTGGTCGCCACTCTGCAACCGCCCGTCCTGCAATCCCCACCAACAACAGGCGTGAGGACGCCGTGTCTCTGCTCTGTCGGTGCTGTTTGCACTCCTCCAAAATTGAAGGGGCATTCGTTCTACGTCTTGGAACGACTTCCTATTACACGTTGTGGCGGATCCAAGAGAACGCCTTCTAGTTACACTTCTAAAATAGGAATGTGTCGTTACATTTGCACATTTTAATGAAATATTGCGCCGTATACAGAGGAAAGCGAGTAGGAATATCCACATCGAGCTACATGTCAAGTCGCCACAATCAGATTTTTTCCAGTTTCTTAATGCGAAAGCACTGACTGTCTCATTGATCGAGCCGACGTCATTAGCTTTGAAACCATGCAAAACGACACCTTAATGAAACCACGCGCAAAGCTAGCCAACGGCACCTTTTGCACTTCTGTCCCATTGGCCGCTGCACGTCAGTTTGTGTAGTGTCATCCTAACTGCGTTATCACACTGTAGCGTTATCAGAGATCACCAGATTCGCTAACCTCTTATCGGTTGTACAGCATATTCAGTGCATAGAATAAACCAAGGGGTTTGTTCTTCTGGGAACTACGTTGCTGTCTGTTCCTTCCTCACGCCGCAAGGCACACGACAGTTTGAACGATCGCTTACCCGATGGCGCTGCATGTCCGCGAGGCCGCAGCTCCACCGTTCCACGCCCAAGGTCAGCGCGTTGTACGCCGCAGATTAAAGAAGGGAGCGTAGGGTGGCATGCGTGCTTTCCCATTTACAACTCATAAGAAGTGCTTAGGTGCACCTCGAGCCTTTTTGTTTTCGACTATTTCACGGACATTTCTCCGTCCCTCCAGGTTGGAGGTTGAAATAGTCAATAATAAAAAGCCTAACTGCCTACTGAATTCGAGTAAAAACGTGTGTAAATAAGCAGAAAAAAAGAGTACTGCTCCTTTTGCTGTTTTTTCAAAAACGTAAAGAGTTCCCGTTCTATTGATGTGCGATGGAACAATGGCGTTCCTTTATTCCTCCTAAAAGGAATGCATGCAAGGAACACGGCTCCTTGGAACGCCGCTCTGTACAATGCTGTGCTCCCTTCACCCGTAAAAGATGGATCACACAGGTTTGTTTCGTGTGCCTCACCCGGTTCCTCCGGCGACTGCTTATGACCGCCTGCGCTGCTGGTCGTAAGCACTTGCGAAAGGCTTGAAACCAGTTGCAACCGAACGTACGAACCAGTCTTCAGCCGACAGTGCGGTGCATGCCACATGCTCGTTAAACCAGCCATATGTCTATCTCTTGCTACGTGATCACGCTCCCGCCCTCGCATGGAGAGCTGCCTTCTTTGTCTAGTGAGATGAGGAATACTTCCTCGATATGTGCAGAGGCTCTCCTGCGCACAATAACTGCTGGCACACCCAGTCTAAGGGCGAGTGGATTATGCCGCAGTGAGTCTCGCATATTTCTGTACTTCCAAAAGTTTGCCTCAACACTGTCTCAATCTCCCAGCTTGCTTGCTACAGTGCAACATATTCATCGGGACAAAAAAAGAAGGTAAGCATTTCCTCACTGGAGCTGAATCCACTGCACGTACGCAGGTACTCGTTATTCGAAGAGCGCAGCGTCTGCTGTACCCTGTAAGTTGGCATGTGCCATACCCAAGGGTGGTCCAGCCAGTTTGGAATAACTTTAAGAGCAGAAAATCTCGTTATGAAGCAGCTTTGTATCAGAAAAAATTTGCTTTTAGAGCAGCTTTGGAGTAGCACATAGGGTATGCAAGTTTGGAGCAAGTCGGTGCAGTTCCTTATTAGTGATGCTGTCATGCATTGATGTGAGCAGTTGCGTGATGCCCATTAAAAACTCAAAGTTAGCAGTTATGCTGTACTATAGTCAGAGACAGGTTAAAGGTTTTTTCCCACGATGCATGTTGTTGGCGAATCTTGTGCAGCGAAATTAGGTTACGGGCAAGAGATGCCCCGTGTGAACGAGACCAACAAAAGTGGCATGCCCCCGAATAAGGTTGCGTGCACTCTTTTTCGGGGGCATGCCACTTTTCGCCGAGGTCTGTCAATCACCCAGAGAAACGCAGAGATGGGAGAGGAACTTAGCAAGGACGTGCAGCACATGCATATTATGAAATAGGTGTGCCGTCTACACAGTCGTAACGCAGGAGGGACCAAACAAGGATGTACAACACCGACACATCATGAAATGGAACAGACGCAGCACCGTGCCTCGTAAGCCGGCATACACCGCGACGTCTACACGGTAGGAAAGGAAGAGGGACATGCCAGGGACGTACAACACCGACATATTAAGACCGGTTCACACATCTGCATTTGAGTGCGCTCAAGTACCCTTTTTCACAGATAGTGCGTAGATTTGACCTCGCAGATGCTGCAAAACTTCACTCATACACAGATCGGAACTCGATAGACGAGGCCAACATGTTCTCTCGTCATGGAGCCGTTGGAGTCGAACACAAATGCGCAAAGCAGTCTCTTGTACGTGCAGTGCTAACGAAAGGGGGACGTAAAACATGAAAGCATTACGAAGCAGACACAGCGCCCTGCCTCGTAAGCCGGCGTACACTGAGCAGTAGAAATGTGAGAGGGACTTAACGAGAATGCGCAACAACGACGGAGAATCCCTCACCCGGTCAGCCACGCCCCCGGGCAGCACGGTCTTGACGACGACGCCCGTGCTGCGGCCGCCGACGATGCCGAAGCCCAGGCCGGAGCCGTCGTTGAGCAGCTCGACCGCCTCCACCTCGGCCCACTCCGTGCCCAGCACCATGGCGTCCTGCCGAGGCGGGGGCGGAGGTGGGGCGGGAGGCGGAGCGGGAGGTGGGGCGGAGGAGGGCGGGGAGGGCGAGGGGGCCCCCCTGGCCAGCACCAGCTGCACGCTGCCCCTGGCTTGCTGGAGGATGCCTATGGCCTGCTGGTGCGAGATGTTGCTGTCCAGGGGCTGGCCATCAATGGCCAGGATCTGGTCCCCTTCCTCCAGGCGCCCATCCCTGGGACAACAGACAATCGGAAAGAGAGGGCAGACAATGTGTTAGGTGTGCTCGTTTCGCCACAATGTTTGCCGCTCATTTCTGGATACATGGAGATGGCAGCGGAGCACGGAGAGTTGCAAGTGCCGGCGTCGGCGGTCTTGAGAGGAGCGAGAAAGAGAGCGGCGGAAGACCAGTAAAAGAAGGCAGACGCCACAATTGGCAATTTCGTCTTGCCCCGATGCACCGAAGTTGCACAACTGTTAATCGCACTTAGTTTTCTATATTCAACGGCTCATGACCACACTTTCTCGCCAAAGCTAAAAGGGCCCGGTATAAACTCTGCGAGTGATAGTTAGACGCTTGTACGAGTTTATTATACCCTCGCCGGCGGTCTGGGCCAGCCAGGATCACCGATCCCCGCTTCTATGCTCCGCCGTTCCAAGGCGGTCGAAATGCACACAAGTGCGTGCAGACCTTTACGTCTAGGTCTATTGAAGGGACCATGGAATGATTTTTCAACTTCTTCCTCCATACCTCTAATCCTCAACTCAAAAGCAAAATGAAAAATCACGTGGTTGTGACATTCTTTTGGCACTGGAGGCAATGACTCAGAGCTTCCACCGCGCTTTTTATGCATGCCATGGAACTTGTCATTCTCAAGTCTGACGGCACTCATTGGCAAGAAACGCAAAACTCAAATATTCGTCGAGGGATTGTTAACAAATGCATACGTTCGAGTTACGCGGTGCTCATGTTCAATGCGTGAACTGGGTTCGGCTGACGTGCTTGGGCACCAGAGATGCATCACAGTGAAAAGGCAGAGAACTTTCGAAGGAAAGCAGGTACAAAACAATCCACTATATTTTCAAATTTTTTTCGAAAAGCAGGCTTTAGGCTTTCTGCGCTGGTGTCTTAGCTTTATTTTGGCGCAATAAACATTGGGCAATTAGTGAGATCCAAAGTATCCCAGTCGAAAATTAATTTCATGGTCCTTTTAAATGAACTCTCTAAAGCATGCATGCCCATTAGCTTCAGCATTAGTCTTTTAATCAAAGATAGGGGAACAGCTAAGAAAGATAAACTGGCAAAAGAGGTGTCGGTAGAAGGTGTCTTCATCCAAGAATCCTCGAGAACCACGGATATCTTAGTCAGTGATATTTGTACCAAAAGTTTTTCACAGGAATATTCTGCCCGATTAATGTCGACTTCTGGGAGATTTTCTTTCTTTTTAGGAGAACGCGTTATCGGCGCATGATAACGGTTCTTCCGCAAGCAAACCCAAACTGTCGCCGGTATCCACCAATGGTCCGTCGCGGACCACGTTCGCATCAACAAAAACGAAAAAAGGGCGGCAGTGCCGATATGAACGGGGGCTCTCACCTGTGTCCCACTGGCCGTAGTGGAGCGCACCCCCCGACCCACGCAAACGCAGCACCGCACACGGACTCCCGCTCGCGAGGCACTACCCTTCATCCCGAGTCCAGCTTGGTACGAGCACGCAACCCGCGACGCCCGCTGCCGACGCCAAAAGCAAGCCCCATCCCGCCTGAACGCATAACAGAACAGACCGCAGACACACTCGCACTTAAAATCCCTAACCCCTAGGACGCTTCCTTTTAGCAACGGCCGAGCTCGTAGCGGCAGCCGGGGGCCGACGGTGCGATCAGCGGCGAACGCGCCGAACACGACGACGTCGCGTCACTGCAGTCGTCGGAGCCGGTGGTGACGCGACCGCGAGAAGCTCGTCCCGGTCTATTTGCGGCTCCGGCCGCGATCGCCGGCGGTTTTCGACACCTCTGCGATGCACTCATGGTTTTGCGGCGACCTTCTCGACTCTGATGCGCGCGGTGGAAGGTACGGCACGGTCCTATGGTAACGCCGCCGACGTTCGGACGCTGCGGACTACTCGTGCGCGCTCGTGTTCTACCTCGCGTTGCCCGCGACGCCGCGCCGACCCCCAGACGATCGATGAGCCATGCGCCCACGCCCAAAACAAGGAACGCGGACCGAGCAGAGCTGGCAGAGCCGCGGGGCTCCGGCTAGATCGACCGACCCACACGCGTCGCCAAGATTGCTAGTTTTGGCGGGCTTCACTTCCGCGAATGGAACTTTTAAATGGGTTGCGAGCTCTCGCCGCTCCGTGCAATAGATTCCCGGAGAACAGCGAAGATCCTCGCGACCGTTTGCGCTCGCGTTTGCAGTCAACGGGTCGTAGCAGAACGCGGTCCCGCTCATCTCAACATGCACAAAAAACAAAAACAAAAAAATGCATTACCGAACGCCGACCGAACGGAACAAACCATACTTTTATTTGTTTTCCGCGACCGCGCCTGAAGCGAAACCAAACACACATAACCCTTTTCTGAGGCGCCTTCATCCGCGCAAAAGCCTTTTTCTTTTATTTTTTTTTTTTATTTTTTCCCAAGTTTAGTTTTGGGATTTGTTAAAAGGCCTGCTTACGAATCACGAATCATTACCACACGGCACATGGTCACCGCAATTAGCAGACGATACGAACTTAGTCGTCGGCTCATTCCACTAAAAAGAAAAAAATGCGGACGAACCAATCTGCGCATGTAATAAATACAATTGCAAATCATTAGCGGCCGAACGAAACGCACACACAAGGAAGTTTGGCCAGCACGCGTTTGTGGGAAATAAATTACTTCCCTTTACAAAACACCATCACATTTAATAATATAAAATGAAAGATTTTACAATAGTAATGCTGCCCCCTCATCGGACCTTATGGAGGATCCTAGCCTGGAAATAAAAGCTAGCTTCTTTACTAAGAAGTGAGCACATTTACATCACATTTTTCGGCAACGTGTCGCAGAGAAACAGGGAAATGTTTCTGGTAGGGTAGCACCCCACCAGTCTTCAGAAACGTTGCTCTCTGTTAGAAGTTGCAGAACCCCTGCAGAATGGTGGACACAAGTGAAAGCTTCTTGAGTTCGATTGCGCCCCGGCTGCACAAGCATTCATACAGCTGGTGCAAGAGTCAAAGCTAACCGCTTGCACTACTCGCACCTTCCGTGGTCTCAGTTGTTCCATCACTCTGCAGTGGATCAAAATTTTTTTCAACTTTTGAAAGCGGATTGAAACTGGAAGAAGATCTTGGCCAAAGAGCAAGAGGCTGCTGCAGTACCTCAGGAAAGAACAATTTAAGAGCCTGGAGAGCACGAAAAAAATTGGAAGCCATTTCAGACAACCTAACCTCTGCACAAGGAATATTTTAAGTGTGCATCAGCGAGGGACAAGAAATTGCACGCAAGTAAAGATTTGCGTAAAAAAGTAGGAAGACCGACTACCGAACCACATTGACAGTCCAACTAATATGAACCTGCATGGCAGGCAGGATTCACGCAGCTTCCAGCATTTACCGGAATCTCTGCATTGCCACAACAAAAATCAGCAAAGGTGGTGCTACGAGCTCCTCCCACAAAGAAAGCTTTTCATTCTCTCCACTTCAGCGAGCCAAACACTTGCCTTCTCTTTCGCTTTGTCTCCAGCATTTTTTTAAGGCACTAAGTTTACAGTTGCAAACTATATGTGTCAAAATTGATATGCCATGGAGTGAATTAACTTTCTGTTCCCCGCTCATTCTCGGTGTGGGACGGAAGCCACTCATGTTTCCGGGGACATCCCTGCACACTACTATCAACAGCTTAGCGAGGGCTCTCTTAAATACACCTCACTAACCCGCACAGTGGGACAGCACGGTGTTGACAAAGCATAGGGGTGGTGGGTCCGGCAGCTTCGCAAGTGCCGCCACAAATAGCCTAATGCTGGGCTTTTCAAACTAGGCTTCAGGATCCCAGGGATCTTTAGGCATACAGACTGCTTTATTGCATCACTGCCAAAACTGAGAGGGAATACTCCTAAGCTGTCCAGATGACAGGCATTCCTCGAGATCAAAATGTTTGATCCACGTCTTTCTCTTAGTAGTGTAATATTGCCAGCGTCAACCAGCAACATTGCCAAATAGCAGGAACTAGATGCTCTACACACTGGTTTTAACTACACTCATTGGCGACTCGATGAACGGAAGAAAAACTTCTACAACGCCCAGAATGCGTCTTCGTCCAGTGCGTTTGGCGTCCTTTCCCTCTCACGCATCGAACGTGGTCCAAAAATGGCAACAAATTATGTCGCATCATTTAATGTGTCACGCTGCTGGATGTCGCAATCCTGGCGATTCGACGAAGGAGTTTTGGCACATAAGAAGAGTGAGCGTCGGCTCAGCATCCCAGCTCGCGGCCGTCGGAGGTTCCGCAAAACGTCGCTCTGGACGCCGACCTACTGCAAAACAAACGTCTGCCGTCTCTGCCGCTGTGCCGACTCCAGAATCCCGTCAACGGTGTGCCACTTATAGTGACCTCGTTGAGCACTTGAGTGGCCGCGAATGCGGTAAGCAGACCTGTCAGACACTGCCCAACAAAGTCGGGCATCCCGCAACGAGAAGATCCACCGATGCTTCAGGACCACGTCCTTCACGAAGAAGTATCTAAAGGCGCTTTTTTCCGGGCCGGGAAGAGGCGTTGGAATCCGACAAGGCAGCGGGAGGAAGAGCCCACCTGTGAGCGATGCCGTGGGGCTGCACTTCCTGCACGAAGATGCCGAGCTCTCCGCGGGACGGGGAGCGCAGTCCCACCACGCTGAAGCCCAGGCTGGCCCCAGGGGGACGCGCCAGCTCCACTCGCAGCACCTGGCGCCCCGCTGCTCCCCGGGACACCGCCCGCTCAAACTCCTCCAGGTAGCCCGCCGTGGGCACCGCTCGGCCGCCACAGTGCAGCAACGACGAGCCGCTCAACTGCGGAGGCGGGGGACACACTCCTCCTGCACTCGCTGCACGTGCTCCGCGGAAAAAGGCGTCGCAAACGGTCCCCAATTTTGTGTCCGAGTGCCGCAGGAAGCGACTGTTGTTTTTGCGGGGCGGCGACCTCTCCCAGAAGCGCGTGCATGCTCGAAGCGTCGTCTGCTCCTCGACGACTGCCTTGAGGCTTTGCTCATATCATAAAAAGAATGCAATTACACACTACCCAACAGGGACGCACAACCTTCGAAGGTCAAGAAGCTTCTCAATCATCGGACTTGGGTGTAAAATCTACATTTTGCGAACCCAAAGCAAAAAAAGAAACACGTTGCATCTGAAACTCACCACTCCGCAAGGTCGCTTTCCCACAACAGTTTGGATGGCTTCCGTGCGTGACACCTAAGCCAATAATAAAAAGTTGGCCCCAAAACAAAATTCAATACCCTGGCGCCGCCATTTAGTCACTCTAGCTTGCCACGACAACCCGAAAACCCCGAGCGACGGTCCACCCCAGGCTAGATACCACTCTCCCCAGGTGGAAGAATCCAACCGTGCGGCAGACGAAGACGCACCTCGGGCGAGTAGCGGACGACGCCCCCGGCCTCGAGGGCCCCGCCGTAGTCCGCGTCCGAGCTCGGCTCGCACGAGTCCGAGTTGTTGTTGTTGTCGTGATGGTCCTCCTGGTGGTCCAGCTCGTCCTCCCCTGGCGGCAGCACGCCCGAGCCCAGCCGCAGGGCCCCCGTGAGCGGGCACAGGTCGAAGTCATCCGGCAGGAGGGACGGGTGTCGCTGCAGGTGTCGCTTGAGCTGGCCCAGGGACTCGCGCACCGTGAGCACCCTGGCCAACACGGGGTCTGCCCCCAACACCCCCAGCAGCACCGACAGGTCCTCGTTGTCAGCGGCAGACGGCCCCAGGGATTCTCGGAGGCGCTCCAGGGCGCAGACCGCCTCCGCCACTGCATTGTTGGCTTTATGGCGAAAACGCTCTGTAGGCCATGCTGCGCCATACTAAGAGAGGCTGTTCAGAAGGGGACGCAAAATAACCTAACACTACGACCGGCATAAAAAATAAAACTGATCACGCGATGGGAAGAGAGGAAAGCATTCTGTTAGTAAAAGAATGAAATGATACATGGCACCTAAAAAACTCGAGCAAAATTGTTGTGCCACTTCTCATTGAGCTTGGACCGGTCGTAAAGTTTGCAGGATGGTTCTCTGCAGAGTCTGCAGCGTGGTGTGTCTTCCCCACCAAAGAGATAAGAAAGAAGTAAGTTGAGCCAACACGGTAAGACCTCGGGTGTTAGGTTCTTAGAAGCGCCCCCCCACTGGAACATGATAAGGGTGAGGGGTAGAGCGTCTAGTTAAGGGGTGCATGAGGAAAGAAGTGTGGGTAGACAAAAACGAAAGAAAGGCTGCTCTTTGTGGGCCACTTTGCATTACAGAAAGGGAAACTAAAAAGTAATGAGGAATCATGCAATTCCTGTAGGACTTCCAGGGATAGCAACCTGCCAGAAAGAAAAAAAAATTGGGGTGTGTGTATGTTTATACAGCCTAGCACCTGCCTCAATGGGCGACTTGTCTCTCAGCTGTAGATGAGAAACTTAGCCAGTGCAGTAAAACCGCTAGCCTGGGGTCTTTAACGTGCATCATGTAGTAGTGATGCATGATCACGTGCCGCTACGATGCTCATCCAGATCGAAACGGGCAGGGGTAGGGATTGAACCCAGGATCCCTCGGTTCTGCAGCGCGAGCTTTCGCTCCAATTTGCTTTTCATGGAAGGTCGCCCGAGCGTTTCTGGGATATGGTTTTTCAATTTGTCCGTGTTGACATGTTTATGTCAACAACCTTATGGAGGTCCACCAACTATTCGCGTGTCCAATTCACTATAGGTAGCGCCACTCGTTTTCCGAAATGGCGGGAATAGTGAGGGTTGGAGACGCATGCCGCTGCTGAGCCTGTCTACTGTGCTGGCTTCACAGAGCGACACAAATTACTTCTGGTAATACGAGGAAGCTAGGGTGTTATGAGCACAGCCCACCTCTTTATCCTGAAAACAAAAACAGTGTTTAGCGTAATATTTATGCCAGGAGGCAATTCTGGAGCAAACCTGAACCCAACCTCTATTTTGGATGTAATTTCTCGGTACAGGTCTTAATTTCGGATCCTTTCATAACCCAAGATGTGTCTCACATCATAATTATTTAGTCAAAGTAGTTGTTCACGGAAACTTCATTTTGTGACATATGTGTTGAATCCAGGCATTTCAAACTATTTTGAAGAGTGCAGTGCCCTAAAGACAGAGTCTTGCATAAACATGGGAGGTCACAGAGAATAATGTATTCATTGAAAAAATCGGTGCTGATATTTGTGTCTCCTCGCTGCCTTTTTTTTTATCAGATAATTGTGATGTGAAAAAATGAACTGCGGTTAATGGGCTTTTGGGTATGTAGATACTTAATTACTTTAACATTACTCGCCGCAGAAGAGTAACATAATAAATCCAATTTTTACAATATGTTCACAAAACATAAATTAAGAAACGCTGTTCTCGCTACAAGAACCCAAAGACGCAATCAGTGACAGACAGCTGAAGTGTGTTTTTTTAATGCAACACATAGGACTTTATATTGCATCCATTGTTTGACTGTTTGCCTATCTGGAGAAAAATAAGCTTTTCATATGCTTAAAAAAAATTATACTTTTCTGGTAAGACTATTATGGTTAAATAGTGAATTTTTGTGATCGTAGCGTTAATTGGGGGCATACATTGCCACGACTTGTATTATAATAACACAAAATTAAAGTATTTTAATACGTATTCTTTGAAGCTCTAATATAATTTGTTGCTTATGATCTAATTACAAACGTGCAAACAAGTATGACAATCAAAAATGTGAAATAGTCTAAAATCAATGAAAACATTATAGCTAACTTGAGAAATTCATGCACAATTACAGTGTTTGTAAAGCATTTTGTGCTATCAAAGTCGCAACTTTTGAGAATTGGCACAACATCCAAAGTCATTGTCAATATCCTTTCAAGCCAAATGCCTCCCCCCACAAAAAAAAAAAAAAAAGGATTTTTGTGATTTTTTTTAATTGGCACTTTTTTTTTATAATATTTAGTTACATTCATTCTTACGCACCGTAGTTTTGCCAATCTCAGCCTTTCCAGTTTGAAGGTACACCTACCTGCCCCATTTGCTCACTGCAGTACGTTTCGTTGGCGTTGGAAGCCGGTGAAACAGTAGCAAGTTTTACTATTGCATATACGAGCGAACGCAAGCGTTGTGTTGTTCTAACTTTGCGTGTTCCACGTGAAACATGCAAAGCTAACAGTGGAGACGCGGACAGGTAGTTTGGGGATTTCGCGTAATCCTGGTTGTGGTCATGGGGTTCTTTCGATGTCGGGTGACCCTTGCATTGGCTTTGACCGTGCTTTTGCCTTCGTGACATACTGTTGGGTCTAGCAGTGGAGACTTTCCTTCTACGGAACTTACGTTTTCTTTGCGCCGGCGAACTTTGTTCCCGGCTTTCCAGGCCTGGTGTTCCAAGCGGTGCATTGTTTCACAGCGTTTTGGAGTTGTGTTTGGTTTTGTTTTCTTCGTGACCTCACTGCCCAGATTTGTGGTGGATTTGTTGCTGAACGCTTGTTCGCATTTTATTGGTTTTCGCGTCGTTGCCGTACGCGGCTTTTTAATGCCTAATTAAATTTTCTGGTTTCTTTTTTTAATCTTCTGCATCCCGTCGCCCCTCTGTTGACTGCACACTGGGTGAGGACCTATCACCTGTCACAGGTGCAAACTTGGCATTTCTTTCCTTTTAAAGTAATTTATTGTTTCTCATACGGTCATTCCTTTGTTTTTAATTAATTTTCTCTCTACTCTGTGGCATTGTTTCAGAAACGACACTAATGTTAATAATATAATTATGTCAAAATAGCTCCGAGAGGTGAATGCTTCTTGACAAGTATGAAGCGGATGACTGCCAAGCCAAGGAAAAAAGATAGCTGGAGCCTGCTGCGTAACTAGAGTGACATGCTACACAAGCCAAGTCGCCGATACATTGTCATTTGTGTCGTTTCACACACAAAAGCATTTCAGAAACATCTGACAGAGAGACAGATTCGCTGCTGCCAAACTGCTTCGTGGCAGAGCGCAATTTTTCACACCTCCTTTCCTGTTCGTTTGTTTCTTTCCTGGGCTTATATCTCCCCCTAATAAAAACACAGATCCACGCGCTACTCACGCAGAGAATAACTCGTGCAGACTTCTTGTGTGCACGTTAGGGCAGAAAGTTGAGGCCGTTTTCGAGCACTGCGCGCTCGGCAGAACTCACCCGTTGCTTCTCTCGTGATCATGGCAGTGGTAGTGGCTCGTTCACCTGCAGCAAACGCGTAGGAACAGGTTTAGGACCCATGCAGCCCTTCGGGAGTTTTCGCCAACATTATAGCTCTTCGAGCCAGCACAAAACACAGGCGCGAGCTGTGGAGCATTTGGCGCCGAGCCTTTTTCACAACGGACTTGCCGGCGCGCGCTCAGCGGCTTGAGCGTACGTACGCCGAGGCAAAACTGTCCAACTGTGAAGACCACGACGACGACGCACTCTGTCCGAGAACGAACGACGACTTTCCGCCTAATTTGAGGCCGGAAAGTCGGCGCCGATCCACTGCGCCGATCACAACCCAGATTTGCGGGCCGACACTTACCCGAGGCGAAACGCGTGGTGTTCTGTCGGAGCACGGAGAAAAACTACTCGCCCGAAAGGCCATTTCCTAAAGCGAAGACCAGACGCAAGCACCTGGCTTTGGCGCGGCATCGCGGACGTCGGTGCGAACAAGTGGTATTGACGCAAAGAAAAAAAAAAGAAAAAAGACGGGGCGAAAACAAAAAAAAAGGAGCTTAAAAATGCAGTACCACCTTTTCGTCGCTGCGAGATAAAAGTGCAAAAGATAAAAAGTTCACAAAACAAGGAACAAAGCAAATAGTGACTGAACCTTTCCTCCTTTCCTTTGGAATGAGGAGTGTCGGGAGTGTTTTGTTTCGTTCTTCGCGTTCTCTTTTTCTCTTCGTGCTGGAAGGCGTTCAGGCAGTTCAAGGTTCAAGGACGACTCTCGTCGAAAACAAAATGAATTTGGCTGTGAATATATTTAATTCTGCATTTCTTTAAAATTCAGAGAAGTTTTTGGCTGGAACAAAATGGTGACCAAAGGTGGAACTACACCCACTCAAATATTTATTTCTCACTAACATACACAAAACACGAAATCTTCCGAGGAGTTTGAATCAATAATTATTTATAGAATCCTGTTTTCGTCGCACAAGTCAAGTACAGTCATAATACGAACGCAGTCGAAGCAGGTAGGAAGAACCTGAAAAGGAGCCGACATCGTGGCGAAACGTCGCCGTGTACTGGCGCTGTTTTTAATTTCAGGGGGCTAATTTTCAAGCTGCATTAACGAAGGTCAGCCAGTGCTCTAAAGTGTGGTCAGTCTGGTGCCATCGCTAAGGCCGCACGCCAGACGCTTCTGTGCTTCCCTTACATTTGCCTTCCATCGCTTCGGACACTTCGGATCCGTACAGAGGAGGGAGGGAGGCTTGAACTGGATTGAGTTGGATATTTTTGGCTCAGCCAACCAGCTGAGTGGCCGAGTTGTTTGCAGGCGACAAGATGTTTTCGCTAAAGATGGCGACTCATTGTCGTCTGCTTTGACGAAAACGAACGCCGTTGAATACGCCACACAACTGCAGTCCCCCAAAATACAATAACTCAATACTCATTCATTGCAGACTCACGGATTCAGAACGAGCGTAATTCCTATCGCGTTTCTTTCCCCCTCTGTTTTTCGCAATCGGGTTGCCACAACACGCACGCGCGAGACTCTTTTGACTCTTTCGCCAGAAGCCCAGAAGCATCATAACAGCGCAGTCAGGCTGGTCGGTCAGACGATGAAGTGATGGCGACGGTGCAGAGTGCTGCGATGTTGACTCTCGACCTGTTGCCACACGAGGTGATCGAGCACGTTCTCTCGTTCCCTCAGATTGACATCGACGATCTCTGTCGATGCTCTGTGGTGTGCTCCAAGTTCCGCGACGTTGTATGCAGTAACGACTTATGGAAGAAAAAGTTTGCCAGAAGGTAAGTCGTTCACCCTGTGATCGCAGCACAAGCGATAAAACTCATAATTGCAAGTCATCCCACAGAATCGGAATACATTTAAGCTTAATTTCTCTCGCTTATCCCACAACCGTGAAGCTGGAGACGGTGCCCAACACGTCTCACGGCTTGGGTACAAACTCCTTCCATGCAGCTTGTTTACTTTCTCTCGACTGATCGCATTCTAACACGGAGACGCTCTGACAGGCCCGCGCATACTAATCTTGTAGAACCTTTGTCCAGTGACTCAGTGCGGCGCGGAAGGCCACCGAAAGTACTACCTAATGCGCACAAACAAGATCCCGTTCTCTGTTTGGTTTTGCAGTCGGCGCTCTTCTCGGGGCTCCAATTTGACGTTGTCATCCCCGCTGAACTTTTTGCCTCGGTTTAGAAGACGACTCAGCCATTCGTGTACGCTGTGCAACCATGGACGGCTTTGCGAAACGGATATTTCGGGCATCGCGGTTTTGCGCAACGCGCATGGAACAACGCTTTCGGCCGCGTAGTTCTGCGTACTCCTCTGGACCAAAATACGCGCACACACACTTTTTGGCACGCGTGTAGTGTTGCGTGATTTCGCCGCTACGTAAATTTAACCGCGGACCTGTCAGAAGGGTCGAGCGCGCACGGAACGCGCGTGGTCTTGGCGCACTGCGTACTTTGCTGAAGTTTTTCCCGGTCCGGATTTGTCGAATGGGTTTTCGAAAGCGCGTCCAAGTTGCAGCCCCCGCCTGACGACAGGCTAGTGCCAATATTTATGGCCTCTCGACGTACCCGGACCTGAGATCGCCAGACTCGTCCACACGCGTCGAATAGCCAACAGCCGGGGGAAGCCCTGGCCACCCTGGCCAGAGAAGCTTTGTACAATACATTGCTCCATAAAAACTATTTTTTTATAATAATAAATTTTTACTAGGTTATATGCACTCGGAAATCAACCAGTTTCGGAATTATTTCGCCGGCACAAATTTTCATGATCCATGTTGTACACATGCTCCATAAAAACTATTTTTAAAATAATAATAAATTTTTACTCGGAAATCAACCACTTTCGGAATTATTTTGCCGGCACATATTTTCATGATCCGTTGTGTAGTTGTTACCATGAGGCGAATTATTTGAGGGACTAATTTTTCGTGAGTATTTTGAAATTGCAAAATTGGCAAAATGTAGGTCTTTATGAAAACCAAATTGTTTTCTGTATACTCCGTTCTGCGTAACTTCGCAGGCGACAAAAACTACGGCTCCTGCTACCCAATGCGGGCTGTCAGAGCCAACAACGTGTACTCTTGGGACTGCCATCCCATGGCCATCGTGTATGAGAAGAAAACTCGGCTGCCTAGAGGTAAACATAATCTAGGCAGACTTGAAAAAAGAAAAAAAAAAAAAAAAAAAAAAACTTCCTATAATGTAATTACCTGAAAATGATTAAAATCATTGACCTAAATACCCAGAGGGAAGGACGAGAAAACGTTGAAAACATTGCTCTTAAATAATTATAATTTGTAATCTAATCTTATGAATTCGGCACACAAGTTTGGGCAATGGAAGGGTAAAGATTCTGAAATAGTCCCACTTACCGACTTGCCGGTGTATATCCCCGAGATCATTCGGGTGAGTGGCTTCGGGAACCGTAAAAGGCTCGGTACTGACGGATTGATCAAATGTTTCGGCTGAAGACGATAACGTCTGCTGAAACACCGATTCAGAAATGCTTGGAGTTGCACATTCCGATGTTGATAAAAGTCGGTTGAATCCTAATCTCAATTCTCTTTTGAGAAGTGGATGCACGTTGTATTTGACTGTCACTTCAGGCAGCTTTGGGTGCTGTAAACTCATCCTGGACTCTCGGATTTATGCAGGAGCAATCACACTCGGAAAAAAAAGTTGCAGCGAGTGAACGGCATCGGTGCACAACAAATTTTAGTGCTTCGACGCATCTGAAAGAGCGATCAAGAGAAAATGCGAAAATAAGGAAAGAGAGCGAGACACAGAGTAAGAGAGAGAGAGCTACGGAGAGGGAGGTAGAGAATGAGATAGCGATGGGCAGAAGACAGGGATGGAGAGAAGAAACTCAACAATATCTACTTGCGCAGTAGCTCTGGACTTGTTGACAGGGGTCCGTCAAAATCTCAGCGAATCTAGAGGCTGCTTGTTACGCACCAAGAGGACCCCCTTTTTATTCTACCCAATTATTCACCAACTCATGTTTACAAACAAACCGGAGCGCCCCTAGCGGATGCCACCGGCGCCGTGCATGCGCGATGGGGGTGTGGGCAAGAGGCTCGCCGTCGCCCATAAACAAACCATTGAAATGCGATGTAGTCGGCGTCGGTGCAGGTCCCGCTGCCCTTTTTCGCATTCGAATTGTTGATTCTACGTCTTGCTGGCGATGTCTGACTACTTGATCGGCGTTGGCGAAATTACTGAGGCTCGTTACACCGCAAAACCTCACGTGAATAATGTAACATGTGGCGATTCATTCCGCGTGGACGCCGCAGTATGTACGCTAAAGCCTGATTCACATGATACGATTTCGCTCGAAATTTTCAGTCGCGTCGCCGCTCGGGCTGCAAAAGCGTGAACCGTAGCTGAGACGGTCGACGTTGATACTGAAAATCGCAAGCAGAATCGGACCAAGTGAATTAGTCATAACAAGTCGGTGATGGTCACTGATAACAATGATAAACATCTCATTGTATTTACTGTTCACATGTAGCCTGCTTACCAACCTACAACCATAAGTCCTTTGAGGCCTGCACTTACTCCTTATCGTAAGTATCGGGCCAACATTGGGTCTACGGGCCGGTGTTGCCTAAAAGAGCCGACGACAGGCAGAAACGTTTGAAAGAGCAGGCGACAGTTCGAACGATCAGGCGGTCGTTTGAATGTGAAGACGCATTGAACGTAGTTCGCAGGTGGTCCGCACAACTTGACGGTTTTCCGGCGTTCACGTTGGAACAAAACAAATAAATCTGATGACCCCGACTATCCGTGAATTCAACCCAAAGTGCTTCCCGCCCAAGCAATCGTTGTCCGACGGCGTCTGCTTTTCTCTTTTCACGGCACATATCCAGATCCTCAGACGAACCGAGTACGTGAAAACTGACCTTCAAACCTTTCTCGACGCTTTTGGTACGGCCCCAGTCGCGGCGTTTTGACGAGAACGGAGGTTTTTGTCTGGTTCCTTTCAAAACAATGCAGGAATACACGTCTGGCATGGGGACTTCTGCCCACAGCCCCAGACCGGAAGTGCGACCGACGCGCCACCACCGCGCCGTGACGTCACAGAGTTGAGTTGGTGTATAGCCGTCCCCGCTTTGTGCAACTTCAATGAGCTACTCCACCTAACCAAAAAAAAAAAAAACAGCTTTTCTAAAACGGTTTGCTTTTTATTTGTTGCCAAAGTTTGAGGCGAGCGACACTCCAAATGTTTCTGCGAGCCAATGTCCGAGCTTGAGTTTGACAAAGGAAGAGCAATTGCAGGACGGTCTTTTGCTTTCAGAGCAACATCGGGCTAACAGGCGGCATCTTTGTCGCGGGATAGCCCAACTGCATGAACCACACGCATCCTAGAAATCCTTGCTTTTTATGACTTCTAAAGGGCATGCTGGTTTGCGACGCGAACATGCAGTGTGGACATATCCCATAGTGACACACCATTTCAGTTAAGGGAGCAGCAGAGTGAAAGTAGCCCCCACCCCCCTCTTCTTAGGAGGCAATTTCTCGCCCTTTTTTTCTAAGTTCTTGGTAGAGTTCTGCACGGACAACTAAACAGAAACAGCTAAAAAAAGATGTGCAGCAAAGGAATCCACAATGTAATCCTCTTACGCGCTCCTGGGGGGGGGGGTAGGAAGGAAGAGGAGGAGGCGACCCTCCTGTCCCCCCCCCCCCTCCCCTCCCCCAGTTGGTATGATCACGGTCCCCGCAACACTTGTTAAAATAACATGTGAAAAGCCTCACTCACTTGTTCTAGATTAGCACATCTCAAATAATAATCATTAGATAAACATTTATTGAATAAAAATGAAGCACAAAAAATATACAGAGGGAGGTGCCAAAAGCAAATTTTGGTGTAAATACGTACACAGGTATATAAGGTGCTGCAAAAAAAAATGTACATTTTCTATACTAGTCGTGTGTCAACAACAAATGATTTTGGGGTCACTGCCACATTTATTTTGCCAAACGGAAAACTGATAATTTCGCACAAAAAGACGCAGCACGGATTCGTTAATAGGCAAAAAAAAAATCATGTGCTTTTTTTGTTTTTTTTCTTTTACTTGTAAGCTTATATTTTCATTCAATAAATTCACCCTGCTGTACTTTTTTTTTGACTGCGATCGTGTTTTTTTTTTTCTTTCTATCTTGCACTTGGGACCAGTTGTTCTGGGACCATTTTCTTCTGCTTTCAGTGCTACTGAACAAAGTACTATGAATGTAGCCATAACAAAGTATTAGCCACGTATGCGACCAAATGCATCGCTGTGGTCAAAGTTCTCGATTGGCCAAACCATTGCTTTCTGTATTATGATAACGCCTGCTCAATTGCCGGTACATGGCGAGGCAAATGCTGCCAATCACGACGAGGCAGAGGCAAATCCTGCCCATCACAGCAAGGCAAATCCTACCCATCACGGCGAGGCAAATCCGGGTCATGACGTCACGAAAGGAAACCATAAGAGGGCGCCACCGAAAAATCTTGGCGCTAATAGCATGTTCTCACAAGTGTCCAACACTCCAATGATGATAGCGAGTAAAGTGAACAGACTGAATTTCGGAAAGGTTCCAACCTGTCGGGCAGAGATCTCTTTTAGAGAGCAGCTCTTGGGCACTCGTTTTCGGTTGAGTGGCGTCGCCGTCAACGTCAAAGTAACCGCTGGCGTTGCATTATGGGACGTCACAGTCACCCTACTAAATTAAGCGAGGAAACTGAATTGGTGTTGAAGTCATGCGACGTCAACTTCCTTGCTGAATTTAGAGGGGAAACTTAACCTGCTGAATTTAATGGGAAAATGTCCCCAATAAATTTAGCAGGAAGATTTCTGCTAAATTTCATACTCGTTTTGACTGGACAAGTTTTGCTAAATTTCCTTCTAAAATTCCCACTAAATTTAGCGGGAAAGTTTTTGCTAAACTTCCCGCTAAATTTACTGGGAAAATATTTTGCTAAATTTGGCTGGCAAATTCATACTAAATTTAGTGAGAAATTGAATGAAAAATTTTCTGTTAAATACGAGGCTAGAAGGAGGGGAGGAGAGGCATACGCTTCCCTCCTCCTGGTCTGGCGGGAAAATTTTTGCTAAATTTCTTGCCAAGTTGCGGAAACTTATCCCGCTGACTTTAGCGGATAAATTTCCACACTAAATTTAGCAGGAAAATTTTTGCTACATTTCCCACTTAATTTGAAGGGACAATTTTTGCTAAATTTCCCAAAGATTCCCACTAAATTTAGCAGGAAAATTTTCGCAAAACTTCCCGCTAAATTTACTGGGAAAATATTTTGCTAAATTTAGCAGGGAAATTTATGCTAAATTTAGTGGGAAATTGAGTGAAAAATTTTCTGTTAAATAGGAGGCCAGAAGGAGGGGAGGGTATGGAGGGGGAGGAGAGGCATACGCTGCCCTCCTCCTGGCCTAGCAGGAAACTTTTTGCTAAATTCCTTGCTAAGTTGCGGAAACTTATTCCGCTGAATTTAGCGGATACATTTCCACACTAAATTTAGCAGGAAAAGTTTTGCTACATTTTATACTCAATTTGAAGGGACAATTTTTGCTAAATTTCCCACTAAATTTAGCAGGAAAATTTTTGCAAAACTTCCCGCTAAATTTACTGGGAAAATATTTTGCTAAATTTAGCAGGGAAATTTATGCTAAATTTAGTGGGAAATTGAGTGAAAAATTTTCTGTTAAATAGGAGGCCAGAAGGAGGGGAGGATATGGAGGGGGAGGAGAGGCATACGCTGCCCTCCTCCTGGCCTAGCAGGAAACTTTTTGCTAAATTCCTTGCTAAGTTGCGGAAACTTATTCCGCTGAATTTAGCGGATAAATTTCCACACTAAATTTAGCAGGAAAAGTTTTGCTACATTTTATACTCAATTTGAAGGGACAATTTTTGCTAAATTTCCCACAAAGATTCCCACTAAATTTAGCAGGAAAATTTTCGCAAAACTTCCCGCTAAATTTACTGGGAAAATATTTTGCTAAATTTAGCAGGGAAATTTATGCTAAATTTAGTGGGAAATTGAGTGAAAATTTTTCTGTTAAATAGGAGGCCAGAAGGAGGGGAGGGAATGGAGGGGGAGGAGAGGCATACGCTGCCCTCCTCCTGGCTTAGCAGGAAACGTTTTGCTAAATTTCTTGCTAAGTTGCGGAAACTTATTCCGCTGAATTTAGCGGATAAATTTCCACACTAAATTTAGCAGGAAAAGTTTTGCTACATTTTATACTCAATTTGAAGGGACAATTTTTGCTAAATTTCCCACAAAAATTCCCACTAAATTTGGCAGGAAAATTTTCGCAAAACTTCCCGCTAAATTTACTGGGAAAATATTTTGCTAAATTTAGCAGGGAAATTTATGCTAAATTTAGTGGGAAATTGAGTGAAAAATTTTCTGTTAAATAGGAGGCCAGAAGGAGGGGAGGGTATGGAGGGGGAGGAGAGGCATACGCTGCCCTCCTCCTGGCCTAGCAGGAAACTTTTTGCTAAATTCCTTGCTAAGTTGCGGAAACTTATTCCGCTGAATTTAGCGGATAAATTTCCATACTAAATTTAGCAGGAAAAGTTTTGCTACATTTTATACTCAATTTGAAGGGACAATTTTTGCTAAATTTCCCACAAAGATTCCCACTAAATTTAGCAGGAAAATTTTCGCAAAACTTCCCGCTAAATTTACTGGGAAAATATTTTGCTAAATTTAGCAGGGAAATTTATGCTAAATTTAGTGGGAAATTGAGTGAAAAATTTTCTGTTAAATAGGAGGCCAGAAGGAGGGGAGGGTATACAGGGGGAGGAGAGGCATACGCTGCCCTCCTCCTGGCCTAGCAGGAAACTTTTTGCTAAATTTCTTGCTAAGTTGCGGAAACTTATTCCGCTGAATTTAGCGGATAAATTTCCACACTAAATTTAGCAGGAAAAGTTTTGCTACATTTTATACTCAATTTGAAGGGACAATTTTTGCTAAATTTCCCACAAAAATTCCCACTAAATTTGGCAGAAAAATTTTCGCAAAACTTCCCACTAAATTTACTGGGAAAATATTTTGCTAAATTTAGCAGGGAAATTTATGCTAAATTTAGTGGGAAATTGAGTGAAAAATTTTCTGTTAAATAGGAGGCCAGAAGGAGGGGAGGGTATGGAGGGGGAGGAGAGGCATACGCTGCCTTCCTCCTGGCCCAGCAGGAAACTTTTTGCTAAATTTCTTGCTAAGTTGCGGAAACTTATTCCGCTGAATTTAGCGGATAAATTTCCACACTAAATTTAGCAGGAAAAGTTTTGCTACATTTTATACTCAATTTGAAGGGACAATTTTTGCTAAATTTCCCACAAAAATTCCCACTAAATTTAGCAGGAAAATTTTTGCAAAACTTCCCGCTAAATTTACTGGGAAAATATTTTGCTAAATTTAGCAGGGAAATTTATGCTAAATTTAGTGGGAAATTGAGTGAAAAATTTTCTGTTAAATAGGAGGCCAGAAGGAGGGGAGGGTATGGAGGGGGAGGAGAGGCATACGCTGCCCTCCTCCTGGCCTAGCAGGAAACTTTTTGCTAAATTCCTTGCTAAGTTGTGGAAACTTATTCCGCTGAATTTAGTGGATAAATTTCCACACTAAATTTAGCAGGAAAATTTTTGCTACATTTTATACTCAATTTGAAGGGACAATTTTTGCTAAATTTCCCACAAAAATTCCCACTAACTTTGGCAGAAAAATTTTCGCAAAACTTCCCGCTAAATTTACTCGGAAAATATTTTGCTAAATTTAGCAGGGAAATTTATGCTAAATTTAGTGGGAAATTGAGTGAAAAATTTTCTGTTAAATAGGAGGCCAGAAGGAGGGGAGGGTATGGAGGGGGAGGAGAGGCATACGCTGCCCTCCTCCTGGCCTAGCAGGAAACTTTTTGCTAAATTTCTTGCCAAGTTGCGGAAACTTATTCCGCTGAATTTAGCGGATAAATTTCCACACTAAATTTAGCAGGAAAATTTTTGCTACATTTTATACTCAATTTGAAGGGACAATTTTTGCTAAATTTCCCACAAAAATTCCCACTAAATTTGGCAGAAAAATTTTCGCAAAACTTCCCGCTAAATTTACTGGGAAAATATTTTGCTAAATTTAGCAGGGAAATTTATGCTAAATTTAGTAAGAAATTGAGTGAAAAATTTTCTGTTAAATAGGAGGCCAGAAGGAGGGGAGGGTATGGAGGGAAAGGAGAGGCATACGCTGCCCTCCTCCTGGCCTAGCAGGAAACTTTTTGCTAAATTTCTTGCTAAGTTGCGGAAACTTATTCCGCTGAATTTAGCGGATAAATTTCCACACTAAATTTAGCAGGAAAATTTTTGCTACATTTTATACTCAATTTGAAGGGACAATTTTTGCTAAATTTCCCGCTAAAATTCCCAGTAAATGTAGCAGGAAAATTTTCGCGAAACTTCCCGCTAAATTAACTGGGAAAATATTTTGCTAAATTTAGCAGAGAAATTTACGCTAAATTTAGTAGAAAATTTAGTGAAAATTTTCTGTTAAATGGGAGGCCAGGAGGAGGGGAGGGTATGGAGGGGGAGGAGAGGCATACGCTGCCCTCCTCCTGGCCTAGCGGGAAAATTTTTGCTAAATTTCTTGCTAAGTTACGGAAACTTAACCCGCTGGATTTAGCGGATAAATTTCCACACTAAATTTAGCAGGAAAATGTTTGCTAAATTTCCTGCTAAAATTCTCACTAAATTTAGGAGGAAAATTTTCGCTAAACTTCCCGCTAAATTTACTGGGAAAATATTTTGCTAAATTGAGCAGTGAATTTTACGCTAAATTTAGTAGAAAATTTAGTGAAAAATTTCTGTTAAATGGGAGGCCAGGAGGAGGGGAGGGTACAGAGGGGGAGTAGAGGCATACGCTCCCCTCCTCCTGGCCTAGCGGGAAAATTTTTGCTAAATTTCTTGCTATGTTACGGAAACTTAACCCGCTGAATTTAGCGGTTAAATTTCCACACCAAAATTTAGCAGGAAAATTTTTGCTAAATTTCCTGCTAAAATTCTCACTAAATTTAGCAGGAAAATTTTCGCAGAACTTCCCTCTAAATTTACTGGGAAAATATTTTGCTAAATTGAGCAGTGAATTTTACGCTAAATTTAGTAGAAAATTTAGTGAAAATTTTCTGTTAAATGGGAGGCCAGGAGGAGGGGAGGGTACAGAGGGGGAGTAGAGGCATACGCTCCCCTCCTCCTGGCCTAGCGGGAAAATTTTTGCTAAATTTCTTGCTATGTTACGGAAACTTAACCCGCTGAATTTAGCGGTTAAATTTCCACACCAAAATTTAGCAGGAAAAGTTTTGCTAAATTTCCTGCTAAAATTCTCACTAAATTTAGCAGGAAAATTTTCGCAGAACTTCCCTCTAAATTTACTGGGAAAATATTTTGCTAAATTGAGCAGTGAATTTTACGCTAAATTTAGTAGAAAATTTAGTGAAAATTTTCTGTTAAATGGGAGGCCAGGAGGAGGGGAGGGTACAGAGGGGGAGTAGAGGCATACGCTCCCCTCCTCCTGGCCTAGCGGGCAAATTTTTGCTAAATTTCTTGCTATGTTACGGAAACTTAACCCGCTGAATTTAGCGGTTAAATTTCCACACCAAAATTTAGCAGGAAAATTTTTGCTAAATTTCCTGCTAAAATTCTCACTAAATTTAGCAGGAAAATTTTCGCAGAACTTCCCTCTAAATTTACTGGGAAAATATTTTGCTAAATTGAGCAGTGAATTTTACGCTAAATTTAGTAGAAAATTTAGTGAAAATTTTCTGTTAAATGGGAGGCCAGGAGGAGGGGAGGGTACAGAGGGGGAGTAGAGGCATACGCTCCCCTCCTGGCCTAGCGGGAAAATTTTTGCTAAATTTCTTGCTATGTTACGGAAACTTAACCCGCTGAATTTAGCGGTTAAATTTCCACACCAAAATTTAGCAGGAAAATTTTTGCTAAATTTCCTGCTAAAATTCTCACTAAATTTAGCAGGAAAATTTTCGCAAAACTTCCCTCTAAATGTACTGGGAAAATATTTTGCTAAATTGAGCAGTGAATTTTACGCTAAATTTAGTAGAAAATTTAGTGAAAATTTTCTGTTAAATGGGAGGCAAGGAGGAGGGGAGGGTACAGAGGGGTAGTAGAGGCATACGCTCCCCTCCTCCTGGCCTAGCGGGAAAATTTTTGCTAAATTTCTTGCTATGTTACGGAAACTTAACCCGCTGAATTTAGCGGTTAA